>NC_142883.1:12480909-12790227 GCF_051225735.1 Oryctolagus cuniculus
TATTCTAGATAGAAGTAATCTTTTGTAATATTTATTTGCTTATTGTCCCATGTATGTTTTAAGAAATACATTTTTAGGGGCTGGCGCTGTGGCGTAGTGGGTTAACGCCCTGGCTTGGAGCACCAGTGTCCCATTTGGGTGCCGGTTCAAGACCCAGCTGCTCCACTTCCGATCCAGCTCTCTGCTATGGCCTGAGAAAGCAGTGTAAGATGGCTCAAGCCCTTGGACCCCTGCACCCACGTGGGAGATCCAGAAGAAGCTCCTGGGCCCTGGCTTCAGATTGGTGCAGCTCTGGCCATTGTTGCAATTGGGAAGTGAACCATTGGATGGAAGACTCCTCTCTCTTCCTCTCTCTCTCTCTGCCTCTCCTCTGTGTAACTCTGACTTTCAAATAAATAAATCTTAAATAAAAAAATACATTTTTAGATCCTATTTTTCGTCACCCAGGAATATGTATTGTCAACAACCCTATTCAAAAATGGGCCAAGGACTTGAATAGATATTTCTCCAAAGAAGGTATGTGAGTGACCACAAGCGCACAAGAAGATGCTCAGTATCGCCAGTCTGTAGGGAAGTGCAAAGCAAGACCTCGCACGGCAAGGCACTCTGCACACTCGCTGCCTGCCGTACCTGCTGTTGAGGAGGTGGAGAAGTTGGAGCTCCTCTGCGTTGCTGGTGTGGCATGTAAAAGAGCTCAGCTGCTGTGGAAAATGGTCTGTGGGGTTCCTCAGAGAAACTAAACGTGGAATTGTCACGTGATCTGCACTTACATACCCAAGAGAACTGAAAGGAGGGACTTGAACAGATGTTTTCACGCTGACATTGAGCATTATTTGCAGTAGCAAAAAGGTGGAAGCAACTTGCCTGTCTCTTGATGGACGAATAAACATTGTGGGAGTAGATAGCGTGGAATACGACTCAGCTTTAAAAAGGAAAGGAATTCTGACACGTGCTGCAATGTGGATGAGCATGAAGGACGTTGTGCTAGTGAAACAAGAGACCAGTACTATATGATTCCATTCACATCAGATATCCAAGTTCACCAAATTCAGAGACCTCTGGAGCCCAGGATGGGAGGAGAAGGAAATGCGGGGAGTGAGTGTCTCATAGGTTACATGAGCACGTTCTGGAGGTGGGTGGTGCTGCGGGTTACAGAGCACTGTGCGAGTACAGAATGCCACCGAACTGCACATTAAAGGGCTAAGATGGCAGGCTGTGTGTAACGTGTGTGTGACCACAGTGTTGCGATCATTTTCCACATTAAATAGTGTGTGTGTGTATCATAGTCCATTAGTTGGGCTGTCATTGACCCCTTTTGCTATCACTGGGTGTTGCCTTTGCTGTGGCTTTCCCTGATGTGGGTGGTGCTGCCTTGAGGTCCTTGTGTGTCAGTTTTTTCTTTATAGGTAGTCACTTAGGACAGAGTCCTAGGAGTGGGCTGGACTGCATGGTGTGAACCTCCTTAAGGCTCTTGATCCCTATGGTCACATGACTTTGAGAACAGTTAATAAATTTCATTCCACTCAAGCTCTTTTCCACCAGCAGCATATGAGAGTACTTATTTCACCTTAACTTTCCAGACACTGGGAGTGTCCATAAAAGCAAATTGCCTATTAAGCTAACAATGGTCTGTCCCCCTTATTTCAGCTTGCATCCGGTTTATTGGTGACTTTAAACAGTTTTCCTACTTTAATTAATAGTGCCTAACAAACAGGAAGAGCTGATACTTGTTGATCTACTGAGTGTCTAGTAGGTGCCATATTCTTAGATGTATGGGACATTATAGCCAACAAAATTGGTGCATGTTATACTTCCCTTCCTGTGTTTACTGTCTAGTGAAGAGTCAATTAAACAACTGATACGTCAAGCTGCCGTTGTGGGACGGTGGGTTAAGCTGCTGCTTACAGTGCCAGCCTGCCGTATCAGAGTGCTCTTTTGAGTTCTGGCTGTTCCACTTCTTATCTAGCTTCCTGTTAATGCGCCCGGGAAGGCAGTGGATGATGGCCTTCAGTGCTTGGGTTCTTACCACTCACATGAGAGACCCAGATGCAGCTCCAGGCTTCTGGCTTTGGCCTGGCCCAGTTCTGGATGTTGTGGCCATTTGGGGAGTGAACCAGCAGTTGGGAGATCTCTGTCTCTGCGTCTCTCCCCATCTCTCTGCGGTTCTGCCTTTCAAATAAATCTAATAAATCTTTAAATAAAAACAACTGATAGATGCTGTCAGCTGAGAAGTGTGCCTGACATGGAAACAAATATTGGTTGCACCTGCTCACACTTAAAAGCAACAGAAGGCTTCTCTAAGGAGATGACGTGGGGGATGGCTAATTTATAAGTATGCTTTATGTAGTATGCACGTTTGTTCATGTATTTGCTAAGTATTTACCCTTCTTTGCTTAATTTGCTTGCCCATCACACCCACAAGTAAAATGTGTAGGGAGACTCCTGCATCTGAAAGAGTAGAGACGTGCAGATAGTCCGATGTCCTTTCCCTAATCCACCACTGTCACCTGCAGTGTGGGATGGAGCAGGCCAAGTCCAGGCCAGCGTGGTCCCCACCGCAGCTCACTTGCCTGCCGCAGGGCCCTAGACTGCAGCCCTGCTGCTCTACCCCCTCCCTCCTAAGAGTGCTTTGTCTCTACTTACCACATTGCTGCAGCTCCAGGTCATGCTTAGAATGTGCCTCTTCTAGGAACAGGCAAGCTTCCCTTGGGTCTTTGAATGGGACCAGAGATTCTGGCATTCATTGCTTTTTGTGCTAGGGTTCGCTCTGCCGATGGCCACACCTCCTTTGTGGTTTGTCAGAATCAGTTTAGTTTGAATAGATCATACTTTCCACTTTCTCCACACAGTCAGACTTAGGATTCTGGGAGGAAGGCAAGATGGAGAGAGTAAGGAGGGCAGGGTGGCCACAAGGGACCCCAGGATGAGTGAGATCTTGGGCGCGGGTGCAGGGGAGATGGAGAGAGGAGTGACCTTGTTGGCTGTGCCCTCTCCGGCCTTGTCACTCCTCCTTTTTTTTTTTTTTTTTTTTTTTTTTTTTTTTTTTTTTAACAGGCAGAGTGGACAGTGAGAGAGAGAGACAGAGAGAAAGGTCTTCCTTTGCCGTTGGTTCACCCTCCAATGGCCGCCACGGCCGGCGCACCATGCTGATCCGAAGGCAGGAGCCAGGTGCTTCTCCTGGTCTCCCATGGGGTGCAGGGCCCAAGCACTTGGGCCATCCTCCACTGCACTCCCTGGCCATAGCAGAGAGCTGGCCTGGAAGAGGGGCAACCAGGACAGAATCCGGCGGCCCAACCGGGACTAGAACCCGGTGTGCTGGCGCCGCAAGGTGGAGGATTAGCCTAGTGAGCTGCGGCGCTGGCTGCCACTCCTCCTTATGCAGTGCTCTGTGTCAAGACTCTGCTCTGAGTTGCACACAGGGAAACCGAGTCTCCCACAGGAAGGCGTTGTTTCTGGGAGACGTGAGTTGTAAGCCTGGATGAGCTAACAGCAACACTTACCTTTTTTCTAGTATACTTCAGTGTTTTTGTTTTTTGAAAGGAAAGTAACAGAAAACTTGGCTGTGGCCTTTCAAAGAGCTTGACTCAATGGAAGTTTTGAAAATATCTTAAATGCTGATGCATTAACTCATGATGATTAATCATTTTTATGTGCCATTCTGTAAATCCCAAAGTTGTTTTTTCCCTGTTGCAAAAATTTGGAGGCAGCATGGAGGTTTATTTGAGGTGTGTATGTATTTATGTTTTGTACCTGGAGGTCTGTGTTTTTTGCCTGCATTTCCAACTGTGTGGTGGCTTACTGTTCTTGAAACGGTGGTTATAACCCTGTGAAAACCTCTGGAGGCATGTCCAGTTCTTCCTGATTGATTTCCCATGGCATTTTGAAAATTCTCTTGAGTGCTCTGTTTAACCTGGCCTCGCACTTCATCTTTCCTCTGTCCAGAGAGTATTTAAGTTCGACACCATCCCCAAGGCTGTCCTCTCTCAGCTGTCATCGGAAAACATTAACTTTCTTTCGTCACTGACCAAGCTCATTCATTTCTGCCTGGTTCTAGAACAGCAGTCCAGTTTTCATTACTACCTGTTTGGTACCCAGAAACTCCACTTTAGCTGAACCACACTGTGAATATTAGCATAAGTACCCAGTGCTGCTTCACTGGTTCATTGTCCAGAGGAGGAGGTGAACAAGGTTGGCACAGGGAACACCTGCTAGGGCTAGGTTATTGTTTTGTTGTATTATACTTTGGCTATATTAGTTTTTCTGACTTCTAGGATTATTTTCAATAAGCAACTGTTCAAAACAGTAAATTTGGTATGCGAAGGACATAATGTTTTTCCCATTCATTTTAAACATATGAGGTTTTGGGGGTTGTTGCCAGTGCTGCATTACAGGCTAAATTTTTTAAAAATACAAATGAACCAGGATTCTGCAGCTGTATCTGGACTTTGACAGTATTCAGGAGGCTACAATGGGAAGAAGTGTGGGTTGGGGGAGGGATACATTTTATGGAATAGGACTATAACCAACAATATGATGCTTTTGCAATTTTAATTGGCTCTTCCTGGCAGAAGTTTTGTACAGCTGTTTCTCAGCCACTGACAAAAACTATTTATGGTAAGTAATTTTTGTAGATAGCAATGAAATTCAACAGGCTGTCGTATCACTCCATTTGGAATTATAAGGAGGGTCCTTCCAGAAGTTAGAAGAAAATCAAAAATTGTTTATTTTGCTGCAAAAAAAATATCTATGCATATAAGGGGTCTTTTAAAAGTTCATGGAAGATGCATATTAGGAGGTAAAAGTGCCTGGGCTTCAAAATTTTTTTTGTACCAAAATAAACTTTTAATTCTATTTTCCACAAGCTTTTTGAGGTTCATTTATGCATTCCCTGTTCTCAAGGTAACAGAAGGAAATGATGAACAAACGTGGAGCTGTGATCATGTGATTGCTTATCTTGCCTCTATTTATTTATTAGGGAGGAAGGGAAGGAGGCAGAGTGTAAGCGAGAGAGACAGAGACAGAGACTCACTGGGCTGGGCTGGGCTGGGACCTTGCTGGAGCCCAGCCCAGGAGCCAGGAACTCAATCCAGGATTCCCACTGGGGCAGCAGGAACAGATGACTCGAGCCATCACAGCTGCTTCCCAGGACCTGTATTAAGAAGCTGGAGGCAGGAGCCAGAACCAGGATACTCTGATGTAGGATGTGGGCGTCTCAGCCCGTGTCTTAGCAGTCAGGCTAGATGCCTTCCCTTCACCGCTTTTTCTTTTCTCAGTGGTCATTGCAGTGCTAAAAGAGGCTTCCATCTTGCTGGCATTCCTTAGACTTTTATCAAGGAGTGTGTGGGTGTCTGTTGGCGTGGGGGACTAGATAGAGAGTGGATGATTTATATTTAATTTTGATAGCTTTTACGTTATCAGAAGGAATGGAATAAACAATACTTAAATGGTTACTGCTGCAGCATCAACTGAGAGTTGGGTGATAGCTGGGTGTTTGAACTGACTAGCAACACTGTTATAACTTCAGTTCTGACCTTCCAGGGAGTGAGAAAGTTTTCATTATGTACTTCTACTTGCCAGGTCACTGCCTCAGTTAGCCAGCACAGTGGTTCTGCTGCTTATTTGCTCTAAAATGTATCTGTCTTTTCAAATTAGGGTGTTTACAATTACTTATTTATTGAGAGTCAGAGAGAGCGAGCTAGCAAGAGCCCTGTCAGCTGGTTCACTCCCCAAATGCACACAGTAGCTAGGGCTGGGCCAAGACCAAAGCCATGAACCAGAAACTCAACCCAGGTTTCCCACATGGGTGTCAGGAACCCAACTGCTTGTGCAGTCACTGCTGCCTCCCAGGCTCTGCATCTGCTGGAGGTGGGAATCAAACCCAGGAACTCCTCAGACTCGCAAATGAATTATTTTGTAAAACCTCAAATCGCTGCAGTTTCTACTTGGAATAAGATATTTCTCATTGATTTTTTAAAAAAAATAAGAACCACTTTGAAGCTAACTTAAGTTTAATTTTAGTTTATGCTAAAATTTTTCTTACATGACTCCTACAGCTATCCTAGAGTTATTGAAAAATCATTTCTGTAAAGGAAATTGCATTTCTCTTCTGTTCGTTTTTGCCCCTTTATATTTTGTCGTTGCTACTGCAGAGGAACTTGGGATGTCACAGCTGAGCGCATTTGAAGATCTGCAAACTCCAGGACGTTTTTCTTCGACTCCCTTCCCCCTTTCCTGAAGTTCTTTAAATACAAGCTGTTTCCCTTTTGCTGCATTAACCCCAAACCCTATCTGATTTCTTCCACTTGCCCAGCATAGTGGCATCCTCTGAGGGCCACCAACAAGGACAATACAACCCAATATTAAGAACCCACCTTGAAGTCTGTCGATTCTATGAATGCAAGCTTAATCAGATTTCCAAATGCTTTTATAAAATTACATAATAGAGGTGAAAGTGAAGCGTCTAAAATATAACTTTCATTGCGTGAGCTAAAAGTGTAAGCCTTACCGTTTGATGTGCACTTTATTAATTCCAGGCTTAACAGTAAAGACCACTTTTTTAAGAGTAAAAATAATGTGGATTAGTTCTGTGTTAACCATGCCTCTATCCCATTTATGTATTGCATTAAACTCTTCAGGAAAACAAAACCAGCGTTTAAACCTTACAGGCAGGTTATGCACCATAAATGCTTGTTTCAGACAGTTGTTGAGACAAAAGCAGTAGTAATGGAAAACAACTGCAGTGGCTCAGGGAAGCAGGTTTGACTGAGTAGACTGGCCCCTGGCAGCACACCTGTGAGTCTGGGTATCAGAACTGGCAGGGTGTTTTGCTTGTTTGTTGTTTTTATTTTAATATTATTAATCGGCACGTGGCCCCAGTATGGTTGAGGCTTTGAATGTTCAGAGAGCTCTCAAGCAGAGTTGGTAGGGACTTAATGTTTCTGCTAACCAAACAGGGATATTTTTCCCAGAAGATGAATTTGGCATAAGCATGTCCATGGCTACTTGTGTTTCTTTAGGATGGAAGATGTGAACTATATGGGGGTGAGGGGGGAGGAGACACAGAGCATAAATACTTGGATATTTAAAATGTTAAATAGAGAACAAAGAAGAATGTTATAATTGGGTGCTGATGTACGCTCTAAGCAAGCAAAGCTTATCTGAATTTGGATACCTCAGAAATCCTTTATTTAGAAGTCATTCGTATTCATCGTTGATACAGCAACTTTGAGCACTGTTAAGCCAGATGCAAGAATTTTGCTAAAATTATTTGGCAATTGGAAGGTAGAGAAGCCAGTCTAAATCCTGTCAGGCCAAGGAGCAATGTGCCAGTGAGTTCTTGTCAAAAGGTCCAAGTGCCTGCCATCAGGGAAACCCCAAGAGTATCAGGGAGAGCGAGCCCTGGAGCCCTTGCCTGCTCTGTGTCTACGATAGATAACCTTGTTCCAAATCTGAACAATCACTTGTGTGGATCTTGTAGCTTTTTTTTTTTTTTTTTTAATATTGGGAGGGGGCGAGAAGAATTTAGAAAAAAGAAACAATATTGTGCTGCCATGCTGGATCTTAACTGTGGGCTGGAAGTTCTGGGATATGCCTAGCCTCACAGTTTCATTACTGTGTAGCACTGCTTGCTGGCAGCAGACAGTAAATACTAAGTAAGCTATTCAAATTCTTTTTTTTTTTTTTTTTTAAGATTTCTTTATTTGAAAATCAGTGTCACACAGAGAAGGAGAGGCAGAGACAGAGTCCATCCCCAAATGGCTACAATGGCCAGAACTGCACTGATCGGAAGCCAGGAGCTTCTTCAGGGTCTCCCACATGGTTGCAGGGGCCCAAGGACTTGGGCCATCTTCTACTGCTTTCTCTGGCTACAACAGAGAGCTGGATCAGAAGTGGAGCAGCTGGGACCCAAACCAGCACCCATATGGAATGCCAGCTCTGCAGGTGGTAGCTTTCCCCACTACGCCACAGCACAGGCCCCCAAATTCACTTTTATTCCTTCAAATCATGGTCACATTACCTCCTCTGCATCTAATCTGTAAGGTGCAAATTCCAATGGATATTAAGTAATTTAAAAACATATCTGTGGTCATTGCATTTGCTGTGAAGTCATCGCTTGGAGGTACACGGTCAAGTGGACATCTTGTCCTGTGCATGTGGTCCCTGCACGGTAGGAATGTGTGCCTTCCATTGCAGGTGCTTGACAATTCCAAGTATCCTGTGTCAAAAGGAGTTTTCCAGAAGAGACGGCACTTGGGAAAACAGTCCTGCTGTTTTGAATTTTTGAAGTCACGAGTAAGAATCTTTCTGATGAGTTGAGTTATAAATGGTAGTCACAAATAATTAACTAGGTCCTTGGCCGTGCCAGTGTGTTCCTAGCACTGTGTGATAGCACTTTAGAATTTGAAACTGAACTTGACCTGGTTATCTCCTGAATAATGTTAGTTTTCCTTTCTTTTATACTAAAGAACATTTTTTTTTTCATATTGCCCTAAACCCTTTTGTTTTCTTATAGAGACACCTTGGGATTTTTTTTTTTTAATTTATCAAGGGAAAATATTAAATAGGAAGACAGCTTATAGAATTGTGATGAACATTTCCAGTCGTTTTCTTACAACTCTTGTACAAGGAGTGTACAATTTTGGGTTACCTTCTGTGGAACAGGTATACTACATGTGGTTTCATACGTTACAAGCTATTCTGGTCCTCTTTTGCAATTACAAATTCAACCAGTCTGGGGCTGCATTGTGGCACGGCGAGTTAAGCTGCTGCCTGTGATGCCAGCATCCCATATGGGTGCCGGTTCAAGTCCCTGTTGCTCTGCTTCCAATCCAGCTCCCTGGTAATGCAGCTGGGAAGGCCCCTGGGCCCCTGCCAGCCCTGTGGGAGACCTGAATGAAATTCCAGGCTCTGGGCTTGGGCGTGGCTTAGCCCAGCTGTTGTGGTCATTTGGGGGTTGAACTAATGGGATGTAAGACTTCTCTCTCTCTCTCTGCCTCTCTCTCTCTCTGCCTCTCTCTCTCTCTGCCTCTCTCTCTCTCTCTGCCTCTCTCTCTCTCTGCCTCTCTCTCTCTCTGCCTCTCTCTAACTTTGCCTTTTAAATAAATGGATCAATCCTAACACCTCCACCCCCAGTTAGTGAAATGGGGCCGTCTTACCTACAAGCGCCATCTGAAGACCCAACCACCAACCTCTCCAGGCCCCAGCCTGGCTTACTAGGAGTCAGGTGACTGAACTGCCCAGCCATAAGCAGCAACCCACCCCCACTCTAATGGGATTCGCTGTTCCCATTCCCTCACCTGCGAGTCTGTAACAAGGCCTGGTTTCTGGCCCAGTCCCTCTTTTGTGCTCTCCCCCACCAGCCTGTTGGGTTTCCTCACCTGACAATAAACCTTTAACTCTGGCGTTTGGTGTGTTTTGTGGTGGCCTTTCACCCCCCACCCTCCAAAATCCCAGAAACAGAAATCAGCCGTGCTATGAATATGTCTGTGGTACCTGCTATACATGGGTGTTGAGGATGATACAAGGTTGTGGTTTCTACCTTTATGGGAGTGTTGAAATATGTCCAGTTAAAGCTGAATTAAAATAAGGAATTCAGAATTGAAGACACTGAGGAAGCAGGTGAGCATCTGAACCTCTTTAAAAGTAGACAGAACTAATGGAATAGATAGTTATAAGGTAATTATGAGAACAGGACAGAGCGTGAAAGGTACAAACCTCGGTACAAACCTAGATATAATAGCATAACTGAGCCAAAAATCTGGAGGCCGAGAGAAATTGAGAGGATGCATTACCCTGATGGCTTCCATGTCTTTCAAAGTAGAACTCAGCCCAGCTATCTAAAACTGAAGCATATAATCAAAGTACTCCAGCTTCCTAATATCTTTCACCACCTCTTAATATTAAATTTCCTTTATTTTGCTATAGTCAAGAAAACCTAAGTATCTAAAAACTGAAAAAGTAGCCCATAGAATATGATCTCATTTTCAAAAATTCTCCTGTCTACCTACCTGTGTGTCCATCTGTTTTACCGACTTTGTAGAAAGATGTCTGAAGTGTTTTGCTTAATGTTAACGATATTCTATGTGTTGGCTTGTGAGTTCCTTTATTTTCACATTTGTCATTCTACTTGGCATTGCATATATTCCTTAAAATATTTCATGTTTTTTCAAAAAAAGATGCAAGTATTCAGAGGTTTGTTTTTTTTTTTTTTTTTTTTTTTTTTTTAGATTTATTTATTTATTTGGAAGGTGGGGTTACAGAAAGGAAGAGACCGATCTTGTATCCTCTGTTCACTCCCCCAATGGCCACGTCAGCCGGGGTTAGGCCGGGTGGAAATCGGGAGCCAGGAGCATCATCCCGGTCTCCCAGGTGGGAGGCAGAGGCCCAAGGATTTGGCCGTCTTCCAGTACTTTCCCAGGCCACTATCTGGGAGCTGGATCACAAGTGGAGTAGCTGGGACTGGAGCTGGTGCCCATAGGGGATGCCGGCACTGCAGGCAGCTGTTTCACCCGCTGCACCACAGCACTGGCCCCGCCAGAATTTTTAAGGCAGATAATTTTTTCTTTTGATTTTCAAAATTGGAGAAAGGGCAGGGCAAAAGAATATTGTTTGGTTTATCATCCTGAACATCGGTTCTGTTATATTGCACGTGCAAACCTGAGCACTCTCAGTAACTGGAGCATACCTACAGGAACTGTTGATGTCTTTGGTACTTAATCCATCTCTTTGCCACACTTAGCTTTTGCCACATCACCATTTTCTTTCCTTTACCCATTTCAGGGCCGTATCCTACTTTATCAGTTATGGACTGGTGTCTATTTCTTTCAACAGCAAAGTTTCCATTGTTTTGTCTTCAGCATGGAGAACAGTTGAGGAGATGTAGTGGGTGCGGGTGGTGAACATTTTAGAGGCTGGCATCCTGGCACAGCAGGTGAAGCCGCTGCATATGATGCCAGCATCCCATATGAGCACTGGTTCGGGTCCTGACTGCCCCACTTCCAACCCAGCTCCCTGCTAATGTGCCTGGGAAAGTAGCCGAGGATGGTCCAAGGACTTGAGCCCCTGTCACCCACATGGAAGAACTGGATGGAGTTCCTGGCTCCTGGCTTCTACCTGGCCCAGCCCTGGCCCTTATGGCCCTTTGGGGAGTGAACCACCGGATGGAACATGGATCTCCCCCTCTTCCCTTCCTTTTTATTCTGCCTCTCTTTATCTGCGTTTCAAGTAAGTAAGTAACTCTTAACCAGAAGAAAACAAAGAAGCTGGTTCAGCCTGCTTGTGTGGAGGCCAGGTTGTGGGCAGACGGGAGAGCCTGTGCCTGTGGCGGCAAGGATACCACTGAAGCAGTGCTGGTGGTGGGGACGGAGGCAGCACGGGTGGAAGTGAGAGGCCAGACGTGAAACCTGGACAAGCCTTGGTGGAAGGTTACACACGGAGAGGGCCTCCTGGGTTCTGAGCTCACACAGCAGGAGGGATGGTGGTGCCATTCCCGGAGAGAAGGTGGCAGGGCGAGGAGTTGGACGTTTGCACCTGTGAGTCACGAGTCTGGGCAGGCGGCCTTGGGCTTCATTTCCAAGTCGATATCACCATAGCATCTAGCATTGTTATGTTTTCAGCAAGGGGCCATGAGCTGACTTCTTGGGCCCCGGCCCTCTGTAATTTGAAAAGCAGAATTCGTCAGCAGCATTTTCTGGGAAGAAATTCCTTCCATATTCTTCGTTAGTCTCTTGGGGAGGGCTGTGACTCCAGAAAGGTTAAGAGACACTGACTAAGCGTGTTTCATCCCAGTGTCCATTCAATAAACACTCGCGTGGGCTCCTGAAGCGCAGGCCACTCTCCATGAATGGAAGCTGCCAATGTAACCTCAGAAAGGGAGCCTGAGCCACTCCTAAATGACGTCATCCCTGACGAGTAAGGAGCTCTGTCTACCTCTCAGTTCCTTTAGCGCTTACTATGTATGTGTCCTTCCTTGCCTGTGTGTATATTTTCTGAGTATACTGCTTAGCCTTCCCAGTAGAAACCACTAGCAATCGTTGACCTGTTCCCTTGTAAAGTTACTCACCTAATTGTTCTGTGAGAGGTGTACTGGCATTCCCATTTTACAGATGAGGAAACTGAAGCTTACAGAATGTGAGTAAACGGTAGGTAGTGAGTGGCAGAGCTGGGGTTTGGGTCCAGTTTGTTGGACTCGAGTCTTGCTGCCTTCCACCCTGCTGATGTCCTGTTGGTTGGCAGAGACCACACCTATTCTTTGTCTCCTGGATTTTGCTTTATGCTCAGGTCTTTTCTGAAAGAATGAACTCAAAATGAATTTATATTGAGTAGAGTCAAGCCTGTTCCATGGGATGCCCTGCGTGTGTCTGGGATAAACTGTGATCCCCTTCCTTGCTTTTCCCCTCTGATTTGTCTCCTCTCTCTTGTAAACTAAATTCCCTTTCTCCTTCTGTATGACTGAATTTTCTTAGCAGCTCTCAAGCCACTTCTGGTTCTTCAATAGCAAAGTGCACAGAATTATTATACCCAGTTCACAGATGTGAGCCCACCCTTACCTCCCACACCGGGTTCTCCAGGCAGTTCTTATTGAACGTGGTGGTGTTGTGTGTGTGAGTTGTGATTGAATTAAAACCCTTGTTAAGAAGTTGGATTTCTGAAGCAGTCATTTATGTTCAGCCTGTGTAACTAATGGACAATTATCTTTCCGTTTCCTCTGGAATCTTGCTCTAATGGCTTTCAGAGTAGTGTTTATGTATGCCATCACTTGCCCAATTAGCTTCATAAGGAAACCCGAGCAGTCCCTGGTCATCTGCCTGTAGGGACAGCTGCTGCTTCTCTCGGGTCTCCTGGGGGGTGGTCTCAGGCCCCCTTCGGATTGTGGGGCTGGCTTCCCCAGAGCTCCTGGATGGAGGACCACTCTGTGGAAAGGAGGAGGAAGGGGCAGGTGCTGAGTGTACAATAGGCTTTCTTATTGTCAACAACTCTTCCTCATAACCTTGAAATTTTCGTGCTTTAAAAATTTTATGGGGCCAGTGTCATAGAGTTGCTGCCTAGGACACTAGCGTCTCATGAGAACTGATTTTTGAATCATGGCCTCTCTGATCCAGCTCCCTACTAGTGCACCTGGAAAAGAAGTGGAAGATGGCCCCAGTGCTTGGGCCCCTGCACCCATGTGGGAGACCAGACGGAATTCTGGGCTCCTGGCTTCCATTTGGCCTAGCTCTGGCCATTGCAGCCATTTGGGGAGTAAACCAACAAACAGATGGAAGATATTCCCTCCCTCCCTCCCACCTTCCCTCCCTCCCTCTCTCTCTCTTCCTGTCCCTATCTCCCCCACCCCCTCTCTGTAACTCTGCCTTTCAAATAGATAAAGAAATCTTTAAACAACTGTATCTCTTTTACTTATCTGAAAGGTACACACACAGAGAGATATCTCCCATCCACTAGTTCACTCCACAAATACTGAAAACAGCCAGAGCAAGGCCAGGAGCCAGGTGCTCCATCCAGGTCTTCCCCTTGGGTGGCAGAGAACCAAGTACTTGAGCCGTCACCCGCTGGCTCCCAGGGTGTGCATTAGCAGGAAGTTGGTGTGGAGAGCAGAACCAGGATTAGAAGCAGGCACTCCAGTGTGGGGTGCAGACATTTCAAATAGCAGCCTAACCTTTGTGCCAAACACTCACCAATTTGGTTCCTTTTATCGTGAAATTACAGGCAGGGAAATGAGTATTGGCAACAGATTTCAGGTTTAGGATGAAGAACTCACTCTTCAGAGGAATATGAAAATGAGCAAAAAATTGAAGAACACTTAAAGTGTTTTATCATGGCCCTGATAAAAAGCACAGTCAGATATATTCCACATTTTGATTCCGAGAAGGAGGCCAAGCACAGTGCCTGGCATCAAATAAATAGTTGATTAACTTTATTGGTGAGTGCCTGAGTAGACGGTGGGTGAGCGCCACTGGAATTCAGTGTCCAGGGAGGAGGGCAGAGGTGCTGTGTTCCTTGCATCATCTGGGAGGTACTCAACAGCTGCCCTGTGAGTGGGTGGTTAAGAGAATGCCAATCCAAGGTCGGCTGTTGGAACCATGTTTGTGTAAAAGCTGCAGACCCTGAGAGATGATCTCTGAGTGTAACAGCAAGTAAGTAATAAATAACAGACAATAGCAGAAACTTTTATCTGCAAATGTCAAATAAGTAGAGTTGACATTTAAAATCTTTTGAATGTAATAGGCACCAGTTCTCAAAATTTTAGGTCTCATGTACCTTTATATATTAAAAAGCTATCTGGGACTCTGATTTTTATGTATACAGGTTTTTTTTTTTTTTTTTTTTGACAGAATTAGTGAGAGAGAGACAGAGAGAAATGTTGTCACTCCCTTGCCCGCGAAGGAACAACACCACTCGCAGTTTCTTGGTCTTTTCAGACTTTATTCTGAAGTGAAAGAAGAAAAAGCAGAGACAGAGTACTAAGGAAATTACAGAAGAAAGAAAGAGAGCGAGAGAGAGCGAGCCCCCCAGCACAAAGCCACACGGCTTATATATCCGCAGCGACCAATCGAAAGCATTAGAGAGTCCATGCACACAGCAGTGCAGTCCGCAAGTTGTTCATGTGAAGGGCATGCGTCTTCTATCCAGTCAGCTACAGGATCACGAAGGAGGCACGCACCTTGTCGCCATTTTGTTGTTTACTTCTTTAGTAGTTCCTTTTCCTGCCAGCGCCATCTTGTTCACCCTGTGTGGGGGGGAACGACGTCTCGCTCCCTTTGTTCCCCTTGTGGGAGAGCGGCGTCCCGCTTCCCAGAAAGGTCTTCCTTCCATTGGTTCACCCCGCAAATGGCCGTTACGGCCAGTGCTGCGCTGATCCAAAGTCAGGAGCCAGGTGCTTCCTCCTGGTCTCCCATGCAGGTGCAGGGCCCAAGCACTTGGGCCATCCTCCACTGCACTCCCTGGCCACAGCAGAGAGCTGGACTGGAAGAGGAGCAACCGGGACAGAATCCAGTGCCCCAACCAGGACTAGAACTTGGGGTGCCGGCACCGCAGGCGGAGGATTAGCCAAGTGAGCCACAGCGCTGGCCTGTATATAGGTTTTTATCCACCAGTATTTACTATTATGAATTTAAAGTGAGAAATTTTTAAAAATTACCAATTTAAAATAATTACCTCTTTATATATATATATATATATATTTTTTTTTTTTTGACAGGCAGAGTGGACAGTGAGAGAGAGAGACAGAGAGAAAGGTCTTCCTTTGCTGTTGGCTCACCCTCCAATGGCCGCCGCGGCCGGTGCGCTGCGGCCGGCGCACCGCGCTGATCTGATGGCAGGAGCCAGGAGCCAGGTGCTTTTCCTGGTCTCCCATGGGGTGCAGGGCCCAAGCACCTGGGCCATCCTCCACTGTACTCCCTGGCCACAGCAGAGGGCTGGCCTGGAAGAGGGGCAACCGGGACAGAATCCGGCGCCCCGACCGGGACTAGAACCCGGTGTGCCGGCGCCGCTAGGCGGAGGATTAGCCTAGTGAGCCGCGGCGCCGGCCTACCTCTTTATATTTTAACACTAGTTATATAATTTTTATGAAAAAGGGCCTTTTTTTTTTTTTAATTAGAAGAGTGGCAGTGTCTTCCATCTCTCCTGTGTCTTCTTAAATAAAACCCAGTTGGGCTCAGCTGTTTTACTTTCAATCTGTTTTGTGGTATGTTTTGGTTGAAGTGTGTGTCTGACATAGATAAGGAATTGGGGGAAGGAAGAGTGTTTATAGCCCTTTCAGACAATTGGAGACATTCTTTGATAGCGATGGCTGGCAAGCAATTGTGTCTTAAAGGTTACTTGCAGTGGAGACTCGGAAACCCTGTCCATGCCCATTGGTCTGTTTCATGTTGAGTGGCACTTTATGTGCTTATGAACCCTCATTCTTTGGTTGTTTGCAAAACTATTTCATGGAGTTCTGCAGATCTTCTAAATGTTGACATGTGTTTTATTATACAAAATTTTAAAAAATCACGATTGTTAATATCACTGTCAATGTCATCACAGAGCCTTCAAGTACTAGGAAGCCAGCAAGATGGTGGCAGGTGCAAGCCTTCAGAAATTCTTTTTCATGTGAAAGCTTGAATTTACCATTGGCAATAAATGCTGTCCATTATTTTCAATGACAACTCCACGTCATTCATTTCCAAGAGGATGTCTGCCAAACATCCCAGTCCAAATACCTGTCTGTTGGCTTGGGGTTGTTCTTTAAGTAACAGCGGTGTTCCAAGGAGAGTGTCTGCTTAGTACATCTGTCACACACAGAGTGGGGCCACGTGCATTGTATGTCAAACACAGTGTTCATATGGGATGACATCTTTGCATTTCATTTGAAAGAGAAAGAGAGAGGACAGAAATCTCCCATCTGCTGGTTTAATGCCCAAATGTGAGACTGAAATCATAGGCAGGAAATAGGTCTCCCAGGTCTGTGGCAGGGGCCCAATCACTTCGAGTCATTACCACTGCCTCCCAGGGTGTGGATTAGCTGGAAGCTGGAATCAGGATGGGGACTGGGACTCAGAGCCAAACACTCTGATAAGGGATGTGAGTATTCCAGGCGTTGTCTTCACCACCATGCCAAATACTTGTCACTAAAGTTAATTTTTAATGTTTCATCAGTACCTTCTTCAATAAAGCTGGAATTAAAAAAAATCAAACTAAAAGCCTACTTGGTAGTTCGTGGTAGGAAGAAGGTGATGTTAGCGTGGTGTGACTCTTTCCTTGATTCATGCCAAGGCTCCTGCTGTCTCACTACCATTGCTTTTGCAGTGCAGTGCAAATGTCAGTACAGGGAAAAGGCAAATAATGACTCAGCATTTTCACAAGAATCGTTTGCTCATGAGGACCCTTGGAGGTCTGGACAGAGCACACAGTAAGAGGTTGGAAGTACCACGTTAAAACTGATAGTAATAAAGTGAAAATGGGGTGCCAATTACAAACCAGTGCCTAGTTCTTATAGAAATGCATTCCAGGAAGTCAACATCACCACTTCCGTTTCGTTTCAGCCTGTGCTAAAATGGGTTTGCACATCTTCAGCCTGTAACAACAGGCATTTGGAGCATTATCTTGGAGCAGGTTGAACAACAGAGGGGGAGGGCAGCTTGCAGTTAGGATAATCTAGCAAATGAGTCATCCACAAGTGGATGATGGCATTGTAAAATCATTCTCAGCTTTAGTCAGCAGCTCAGTTGAAAAGCAGCAAAACTATACCATTAAAAATTCCAGGTCTCCAAAATAGATACTTTGTGAGCACTTGTAGTACAGCTTTTAGCTGAGAATGTATGCAGTGGAAAGTGTGGTTGAGGATTTTGTGTTCTGTTCTGAAATGCAACTTTGTGATGAACAGCTTCATAGTTTCCTTATGAAGTGTTCAGAACACAGCAGACATTGAAGCAAACTTGCTAAGTGGAGGTTGCCATTCCAAGGAGCAGCCCTCAAGGGGAGGAGGGGAACAGGTGACCTTCTTCCTGTCGTAACCTGAGTCCTCCATCCTCAAGTGGGCAGCTCTCTAATAGAAAGTTATTTCATGCCTGTGGCAGCAGCCATAAATATTTTATTTTTGCCTTTCGTGTAAAGCTTGGCAATCACATTTTTGTCTTGAGATCTCTATTTTCAAAGGGAGTCCCGGTCAAGTTCCCGCTGGGTTTCTGCTACTCTGCTCTGTGGTTGAGCGCACCTGACATCTGACAGTTGCGGACTTCTCGGCAGAGAAGTGGGAAACCCTGCTGCCTGGACCTGTCCTGGCGGATGTGAAGCCGCCGGGCAGCAGTTTTGCAGAAGAGCTGTCATGCCTGTTTCCTCTCTCCTTGTGGCTTTTGGTTCTTCTGGCCTGATGGATGGGATAAATGAATCATGTTTTTCAGACCGTTTGGCTGTGAGGTTTGCCCAGGGGTGGACTTCTGGCAGGGCGGAGAGGGTTTCCCAGGGCCTCCGTGTTGTCTAGTTTCTGTATTCTTGCGCCTTCTCCAGTCTGCTGACTGCGCACAAGCGCTAATTCATTCCCCCAATGGAAGAACATCTGGCCTGGCTCCCAGACAAGCTGCCGATGCTCTCCTCACTTGCACAGCTTTGATTCAGCATTAGGTATCTCTCTGGCTGCCTCTCCTGTCTCTTATTTTTAGGGCCTTCGGTAATGTTTTCTGTGTGTGAAACATGAAAACTGAGCCATGGCTGCTGGAATTGGAAACTTAGGGTTTTTTACGCCACCATTCCCTTATCACATGGCCCTCCTGGGTTCTTCAGTTACAGAGGTTAAAAAAAAAAAATCCATCCCAGGGGCCGGTACGTGGGGGTGGGGCAGGAGAGAGTGGGCAGCTGGGCACCTAATGGGTGGTGAAAAAAGATATTGTAACTAAAGCTCGGGCCAGTGTCCTGGGCAGGAGTCTGTTTACAGCACAGCCCAATTACAAATGGGGGGATGAGTTGGTGATAACTGTACTCTTCTTTTTTCCCTTTGGGAACTGGCTTTTCTCATTCTGAAGTGGTCCTAGGAGCAGAATTGTGTGCTCTGTAGGTGACTTGCATTTCTGATGTGAGAGGAAGGGCCCAGGAGAGGAATGACTCAGTGACCTGTGTATGTGGTCAGTCCAGCCCAGTGCTCACCAGGCGAGGAGCCGGACTGCTTCACGTGGGAGATGGTGAACTTTTAGGAGACGTGGAGAAAGGGGCTGATTACAGGGGTGTCAATTTTCCTTTCCTCTTTCCTAAAGGAAATAGCAACATGAAATGAAAGCATTTAAAACTCTGTTATCTGCCCTCTTTGCAAAGCTGAACATTTATTTGTTTGGGGCCAGTTCTTTGATAGTCACTAGGGTTGTAAATGAAACCTATAAATAAGGTCATGAAGTGTCCTGAGTCAGGTTTGTTCTCATCCCCTCCCTGCTGCAGTGTGTGGAACTGACAGCTTTCTCTGCTGTGCTACAAATTGCCATGGGTTGCCGCTCACCCTGTCACAAGCTACAGTGTTACGTTTGTGTGTGGTGTGTTTGTGTGTGTGTGTGTGTGGGGGGGCTGTTATAATCACCTGGTACTGAATCTCGTGCATGGAGTGACTACCAAATGGGTGGAGGCTTGAAGGAGTACAGCCAAGTTTCCCAGCCAGAAAACCACAGAGTGTCAGTTCTACTTCCGCTTCCCCTGGGAGTATGCGAGCACCAGCTTATGGATGGAGGCTGCCCATTAGCTGAACTCCAGCCTGGTGCAGGTGCCCTGCTTCTGAGCCCCAAATGGGCTTTCTCACCATGGTAGGGGGTTGTTCCCTTGGTGTGTGATTTAAGCCTGAGAGACTTTCTAAATGTGAAGACTTCAAAGTAAAGCCCTTTACCCCACTTTCAAGATTCTCTGGCTTATTGCTGAGGATAGGGAGAGTGTCTCTCTCACTATGTTTTGCATCCTCCTTGCCCCCATGCTGTGCGCATGGTTGTGGTTAAAACTGACTATGTGGAATCATACACCAGACTTTGAAATTGGAAGCAAGTGTATCCATACATGCTGCTGAAGGAACGTGTATTATAAGCTGGGGTTATACATCATTAGATGTCAGCTTTTAAATGATTAAATATATGACTGTATCTTATTGGTTACAAATAACAAATGCCTACTTAAACCAGCTTAAGCCATCACAGTAGAATTTATGTGAGGATACACAGGACTGTTTACCGGGCAGGAGAGGCTGCCAGGCTGCGAGGGGGCCTGGCACCAGGATCTGGGCAGTGCCAGGAGTACAGGCACCTCCCTGCCAGCCCTGGGCCTGTTTCTCTCTCTGCAAACATTGGCGTTGTTCTTCTTGGCAGTGGTGAGGCTTTTTCCACTTCCCTGCTGTTAGGGTCTAAAATTCACATCCTGAGAATACCTGCCCTCAAGTTCAAGTGCTAACAGATACATGTCTCAATTTAAATTCCCAAAAGAGATTTGGTTGGTGTAGCCAGGTCAGTGCCCACCCTACACCTGTGAACTCTGCCCATAGGGAGGGGGGTCTAGAGGGGTGGTGGAGGATGATTGTGGCTTCCAGGGCTGAGGTGAGCTTCTAGAATCTGGAAGCTGTCAGTTGCCAGGGCTGTAAACTCAGAGCAGGCTATAGCATCCTGGCAGCACCTTAATCCCTTGGTTTTGGATTATTTTCCACTGTTTCTTTTTGGGAATGCCCCAGTGCCTCCCTGAAGCCCAGAGGCCTGTCTATGGGTGTGAGAGCAGCTATTCAGAGCAGGGCTCGGGCTCTGCACACAGCTGAGGTCAGTGCCACAGGGTTGGTTAGATGCTGATTTCACCACGCAGGTAGGATCTCCATGGACAGCTCTAGAACAAATGGAAGACAAAGCATATCAGGAAAGAAAAAGAGCACCTTGAAACTGGTGTGTTTTTTTTTTTTTTTTTCCTAAGTGATACTGGTTTAGATGTTTGGGGAGGAGGGGTTGGCAGAGAATGGTATATGCAGAATATTCTTGGTTGTTCTGAGATGAAATACTTTTATCTAGGCACTCATTTCAAAAATATTTCTTCTACTTGGCCCTTCGGCCATCCGTTTTTAATGTCCTGTTAGACATTTTCATCTTTCAAAGGTTACTGTTCGTTGTTGACCAACTACCTGGTTGCAGTGAAGATGGTTTCGTTTTTACACTGTGATCTGCTAAACAGCTGGGTCGCCCTGACTGCATCAGGCTAGTAAGCCCCCTGGTTAAAGGATATGTCCTAGATTTAACGTTTGAAATCCTTTCCATTAAGTGAGTACAGGCAGATCTTTCTGCACATTCTGGTGAAGCTTAACCGTTTTTTGATGGCGCACTTTGATCATAATCTTTATCTTAATTTTTCTGATTGCTCTTGGTAACCATCTATTTGGGCTGGCTGCTGAGTTTTATGACAGGTATCCCTTTACACAACAGATATAATCGGGTCATTTGACTCAGAAATGGAATTTGCTCTCCCGTCTGACTTCTGTTACAGAAGCGCTGAGGAATCCCCAGTGGAAGCAGAGTGAGGAGCCTGTTTGGAAGTGAAGGCATCAGGGCGGTGTCGGGGCCCCGTGGCTTGTGAATCCCTGGTGGGCTTTCCAGGCTCTCACTTCAGTCTCTCTAAACATCTTCAAATGCTGGGAGCTTTTTTTTTTTTTTTTTTTTTTTTTTTCAATTGATGCTGCCTTCACAGCTTCCAGAACTGCTTTGTCCTGAGTTAGAAAGTTAGAATGTTGAGTACAGATGGGCCCTTTATTTCTTTGCTGGTAAGAATCACTATCGAACATGTCTTATAGACCCTACTGAAAATTTCTTATGCTTCAGACGTCAGTTTTTCAGATAAGTTTGGGTCATCTGTTTCTCCAAAGAGCTGTTGGCTGGGTTCGTGGGCGTGAGCACTCCGTTTCTTAGACAATGTCCTCCGATTAGTCTGTGCCCCTGGATTTAGAGTTTATTTTGCAAGATGAAGAAGTTGGTCTACAGTGATGGCTAAGATAAGTCCTGTCCAACTCACCAGGACTTACGATTCAGAAGCTCAGTTCTACTTGCTATGAGTCATGCACGGGTAAGGTTTCCCGTTAGACAGGGTCGTGAGTTGTAGAGCTGTGCTCCCCACAGGGAGGCTCCATGTCCTCTGTTGCTGTAGATATGAGAGCATTTCAGAAAGTTCATGGAAAAATAAGTTCAAAGTTTATTTTTTGGTGCATTTTTCTTGAAATCCATGTTAACAAGAGATCTTCAAAAAAATCTATGGAAAATGTGTATTCTTAAAGCTGTACATGGATTTCAAACTTTCTTTTGTACCAAAATCAATGTGTTTTGATTTTGTTTTTCCATGAGCTTCTTTCTTTCTAGAGATTGATTGATTTATTTGAAAAGCAGAGGTTGGGGAGGGGAGAGAGAGAAAGATCTTCCATCTTCTGGTTCATTCTGCAAATGACTGCAACAGCCGGGGCTGGGGTGGGCCAAAGCCTGGAGCTAGAAGCTTCATCTGGATCTCCCATGCGGGTGATCTTGGGCCATCTTCTGTTTCCTAGGCTCATCAGCTTGGAAGCAGAGTAGCAGGAACATGAACCAGTGCCTACCTGGATTGGGCGTCCCAGGCATTGGCTTGACCCGCTATGCCACCGTGCCAGCCCCTGTTACCTTTCTCACAGTACCCTCCTGTAATGCCTAGTAGTCAGTTACTGCCACGTTGGGCTTCAGTTGTGTCAATCGATGAATGGCGGCCATCGTGAAACTGCTTTGTAGGAATAAGCTGTTTTGAGCCACCTGGAGTCTAAGTTCTGTCATTTGGAGTTGATGTTGGAAATGGAAGATTAAAAACGTGCTTTGAGTAAATTACTGTCCAGGGTCCTGCCCGGGTCCCCCAGGTTTCTTCCTCTAGGACACTGGTTCACAGAAGATGGGCCCATGCCTCTTTCCTGCCTGTTTGCCCTAGGCCTGCCTACTTAACTAATCAGTTTAAGCTCTTCTCTCTTAGGCCACTAATCCTATTTCTCCAGCTGAGAAGCAGCAGGATGATAGTGATGTGTCCCCTAGCTATTAAAAGATGATATTGCCTTGCACAAAAATAAAGTACTTATCTTTTTCTCTGTAAAAGGATGATTAAGCAGAAATTTAATTTTCATTTATGCTTTTGCCTTTTTGTAATATTCCTTTATTTCTCCTAGGGTAGTCAGGGGAGAAACAGTTTTTATTGTTACAGTGGCTGCTGTTTATATTCTACTTATTTTCGGCAGCATCTCAGCGGGACGCTTCCTCTCCTATACGTGCTACGTTTTACCAGCCCATCGTGAGCCCTTCTTGCTGGAGGGGGAAAAAGAGTAAGAACAGAAATGATCTTCCTCTTTCATTTGGTATTTCTAGAAAAAAAAAAAAGCTGATTAATTTAAGTATATTTTATGCTGCGATGTTCTCCAAATTCCTACAGGTCAAACCTTTTTTTTTTTTTTTTTTTTTTTTTTTCCTAGTTCAGTGATAATCAGGCAGCCTACTCAGATCCTTTAAACTCCTGCTGTAGGTGCTAATGAAAACCTGGGGAAGTGCAAATGGAAGGGAGGCAGCTGGAGGCCCCACTTGCCTGGAGAGTTGGCCAGTCCAGGCTTCCCAGGGTCAGTGTTGCAGCTGCTCGTGCAGTGGTCCTGCAGTTCCTGAGGTACTGCTGCTTTGACTGTTGGGGTCTGCGTTCCCACCACCATGTTTCAGTGTAGGGTCGGTGCATAGGTGCTTGTGTGTCTGCCTCTGGGCCTCTTCTGTAGGGAATACTTGGCCATTGCCGTGATTGCAACCACCATCATCTTCATTTTGACTTTTGAGAGACAGTTTAACCTCTGACCTTGGAAATCCACTTCTGAGAATCAGCCTTAAGGGAGGTTTTTTTTTTTTGGTACAATAGACCTGCCCAGTGTTGTTGTTGTTGTTGTTGTTCTTGTTGTTGCTGTTATTACAAATAAAATAAATCAGAATCCTCCTCTATGTTTAGTTTTGTGGGAAATGGTTCAGTGATGATGGCTACTGTGTATTCAAGAAGTCTGTTCAGCATTCTTTCAAATACCGCTTAGTATGGATATGGGGAAATCCTCCTGAGAATACGTGTATGCCCCTTGTAAGAAGGTGGTACATTAGTCACAGTATGATTACAGTGATCTTTTTATTTTGAGGAAAAAACCCTACATATAGGAGAAACCTGATCAGTGAGGGGGTAAGTGATGAGTTGATGCAAGACTTTTTTGTTTTATCACTTCCTGTATTGTCCACCTTTTCGAAAAAAAAAAAAAGTATTAATCACGTAACAAAGCCCACATAGGTGGAAATCTTAAGGTTCAAAGGACCTGAAATGGTTGCTGTGGTGTAGCAGTAAAGCTGAAGCTGAGCTCTCTTGGGTCCAGAAATCTCATCTTTGTAGAGAGACTTTGTGGGGCAGGGCTGCTAGAAGTGAAGGGGCTCCCAGCCAGCAGGCTCCCCACCCCCCCACCTCCCCAGTCTGCTGTGTTTTTGCCTCTTGAGCACCAGCCTAACCTGGTGGAAGAGAGAGGTGCTGAGCTACGGTAGACTTTCTCCTCTTGCATCTAACTTGTTACTGCTGTTACACTTTTTTTTATTGTCATTAATGCTATGGCTGTAGATGCAAAGCTAGCCTTCAATTACTACGAATAATAAGATCTGCCATGATAAGAGGAGTTGCAGAGGCACAAACAAATCTCAGTAAATCATAAATAATACAATCTTATATTTAGATTCAGAGTGCATTATGATGGGGCTTGGTATTCTGGCATAGTGGGTTGGGCCGCTTCTTGTAATGCCAGCATCTCATATTAGGGTGGCAGTTCAAATTCTGCTTCTAACCCAGCTCCTTGCTAGTACTCCTGGAAGAGAATGGATGATGGCCACCCATAGAGGGGACCAGGATGGAGTTCCTGGCTCCTGATTTTGGCCTGTCCAAAACCTGGAGGTTGTAATCATTTGGGGAATGAAACAGTAGATGGAAGGGCTCGCTCTCGCTTGCTCGCTCGCTCTCTCCCTCCCTCCCCTTCTCCCTCCCTCCCTCTCTCTACCCCCCTCTTTCCCTCTCTCTCTCTTGTTGTGCCTTTCTAATACATCTTTAAAAACGGAATTCATTATGATGATCTTTACATAGAAAATGTGTTAATTAAGGAAGATAGAATGCCTGTAGGACTTTGGAACTAGAACAGTGCTGAATACTGGCTCTGCTGTTTATTAGCTGTAAATTTTGGACAACTTATTTTTCCTAGCAGCGTTTTCTCCTCTATAAAATGGAAATTATAATGTGATCTTTATCATAAGGATTTGTGCTTATCAAATAAGAGACTTTGTACATTGAAGCTCTTACTATTGTACCTGATTCATGGCATGTACTTGGTAGGTGATGGTCATCATGAACTCCTATTAAAGGAAACAGCATTATATAAAGACATACCACAGGGTGCGCATTGTGGCACAGCTGGGTAAGCTGCTGCTTGGGATGGTGCATCCTGTATTGGAACACCTGGTTCAAGTCCTGGCTCCTCGACTTGTGATCTAACTTGCAGCAGTGTACCTGGGAGGCAGCAGATGATGGCCTGAGTGCTTGGATTCCTGCCACCCATGTGGGAGGCCAGCATGGAGTTCTCAGGTTTTGACTTTGGCCTGGCTAAGCCCTGGTTGTGGGCATCTTAGGCGTGAACCAGTAGATGGAAGATCACTCTCTTTCTCTGCCTCTTCTCTCCCTTTCACTCTGCCTTTTCAAAAAATAAAAAAATTTTTTTAAAAGACACATCAAATGCTGTGCCATAGGGAATACAGTGTGTATTATGCTAGCTTGGAAGAAAAGCCCGGTCTAGATTCTAAATGGTACTCTGGAAGTGCCAAGTGGAAAAGACAAAGAATCAGTGTGATGATGTTATTCAGAATTATATGGTAATTATACCCTAATTATCTTGTGTTTTGTTCATTTAATATTTTACAGTTTTATAATTAGGTCTCTTGAGCATTTTGAAGAAATTTATTAAAATGTACTTGTTTGTGTCAAGTGTTCATCTGACTATTTGTACTGGGTGTGCACACACTTTTTTTTTTTTTTAATTATTTGAAAGAGAGAGGTCTCCCTCACACACTGGTTCACTTCCCAAATGCTTGCAGTAGCCAGAGCTGGCCAGGCTGAAGCCAGAAGCCAGGAACTCCATTTGCCCGGGAAAGGAATCTCGCCCATACACTCTGATAGTGTGCCAGCATCCCGAGGGGCGTCTTAGCTGCTAGGCCAGCGCCCACTGAAGTTTGTGTTGGGTTGGGATTTGTCGCACTGAAGATTTCCCTGGACGAGAGTCTTAGGTTTCTTGAGGACTAAATTTAAGCAATGATTCCCAGGAGTGCAGTGGAACTTGCCTGGAACTGAATAATCCATGCCCTTCATGGGTCCTAGATGGACTTAACTGGTTGCTTAACGGATACTTTGGGCTCAGTGGTGCAAAATGAGCAAGAAACCAAGTTCATTCATGTGCTGTACTTCTAGTACCTGGAATATTCTTTGCACATAGTAATTAACAGATGTATGAATGAATAGATGGTAACCTATTACAGTCAGGATTCAAGCCTGAAGTTTATATAATATTAAGAAAAAACAGAAACAACTACCTTACCTTTTTACACTGGCTGGTGCTGTGGCGTGTTAGGTTAAGCCTCTGCCTGTGATGCCGACACTCCATATGGCACTGGTTTGTGTACTGGCTGCTCCACTTCCAATTCTGCTTTGTTAATGGCCTGGGAAAGCAGCTGATGATGGTCCAAGTGCTTGGATTCCTGCACCCACATGGGAGACCTGGACGGAGCTGCTGGCTTTGGATTGGCTCAGCTCTGGTCATTACTGCCATTTGGGGAGTAAATCAGTGGGTGGAAAACCTCTGTCTCTGTCTCTCCCTCTCTCTGTCTGTAACTCTGCCTCTCAAATCAATCTTTAAAAAAAAAAAAAAAAAAAATTGGAGCAGCCAGGACTTGAACCGCTATTGATGTGGGAAGCTGGTATCTCAGTCAGTGGCTCTTCCCACTATGCCACAATGCTGGCCCCTCTGGCAGCAGCTTGAATAATTCATGGAACTATAGTGTTCTTGGTCTTCATCTGTTCCTTCCATTCGCCATTCATTCACCAGTCAGCATACACAGCAGTACATGTGTTTTTTACTAATTCTTTTAAATTTGTGTCTTTCACCCCCAGAGTGATGTCGGCATTTTTGCTTTGCTCAGATAACTGCAGGATGGCTTCATGAATGACTCATTGCGTGGTCGCAGTCCCAGTGGCCCCACTCCCACAAAGGGAAAGCCTCTCATATTTTCACACTAGCAAGCCTGTTCTCCTGATTCATGTCCATAGCTACCTACGTTGTGTCAATCTGAAGAGTTGGAAAGAGATTTAAGGGCTACTAGGGTGAGAGTACCTTAAAAAACAAAACCCGAGAAACCACTGTGAAGGAAGCGTTCCCCCTTGGTGAATAAGGAAACCAGCCTGGCCTTTGTAGTTAGTAAAGACTTCAGCCCGGTTCTGGTCATCCTCACATTGGATCAGCTGATTACCTTTTCATCTTTGCTAAGCTCATCTTAAAGCCGACAGCAAATTGTTTGGAAAGTTAGTGCAAAATTTTATTTTTCCCCAAATGTGTCATCCCCCCCCCACCAATTGGAAAGAGCCAAGTAAATTTAAAATGTTACTTTAGAAGTGAAATTCAAGATAGCGGTCAACAAAGAACTCCTCATCACTAACAGTCCAGGCTTGCCTTACTTTAAGTCTCTGAAAACCTGAACCCTGTGAGAATGATAAATTTATACATGATTTTGTAATCTGCTGCAAGTTCCTTTAAGAAAATTTGTCACCGTTTCTTGGCACATTCAGACCTGGATTTGATACAGAGAAAATGAGTTTTTCTGTCTCCTTAGGAATGTGTCACATCATGTACTGACAGGCCTCTCAGTAGACATAGAATTGGCCAGACGAAGGCCTCATCTCATTTATAGAAAAACCCCGCCTGGCCACGTGGCTCTGAAACGTTGGCGGGTCTAAGGACTCCTTGTGCTCATTGTCATCTGTAGAGCAGAGTTGCTTTTATTGAGTTCAATGCCATGTTGTGTTGTACGTGCAAATTATCCAGGGGTACGCTGAAGGATATTGACAGACAACTGAATTAATTGTGTCCCAAATGCTAATAACAATTCATTCGAGGCCAGCGCCAAAAATGTTTCAGAGAATTTTTTTTAGCCTTTTCTCAAGTAGTTGGGAACAGAAAAGGATTAAAGATATATTTATAGTAAGCATAAACTTGCACATGAGCCCAGAAGTACACTAAGCAAGTTTGTTGCAATTATTCTTTTAGAGAGCTGGGATAAATAAATGTTTCTTGTAGCCTCTGACTGCTTAACTCCTTCTAACCTTTGCCCATTGTTTATATGTCTCTTGTTTAGCTCTGGTTTTGTTTTTTTCCATTCCCCAAATTTATACCAAAATTATAATGGTGACAGCTGGGATACGTTTGAAGACAATTCAAACACTGTGAAATTATAATTTATGTTTGTAGGTAGGGTGGGGATTGTTTCGTGTCACTCTGAAGTAGCATAGCATAGAAGCCGTTCTTTGAAACGAACCTTTGCACTCAAAACACCACGGGGCTTGATTTCCAAGTCGGAAGGGCAGGCTTCCACAGCTGCCAAGCTCTGCTCATCACCGGATCCTTTCCCGCTGGTGGAGGGTGTGGGGGTGGGCGTCAAGAGTGGTGCTGATTGAAACAAGCCTGCCCCTGATTGATGGGAGCTCCCTTTCAGCACCCGGGCATGGGTTGCAGAAGCACGGTTGAGCCTAGGACTCTGTGTTGCTGCCCCCCAAGATCTGCACCCTGCTTCCTTGTGGCACTGCTACCATATTCTCTGATGGGCGCTCAGCAGGCTCAGGAGGTCCCCTTTCCCTTGGCCCTGCCCAGGAGTTGTGCGGAGCTGTGGACTGGGTGAGGAACTTGTCTGTGGCACCTGGGAACAGGGATAAAAAGGTGGGAAGGATGCTGTTGGACTGAATCGGTTCGGGAGCCACAGCCGAAGGTCACGTTTAAGAGATAAAGAGCGCTTATTTGCTGTGTCTTTCCTATACGTGTCTTCATGGAAAGTCTGAAAGCCCAGGCTGGTCGTCTGGACAGGATAGTGAAGATCCTCAGCCTTTCCAGCACTTGGTTCAATCCGGGACTCGGAAGCCCCTGAACCGGTGCATGGTCAGTTCCTACGTGATGCTTGGGAGAGGGTAGAGGAACGGGTTTGGAATTTCTTGTAGTTGTTTTTGAAGGAATGTCAGGTATAGTCTATGTGATTTTCTTGTTTGTTTTGCTTTCCTATTTGGGGTACAGGATTGAAAATAGAAAGGGAGAAAGGTACAGTGTTAGGCTTCAGTAAGCTCGCAAAGATCTGTGAGCGTTCTGTTTTCATTGAAGATTATTCATAGGGCTGGAAGCCCTGGACGCTGCTTCGCTGGTTCAGGACAGTAGGTAGGAAGGTGGTTTCTGAAGGGGCCTCTGTCTCTGAGTGCACTTGGTCTCGTGTATATTGGTGACAAATGTCCACAAGCCATTCAGCACACAGCATCCTTTTGGGATCTTGAAATAGATTCTCTCACCTTTTGTAGTTCCTTCCAGAGGTGCAAACGTTGGGTTGTGTTTTCCCCAGCACCATGATATCTTCCACGGGAGGTGGTTCTTCAGTGTTTACAGATTTACTTTAGCTTTCCTTTAGGAAACCGAGGAAATCTGATGTCCCTGTCTTAATGGAGTGGTGAAGACAGTGATGAGGTAGCTGTCGTTCCTGAGTGTGGTCTCTCTGCCAGGCACTTTTCCAGGTGTGTGTCAGCCCTGACCTGGAACAGTCCAATGCAGTCTGATGGATGGACAGCGTGTGATGGCATCTGCATCCCCATGACCTTGCTGTACGGGGTGGTGGAGCGGGGAGGGCTTCACCTGACAACTTCTGCATCCTGCTCTGCTGGACCACTTACGTGGTCTAGAAAGGGTTGAATACGTGCTGGGTCACCTCTTGGCCTTGTACTGCTGCTGCCCCCTTCACCCCAGCCTGGCTACTGCCTCATACCTCTTTAGGGTGGATGTTAGCCTCTGCTTCTGTCCAGGCAGTAGTACCATAACTTCTGGGGTTTTCTGTTGTAGATCTGTGTTAGGATTGCCTAGTGTTTGATGCCTTTATTGGATCCTGAGCTTCCTAAGGCAGAGAGCAAGTGCTACTCTGTGCCTCACAGTCTGGCTTGCAGGAGATCATAAGCGATGTCCGTTGACTGTGACTCCATGGTGGAATGTATTTTTCCTGTCTCCGTTGCCTAACATGGTGCCTTAAACATGCCTTCTCATTGTTTTACTGTGATAGCATCCTAGAGATCTTAGAAATCCTGGGATTCTTAAATGTTGAAGACATTCCTAAAATATCCAGCAAACCCAGCAATTGTATATTCTTTCTCTCATGCTAAAACTCAGCCTGCTGTGCTTCTGCAGACTTGGGTTTTGATGGAAAGACATTATACAATTTAGCACCAGCAAAGGTGCTATGATTTTGTCTACAGTAAACATGGCATGACTTGTGTGGATTTTGTTTATTTCACTCAACCCCTGTATTATATCCTTGTATTATTTTATCTTTACACAGGGCACTCTTTCCCCATTACGTGGGCAAGGAATGAATCGTAGAAGAAACAATGACTGAGTCATACTAGTATGAAACCAGAGAAATGAAGTGATGACTTGCCCCTTTGGGCACTGCTGTGCTTTATACTTGGTAAAAACAAACTAGCCACCTAAAGGTAAAGGCAGCACCTTTTGTTCTGTAGGTCGGAAGTCATGACTTCTTAAGGAAGCATTTGTCTATGGTTTAGTGAATTCATTGTGTTTGTCACAAGGAAGTTCATTAAGAAGGAACACGATTCCAACAACATGGGCTCTATTTCCCAGATTATGAAGGAGCATCTTCTGTGTCCTGTGCTTAGGGATGGGTGCGTTTTTTTGTTTGTTTGTTTGTTTGTTTTTTTAAAGCAGGCTACAACAGCCCAGGGAATCTCCTGCAGTCAGAGGAAAAGGGTGGTGAGTGCCACTTGTGGTGTAAAACCAATGTTGTTTGCAGCCAGTGAACAGGAATTGAGGACGGAGCATTTGAATTTGGTCTCAAAGAATGGGTAGGCTGTAAACAACTAGCCCCAGGAGGAGAAGGCATTGCAAGAAAGGAACAGTGAGAGGTGGTGGTGGCAGGGGCACAGGGGCCAGAAGACACCAGAAGAGGAGCAAGGAGTCAGTGTGGGGGATGCACAGGGAACTTGGGGATGCAGAGGGTTTGATGTCTGCCAGTTGAACCTGACGTACCATGAGGGGTGGTTTCTTGGGGCATGGGGGCTTCTAGGTCTGCAAGGCTGTTGATCACACATTAATGTGTTTGCTCAACTAGTGGCTGTTCTTTTTTCTCGCTGATTTCCACTTTTCCATTGTGATCTGCAAACCTCTTCCAATTGTAGACCAATTGGTGTGATTTTTCATCTGCCTGTGTAGCCCCACCAGCATGTTTGCAGACCGTTTCAGAACCAAAGGATGTAAAAATCTGCTTGGGCCCAGGTTTTGAAAAGCAGGAGTTTCTACAACTCCCCAAAGGTCTACACATAACCCATAACCCTCTTTTATAGGAAACAAATGCATCTCACACATAAGGAGAGATGGGGGAATTCATGTTTTCAAAGCAGTGTTTATCTTTGTGTCTTGATGCTCCTAGGATAGATAGTTGCCTGTGAAAGTGGATTTTTCCTGAGGCCTCCAGGGAGGATCAGCTAGAATCAGAAGGGTGGATTTTATGGAAAGTCCCCAGATTCAGTGTTATATTGAATTTCCAGGAGCTATTGAGCAAGACAGTTGGGATAATAGTTCTTGGCATTAGATACGTCCTGCAGGCGGGGGAGAAAGGTTTACTGGTCTTGCTGGCTGAGAAAGCCTAATGCAGGAGGAGGAGACAGAGGAGAGGGTGTGAGTCGATGACCTGAGACATGGACTAAGCGCTTTACATGCATGAGCTCATTTAATCCCATTTCATCAGAGGAAACTGCATCTTAGATATATTTGATGCAAGATCTGTGCTGTTAATCACTAACCTGCTTCTCCTTCCTGGTTTTCCTCTGCCTTTATCTTCTCACTTCTTAGAAGATGTTCTATTCACTTCTGATGGTAGGTTAACTCTTTACATACCCTATGGTACCTGGAGTGTAAGTCTCACCTAATCCTAAATGGTCAACAAATATTTCTTAAAATGAGCATGATTCTCTTTGACGGACAATTGATTTTATTCAATGTATATCCACAGAGAAAGCAGGCTTATGAATGTTTAATGCCCCCGATTATCGCACACTCCCTTATTTAAGCAGAAGCATTACACGCGTGCCAAAGCCTAGCATAAATGATTTATTATGCACCATTTAATGTTATCTGAGCCATGGCTTTTTCTGTTGTTATGAATGATCATTGACAGTAATACAGCATTAATTTTCTTTTCACTTTTATGCAGAAAACATTGGAAATAGGTAACTGTTGTCTTTGCTGAGTAGTTAGAGAAATAGGAAAGGGGACACTTGTGTTGTTCATTATGTACCCACATAATGACTGAGATATTGAAATTTGCTTTATACTTCAGAATGTGATCATTATAAATCTGCCTGACACCAGCCCCAAAGATCATCATCTTCCCAGCTTTATTAAGAAGCTGTATTTGTTTTCTGATTTATTAAAAATGACTGTCACATCATTGACTCTTTTGATGTCAATAGATGCTCTCTTTATGTATTTTATTCATGGTGCAACTTGTAGTACTTAAAGAAAAATATCTTTCCAAAGCTAAAAGCTTTATCAAACATAGATTGCTATTGGCGAAAAATGTACTTTCAAGCAAAATTTAATTACTCTGTTTTCTGAGTAACTTTTCTAGAGAGGCTTTGTGTAGTGATATGCACCCGGCTAGCTTATTAAAAATAAATTGCCTTCGGGTTCTTATTTTCAGGCCTGGTACTGAAGGTTAGAGGTTGATGGGGCAGTTTTCTTTCCTACAGAGATAAAACCAACAGTGAACCTGGAAGAGATCTTAATTGATCCATTAACTGAATTGAGTATATCAATTAGTTGTGGGAAGTTTGTCAAAATTAAATAGCTGTGAGTTTGAAGGGGTGAAATGATGGAACTGTAAGAGAAACACAAGAAACCTCATAGGCCAGCCACGCCATGGGCCAGCCACGCCGTGGGCAGAATGAATTGCGAGTAGCAGGCCTACGCCTTTTTTTCCCTGGGAAGAGAGGGTGGGACACTCACCTCGGTAAATCTTGGGTGTGTCTCTTGTGGCTGGGAGAAATTACCCCTGACTTGATAGGATTTGAGATCTGAACAGAAGACACCCGTAAAAACACCAAAATGTGCCTTTAAAAAATACTTCATAGAACAAAATTGTAAGTGAATCATCATCTAAATAATTCAGTGATCGGAGAGGCACCTTTGGACTTTTCACTCGGTGTCAGCCCTTGTGGAACCGTAATTCTCACATCGTCTTTTCAAGCAGTCCTCTTCCCCTCCCCTCCGTTTTCAGATAATGATGTTTTCAGGACAAAGTAAAATCTTTCAACAGCATTGCTTCCAGGGCGCCTCAAGCAGGGCACATATAACTGGCTTCGGTTCACAGGCACTTGGGGTCTGGTTAAGTTTCTAACAGGACCACATTGAGTTCACAAAATCTGATTTCTTTCAAGGCAGCTGAAAGGGGCCCATTGTTCTTTGCGGAGGTCAATGTTAAGAAATAAGAAGAAAGAAACCTGCTGCTCGGTTGGTTCCTCAGCTGAAGCGTCTGGGCCACCGGCCAGGAATCCCCTGGCTTGGAACCTGAGCTAAGAAAAAGCCCCTGGTCACGTGGCAGATAGAAGGCTTCATGGAAACCTCGAGGCCAGGTGAAAAATGAGGGTCTGGCGGCCAGAGGCTGTCAAGCAGGAATAGAGAGTAAAAGCCACTGCTCTGTCTGGAACAATAGTCAGAAGATGAGTTTAAAATGTCCAGCTTTAGAAATTTAGGGCTTTGCTATTTCTGTTTCTTTCTGAATTTTGAATGTTGATCAGATTAAAGCAACTCATACTGGGATGAACTGAAAATCTTTGCTTTGCGGGCCTTGAGGTACTTATTTAATCTCCAAATATTTTCCATCTCTGTCCCAAACATCTCAGTAAAAGCCAGCCATACGCCATCTGCCTGCCCCTTTGCACTGTCAGGTATGACTGTGTACTCTCTTCTGGGAGAACAAAAAGAGTGGACTGCTGTCCCCCATCCTGAGTATGCAGCGTCCCCACCTTGGGCATCCTATGCTTCCCCCTTAAGCCCCAGCTGAGTGGCCACCTCTCCCAAGTGCCCTCCGGACCCTTGCAGAGGGAAGCCAGTGATGCTGGTTTGCACCACTGCTGCACCTGCTGTGCCCTGCCAGGTACTGCAGCTTTTGTTCAGGTGTCTTATCACTAGGGTGGAGGACAGAACTCATCACCCAATCCAGCACACTTGTGAGAGTGAATGGAGGAGAAGCATTAATTATTAAGTTGAGACAACAGGCGTAAAATGGGGCTCCCCAGGCAGACCTGGACATATGGTTGCCCTGCTTGTTTATTGTCCTTCAGCAAAGCCTTAAATATCTCCTAGACATCCACGGTGGCACAGACATAATTTGTTTATTGAATAAAGTAAGAAATCAGTTATTTTGATAAGCTTTAACTGGGCCCAGAGATAGTAAACTGAGCCCTTTCTGCCCTATGCAAGGTCAGCACTTTATGGAATTGTTTAATCTTTACAGTAACCCTGATGATTAGGTGCTCGTTTTCTCTGTTATTTAGAGAACGGTATTGATGCCTGGAGAAGTTATTTGAGGGAAATAGCAGCTGAGTGTGGGGTTCCAACCCAGAATTTGAACCCAAAGGCACCACATTACACAGTAACACAGATCAAGGCAGGGAGCCCAACAGTATGGAAGACAGTGCTGATCGTACAAGGGGACTTGAGTGTGGAAATCGGAATTCAAAGATGGGTTTATTTTGGTGTAAACATCCTTTGAAATGCATGCTGGTTTTTTTTTCATAATATGTGTTTCTGTGGACTCTTTGAAGACCCAGTCTGTGTATGTTTCTTCAAGCATTTTCTCCTCAGTGAATTACGGGAAGAAACCAATAATTTCCCACTTATTTCCAACAAAGAGTGGATTTATGATTGTATATGATTACAGAATGCGAGTAGGAAAGAGAAAGGATGTGTTGTACGTATTTATTCTTGTAGTGATTCTCTCCAAGTTCCCTCAACTTTGGCAAAAATAACATCTTAAACCAACAAATATTTCAATCTAGAGTTGATCGTTGCGCATCCTCAGAGCTGGTGGAATTCACTCCAGTTCCAAACTGCCTGACCCCTGCTCTGTGGCCACTCGAGACTGGGAGGAGTGGATGATGAAGAGTGACTTGTTACTGATCCTCCAGAAGCTGAGATTCACAGGAGACTATTTTGACCTCAGCGGGAGCCAGCTGGGGGTGGGCATCTAGCCTAGCAGTTAAGACAGTCATCCCATATCGGAGTGCCCGGGTTCGATTTCCATTTCTGGCTCCTGTTCAGTTTCCTACCCATGCAGACCCTGGGAGACGGTGGTGATGGCTCAAGTAATTGGGGAGACCTGGATTGAGATCCCACTTGTGGTTCTGGCCTGGGCCTGGTCCTGACCACCTCAGACATTTGGGGAATGAAGTAGTGGGTGGGAGCTCCTTGTCTGTGTCTCTGTCTCTCTACCTCTCAAATAAAAAAAAGAAAAAGAAAAAAAAAGTGTGGGAGAGAGGAAAGAGCAGTTCTTTGGGAATGGGATCGAGACAGTTTCCTGAATGGCCCTGAGATCTGACACATAATAGGCATCTCCTTCTTTTGTTCCATTGAATTGGAAATGTAGAGAAGCAAGAAGCTACCTCCTAGGGCTACCCAGTTGGGCAGATTGTAGGGGTGGTGGTGGGCTGTCAGTCACTACTAATGATCATGCGAGGATTGTACCTTTACTCTGTACTCTGCTGTCTATGAGAGTCTTCCAGGAACCTCATTTACAAATGTATCCTAGTTAAGCTGCCACCTGCAGCACCAGAGTTCCATGTGGGTCTCAGCTGCTGCACTTCCAATACACCTCGCTGCTAATGTGCCTGGGAAAGCGGCGGAAGATGGCCCAGGTATTTGGGCCCCTACACCCATGTGGGAGACCCAGAAGAAGCTCCTGGCTTCAGCTAGGGCCAACCTGACCATTGCAGCCACTTGGGGAGTGAACCAGCAGATGGACGATTCTCTCTCTCTCCCTCTCCCTCCCTCTTTCTGTAACTCTGCCTTTCAAATAATTTTTTAAAGTATCTCCAGGGGTGGGGGTTTAGCCTAGCAGTTAAGATGCTGCTTAGGACACCCCCATCAGTGTACCTGGGTTCCACTCCTGATTCCAGCTTCTTGCAGATCTTGAAGGGGGGGAGTGTGTGGGGGCAGCAGTGATGGCTCAAGTCATTGAGACCGTGCTGCCCAGGTGGAAGACCTAGATTGAGTTTTTTCCTCTTGGGGCTGGCTCTGGTTCTTGGGAGCATTTGTGCACTGAACCACCAAATGGGAGCACCCACCCCACTTTTTCTCTTTTTTCCCAGCCCCTGCCTTTCAAAAACAAACAAACAAAATATCCCCACCATATAAGATTCTAAGGCACCATGTCTAGATGGGTCTCTGGCAGTCGGTGGACCAGATGTGGAGAAGCCCTGTTTTAGGTTCAGCGTGTCAGATGTGTGTGTGTACTTACAGTTCCTTGGCAACTGTAAAATTCAGGATCAAACTGCCTGCAAGTTAGAGGTGCGTGTATTGCATGTAGGATCGGAGAAACCCACTCTGAGTCTGTTTAACAAGAGAACACTTGGGAGCTTGAGAAGTTAGGGATGTTTGGGGTGGCATTGGTGAGTCACTGATTTTTTAGAACGTAAGCAGTGATACATCTACAAACGTTTTCCTAGGAGGTGCTAATTCCCGTTACGCAAGATTTAAGAAGTTGGTACTTTATTTTGTGTTTCTATGTATTCATTATTGAGACATCCTGAAACCCTGACTTTTTGCTCATTTTTAAAAAAGGCCAATTCCTGCCTAACTGTGTGAGTACATTCTTTCTCAGCAGTTTTCCTAAGAGAAGCCTTGAGTGATGAGCCAGGGTGGCTGGCTCAGGGTGCTTGCTGCAGTGTTGTCTGCCTTGGGAGACAACAGACAGCAATGTACAAGAGCAGCTGAGAGAGGGAGAGTAACTGATGACCCACACGTGTAATAGAGACACATAGCTACTCACCAGGGAAATATAGAAGTGTATTTGTTGTCATGAAAAGATGTTTGACATATGGGTGAGGGCAGACGCAGGTTAAAGAACATTATTGCAAGCATATACTAAAGTTAACATTTACTGAGCATTTACTGTGTGATAGACACTTGGGTTATAATTAATTCTCATCAAATCTATGAGTTATATTATTATCTATATTTACTGATGAGAGACATATGGCCTGGAAATGATAAATGGTTTGCCCAAGGTCACACAGCCTGTACCTGTCCCTTAATGTCCTCGTGCTTCAAATGTGTGCAATACTGCACCTGCCGTGATAGCTACACACTTGCTTATTTGTTTACTTGAGAGGCAGAGAGAGAAAGAGGCAGAGAGAGAGAGGGAGAAAGGAGGAGTTCCCATCTAATGATTCATTCTCCAAATGACTAGTGGCTGAAGCTGGGAGCTCATTCCAGGTCTCCTACATGGGTGGCAGGGACTCAAGTACTTGAACATCACCTGTTGCCTCCCGTGTGCATTAGCAGGAAACTGGAATCAGGAGTGGAGTCATGACCCAAACCCAGGCACTCCAGTGTGGGATGCTGGCGTCTGAGTGGTAGTTCCACCTGGCATTTGTAGCTGCTAGGCCAAATGCCCATGCCTCACACTTCGTTTTGTGGAGGTAGACCAGCATGTCTGCGGTATTTGTCCAAGTGGTAAGACTGGGGGGCTTTTATTTATTGATTTATTTTTGGTTCTCTGTGTTTTCTCACTTTTTTTCCCCTGACCACCAGTTGTTACTGAAGTTGAAGAACAAGTATTTGTAATGATTTGCTACACGTAGAAAGCTGGTTAATGGGCATTGCTTTTGCCTTCCAGGGATTTGCATGGAGCTGGTCACACAGAAGTAACAGCAATGATCTACAGAGGGAAAGGTGCCATTGAAATCCTTCTGTTTCCATCCTGTGATAGGACAGACTGTTTGGCTGTGCAACACGTCCTGTCCTCAGGGCCTGGATGTGGGAGAGGGAGAGAGAGAAAGCACACACGTTCCCATCCGCCTTAAGCAGCCCTTAGAGTCAGCGACCCCAGTGCATCACTGGTGATCCCCTTTGTTCCCAGGAGTAGGGGCCTGGCCCCTGCAGAGGAGTGAGGAGCCGTCCCCCTGAGCGGATGTCCTCCAGTACCCCTTGGGAGGGGTGACAGTGCTTCCTGTCCTGGTTAGCAGAGCCAGATGTGACTTTGGAGGAGGAAGAGGATGGGCCCGGAGGACTCTGGGCACACCTGGGCTGCTGGGCGGGGCTGCATCCCAGGGCGCCCTGCCTTGTCCTGGGGTTTTCCCACACAATGCTTCCTTTACCACCACCTTAGCCAGCACCTGCGGCACTCCCCACTTCCTCACTCCAGAAGGGTCTCCCCTATACCTCTGCACAGAAGGGTCTCCTCCATACCTCTGCACAGAAGGGTCTCCTCCATACCTCTGCACAGAAGGGTCTCCTCTATACCTCTGCACCAAGCGGCTCTGTGTCCTGTGTGCAGCTTCAGCCTGCCCTCTCGAGGGGCCTGGGCTGCTTGTCTTTGGAGGGACTGTTCTGTCCAGGGTCTGTCCAGGGCCTGCTGGTGTGCTCTTGGCTTCGCCTCCGTCTCCTCTGCTGTTCACATGGCCTCTTGCTTCCTGGTTGCCATGGCACCAGGCCAGCCTACAGGAGATTCACTGTCTCACTTCCTCCCTCAGCCCCTCTGCACCTCAGCTCCCTGAACCAATGAAGAAAGCAAGCAAAACAGCCCTGGTTGATGCTGTCCAAGGGGCTCAAGATCCCTGGCTGTGGGAAGCCACGGGGGAGGGAGAGAAAGACATAATTAGTGCTGCCGTCTTCCTGAGTGCCCGCTAGGTGCCTGACACCTTGATGCATGTTCTTTCCACAGCCGAATCTTCATCCTTGGTGTGGTGTGCAGCCTCCAGGGGGTAATAGTCTAACGCAGGTGCTTACCACCTAATGGGGCAATTTAGGAATTTACCTTGTACTCTGCAGAGGGTGCCTGGTCAGCAGAAGTTCTGGAAGAATCAGGCGGAGAGGGGAAGAGGACAATTGGAGTCAAATTAGAAATCAGCCCATTTGTTGGTATTAAGTTCCTTGGCCTCTTTAGTTATCACCATTTTGCCAGGAACCCCTTAAGGCTTAGAGACTTGATGGTTGTGGCTCTTCTGGGCAGCAGCAGCTGGAGTCGGGGGCTGGGCAGTGATGTGCTTGGGGGGAAATGAGCTTCTTCCATGTGCGTTTTCAGAAATGGAGCCAGAGACACCTCCATGTTTTCTCTTGCCTCTGACTGACCTGTTTACTGCCACCTCCCCACTGAAGCAAGTTTACGTCTTTGGAAAAGGCAGCCCTTGCCTATTGTATTCTGGATGTTCTGAGTAAGCCACATGATCTTTTAACAGGTTGTACGTTGTTCAAGCTTTTGGGGCTATTCCTAAGGAGTGTGTGTGTATCTGTGTCCCCTCTGCCATATTAACAGTCCTTGGGCAGGCATTTGTTACGGCCGTTAAAATGCAGCTTGGGACTCCCGCATTCCATTGAGAGTGCTGGGATTTGAGTCCTGGTTCTTCTCCCACTTCCAGCTTCCTGCTGATGTGTTCCCTGTGAAGCAGCAGGTGATGTCCTGAGCACTTAGGTCCAAGCCACCCACATGAGACCTGGATTGAGTTCCAGGCTTCTGACTTTGGCCTGGTTCAGCCCTGGCTGTTGCTGGCATGTGGGGGATGCGCCAGCAGATGGGAGATCTCTCTGTCTCTGTCTCCCTCTCTGTTTCCTCCGGGCGTGTTCTGTCCTTTAGTTCATCTGCCAGGGGAATGGTAAACCGATTCAATGAAGATACAAGCATGTCAAGAGGAGACACTCTGGTGGAAATGTCACAGCCCCTGGTGGCTCAGGCCAGCCCTGCCCACAGGATCCTTGTGCACCTTGCACACGTGGGTCCCTGAGATAGCTGTGAACTTAGATGCTGCTCTCTTGCCTGGCTGACGTGTTGAGCTGTGAAGATCAACTCAGGTCATGGATAATGAAGTGTAGGGCACTTGTAAAACATGACTTATGATCTCAACTGAGATTCCATGGGCTATTCCATACATATGTATTATCTTCCTTCAGTGTGCTGGCTGCAGAGCTGTCTGCCAGCTGTCCTCAGGGTGCAGTCCCTGGGCAAGTGGCCTCAGCCTGATTGAAATTCAATTTTGTGGGCCCCCTGGATCCTGCTGAATCAGAGTTGCTGGGGCCAGAGCCCAAGAGTCTGTGCCGAGCAAACCCTTCCGGTGACTGATCCACACTCAGCATTGAGTAGTAGTCCCAGCCCAGAAGGAGGGACACAGAAATAGACATGCTAACCATTGTGAGGCAAGCTGACATAGGTAGCAGACAGAAGAGGAGCAGGTGGTCTGCTGGGTGAGGGGCACTGACTTCTTCCACCCTCTTGGAGCTCTGGGTTCTGTGTACTAGTGCAAGGTGTGCAGGTCTAATGGTTGTCCCAGGCACCTGGAAGAGGTGAGAGACTGTCTCTGGTAAACCCTTACCCTGTTGTGGCCCTTGTGTAGCACCTGGCTGTGGGTGGAGAAAGCGTACTGGACCTCTCTGCAGGTTTCCTATGGCACAGGCAGGCAGAGACATCCTGCAAAACCCAGACAGAAGGGATGCCTGGAACTCCAGCACCGGGACAGCTCCCAGCTTCAGTTCAACTCCTGCAGGTCTCAAAGCCTTGGGATTTTAGAACATTGTTAACCCTTCTATCCTCTTAGCTGCTCAGAAAGCCAAGGCTGCTGTGCCACAGTGCCGGCATCCCATATGAGCGTTGCTTCGAGTCCCAGCTGCTGCACTTCCAAACCAGCTCCCTGCTAATGGCCTGGGAAAAGCAGCCGAAGATGGCCCAGGTGCTTGGGTCCCTGCCACCCACATGGGGGACCTGGATGATGCTCCTGGCTTTGGCCTGACCTGGCCTTGATTAATTTGCGACCATCTGGGGAGTGAACCAGAGAATGGAAGATTTGTCTGTTTCTCCCTTTCTCTGTGTAGCTCTTTCAAATAAATAAATCTTAAAAAAAAAAAAAAAAAAAAAAAAAGCGCCAGGGCTGAGCTGATGTAGAACCCAGGGACCCCGCTGCATATTTCCGTTACTAATTGAGGTTCAGTTGTGGATAGATAAAAGGGAAAGTTAAAAATCACTGATGGACATGAGACATTGTACCCACTGTATTTTAATGGAAAAGCTCCCCCCCCCCCCGCCCCTTGTGCTATTTTTTAAATAATTACATTGAGGTAAAATGCATGTGCTATACAGTTTGCTATTTTAAAGATGACTGGTTGTTAGCATATTCATAGAATTTTGCAAGTATTAATGCCATCTAATTTTAGAATATTTTCATCACTCCAGAGAGTCTGAATTGGTCTATGCCATCACCACCACTTGTTACTGGTTGTCTTTTATTTGGTCATCCTGGTAGGTGTTGAATGATGGAGAATTAACGTTTTGCTTTATATTCCTCCCATCACTAGCAATATTAAACCTTTTTTCATAAATTTTACAATATAGCAAACTTATTGTTATGGAGAAATGTCTCCTTGAATTTTTTTTTTTTTGAAATTGCACCAAATGTGTGTGTGTGTGTGTGTTTTAAAGATTTCTTTAGGCAGGCACCGCGGCTCACTAGGCTAATCCCTGCAGCGCCGGCACACCGGGTTCTAGTCCCAGTCGGGGCGCTGGACTCTGTCCTGGTCGCTCCTCTTCCGGTCCAGCTCTCTGCTGTGGCCAGGGAATGCAGTGGAGGATGGCCCAGGTTCTTGGGCCCTGTACCTGTATGGGAGACCAGGAGAGGCGCCTGGCTCCTGGCTTTGGATCAGCACGGTGCGCCAGCTGTAGCGGCCATTGTGGGGTGAACCAACGGAAAAGGAAGACCTTTCTCTCTTTCTCTCTCTCACTGTCTACTCTGCCTGTCAAAAAAATTTTTTTTCTTTTTTTTGTTTGAAAGGCAGAGTTACAGAGAAGCAGAGGCAGAGAGAGAGAGAGAGAGATCTCCCATCTGCTGATTCACTCCTCAAATGGCCACAGCAACCAGGGCTGAGCCAGGCTGCGCTATCCACTGGTAAACTTTCTAGACGGCCACAATGGTCAGAGCTGCACTGATCTGAAGCCTAGAGCTTCTTCAGGTCTCCCATGTGGCTGCAGAGGCCCAAGGACTTGGGCCATTTTCCACTGCTTTCCCAGGCCACAGCAGGGAGCTGGATCAGAAGTGGAGCAGTCGGAACTTGAACCAGCGCCAATATGGGATGCTGACACTGCAGGCGGCAGCTTTACCCTGCCACAGCACCAGCCCCTGAATTCTTTGTTTTTAAGTTGGATTATTTTTCAGTGCTGGCATTGTGGTACAGTGGGCTAAGCCACTGACTGTGACACCAACATCCCATATGAGTGCTGGTTCAAGTCCCTTTTCCAATTCTGATCCAGCTGTCTGCTTATGTGCCTGGGAAGGCAGCAGAAGATGGCCCAATTCCTTGGGCCCCTGCACCCTGTGGGAGACCCAGATGGAGATCCTGGCTCCTGACTTCCGCTTGGCTCAGCCCGAGCTGTTGAGGCCATCTGGAGAGTGAACCAGTGAATGGAAGATCGATCTCGCTCGCTCTCTCTCTCTCTCTCCCCACCCTTCCCTAGCCCCTCCCCCTCTCTACTCCTCTCTAACTCTGCTTTTCAAATAAATAGATCTTTAAAATATTGGGTTATTTGTCTTTTTTATTATTGAGTCAGAGGAATTCTTTATACTAAATCTAAGTCCATTATCAGAAAATATTTACAAATATTTTCTCCCATTCTGTGGGTTGTCTTTTCACCTTTTTTGGTGACCCCCTCTGAAGCACAGACACCTTAATTTTGGTGAAGTCTTAATTTGCCTGTTTTCTTTGTCATGCTTTTAGCGTCCTTGCTAAGAAACCACTGACAAACCTAAGGTCATTCCTTTGTTTAAGAGTTGTATAGTGTTGTGATTATGTAAAGTCTATGATCCATTTGGAATTAAGTTTTAAAAATGTGAACTTTCATTTTATCCGAAAGGGAGGGAAAGAAGACAGATATCTGTTTGCTGGTTCACTCTCTTCATGCCTGCCACACAGCTAGCATTGGCCACGAGATTGCTGATTCACTGTCTGCATGGCTGCCACATGGCTAGCGCTGGCCACTTGATTGCTGGTTCATTCTGCATGGCTGCCACACGGCTATCGCTGGCCACATGATTGCTGGTTCACTCTGCATGCCTGCCACACGGCTAGCATTGGCCACATGATTGCTGGTTCACTCTGCATGCCTGCCACATGGCTAGCGCTGGCCACGTGAAACCCAGGAGTCTAGATCTCAGCCCAGGCCTCTCATGTGGGTGGCAGGGTGGGGGCAGGTGAGTTGAGCCGTCACTTGCTGCTTCCTGGAGTTGGATTTAGCAGGAATCTGGAATCAAAACGGGAGTTGAGGCTCAAACCCAGGCAGTCTGACGTGGGATGCGTGCGTCCCAAGTGCTGTCCTAGGCATGGTGCCAATCCCTGTCCCTGCAGTTAATTTTTGAATTCTAATTTTTTACTATTAAAAGTAATCTTTGGGGATAGGCATTTGGTAGTGGGTTAATCTGCCACTTGGTAGACCCACATCCTGTATAGGAGTCCCAGTTCCAGTCCAGGTTCCTCTGCTTCTATCCTAGCTCCCTGCTAATGCGTCGTGGGAGGTAGTAGCTGATGACCAAGTGCTTGGGGCGCTGCCACTCAAATAGGAGACTTGGATGAAATTCTGGACTCCTGGTTTCAGCCTGGCCCGGACCTGGTTGTTGCAAGCATTTGGGGAACAAACCGGCACACAGAAGAAATCTGTCTGCCTCTGTCACTCTTTCAAGTAGATGAAAACAAATAAGCTTTTTTTTACAAAGCATTTCCAAAAAAGTCATCTTTGGTTAGAGTTATTGGAATATATAACAGATAAAAAAATAGCTTTATGTTATCTAAAGAGGGTTATAATAGTCAGCCCTGTTCTGTTATTAAAATTACTAGTCACAGGATACCAAAATTATAGGTTTAAATTTTTGAGGGAATAAATAAATGCTTCAATCTCAATTTTATTCTGAAATTGAACTGACTATTAAGAGAGGATCCAGTTTAGCAAGTATTTTGACATTGTCCCTAGTGAGCAATGCAAGAAGCATGCATGACAAAAATGAGAACATAGGCGTTGCTGGCTGCTTCCGAGGAAACTGTGCTTAAAGTGTGGTCTTTGACATTCTGGGGAACACTTGAAAACATGTGGCTTGGATGTCTGCCCATCCATTCATGCATCTGGTTATGCAAATGGAGTTTATGTAGTTTTAATCTGGGGTAAATAACATATCTAAGTAGGTTCCTCATCATCCCTCTTTTTAAAAATTTTTTTTTTTTTTTTTTTTTTTTTTTACATTTTAGGCTTTTATTTAGTGAGAAAGATGCATAGGAGAGTGAGAGCTTTATCTAAGAGAGAGAGGTAAGTCTGGGTTCTTAGCGAGCACCAGGAACCAGCCACGTGGGTGGCCCAAAGGCCACATGACCTGGAGGCACAGGGCTACAGCAAGCCCCCTCCTGGCAAGAGGCCAGGGCAAAGAAGAGACGAGGCCATCCCTCTTTTTAAAATGAGAGAAATAAGAGTATGTACCTCATGGGGCTCAGAGGAGGTGGTATCTGTTAAAAACTGGTGCTTTGGGGGCCAGTGCTGTGGCATAGCGGGTAAAGCCACTGCCTGCAGTACCGGATATCCCACATGGGTACCAGTTCGAGTCCCAGCTGCTCCTCTTCTGATCCAGCTCTCTGCTATGGCCTGGAAAGGCAGTAGAAGTTGGCCCATGTTCTTCTCTGTCTCTGCCTCTGTCTCGCTGTAATTCTGACTTTGAAATCAATCAATCTAAAAAAAAAAAAAAAACAAAACACCACTGGTGCGTGTTTTTTTTTTTTTTTTTTTTTTTTTTTTTTTTTGAAAGGCAGAGTTACAGACAGGCAGAGACAGAGAGAAAGGTCTTCCATCCACTGGTTCACTCCCCACATGGCCTCAACAGCAGGAGCTGGGCTAAAACGGAGCCAGGAGCTTCTTCCAGGTCTCCCATCAGGGTACAGGGGCCCAAGGACTTGGGACATCTTCTGCTTTTCCAGGCCATAGCAGAGAGCTGGATTGGAAGTAGAGCAGCTGGGACTCGAACCGGTGCCCATATGGGATGCTGGCACTGCAGGCACCGGCTTTTACCCATTACGTCACATCGCTGATTCCTGTGTAAATACTTTTATGTATTACAATTTTTTGCCTGCAGGAAAGGAAAATAGATAGTTGTTTTGGATAAGTTAATAAGTCCAGTGATGTTTCTATCATTTTGTAACATTTTTCCCTTAGTTATAATCTTTTTTTTCAGAAAGTCAGTTGTAGAGCTTGGGACAGACTGGGTTGATGCCTTGAATTACCTGTCAATTGTCACAACACTGAACTGATGAAATGCCAGCAGGTCTTCTGTGAGTGGCGCCAGTGACAGGCAGGAGTAAAACCAAACAGGCAAAGGTGCAACCCTGTATGAGATTTACCTTTGGTCCTTGTAAAGAATCCTCAGGGGAGACTTCTGTACAGAGGTGCTCTGCTTCCTCTCCCAGATCTAATGGGACAAAGGGTCTGAGTTGGCAAAGGGACTCAGGGATTTTTGGAGATAACTCTAGGCTTTAATAGCATGGCCCTCTGTCTGAGACCTCAAGGAGTTCCCGGTTCACACCAGCAGTGAGGGATAGTTTGGGTGGGTGACCTGGGGAGGTGATGAATTCACCTGATGGAGGTGACCACAAGGCAGCAGCGTGAGAGGAGGGGTTGAAGCTTTCAGTCTGAGAGAAGGATTGGACAGTCAGGTTGCAGGAGTTCTCGAGTTTGGACTTTATTCCCTGTCTTGCTTTATCTGCTGTCAGATGTGACTACTGAGCATAGACCAGCAAAATAGATGTAAAGTAAAATAGCACTTAGTAAAAGTAAAGGTGGTTCTCATTGTCTAGAATTTCATTGCTCTATTTGTTGGAGTTTGAGAAATAGTTTAACCTGTTTTGCCATGTTGCACCATGATTTTTCCGAGCTATTGTTTCCAAAATGATGGCATGCCGCCGGTCAACACACTCTTTCATCCTTGTCTGTGGAACTTGGGGAATGCGTGCCGGTGAGCTATTAGCCATTTTGTGTTTTCTCTGTGGAGGGTAAGGTGCTCCGAAAACATGGCAGCGAAGTACCAAGTTGTGAAAGAGGTGGTATTTCAAGTCTTTCTCTGTTACCGCCGTTAGGGGAAACTTGTAGATGTGGACTGATTTTTGCAGGAGGGGAACAGAGTAAGGGTGCCAAGGCTGTGCTGGGGGTGCTGTGCTGTGAGAGCCGCTTCCATGGAGAGAACCTGGCGTCCTCCCAAGCCTTGGTCTTCAGGGCGGCCAGAGCAATGGAGCCCACCAGTGGATGAGGGAAATCCACCTGCTGTGTGTTGTTGGCTGGGACAGCACACCAAAGGATCACCTGTTTTGAGTAGAGTTAGCCATTCAATGTTGGCTTCTGTTAGCATTTATTTTTACTTTAAAAATAAGTTGTTTTTAATGTCTGTAATAATAAAAGATAGAAGAAAGTAACTTAAACCCACTGATTTGTAGTCGTGGGTGATTTTGACCCCCAGGGAGCATTAGACAATGTCTACAGCTTTGATCATCACAGGTGGCTGCTACTGGCATGCAATGGAGAGAGATGTGATGTCACATGATGGACCCCAACTCTAATTAGTGTTGAGGCTGAGAAATTCAGCAAGAACCCCAGCTCTACACAATCATTATCCCACCTCTAATGCATACAGTAATCCCCTGTCTAATGGTGTTATCATGGTCTTGTATTTCCTTTCATTATTTCACATGCATATCATATAAAACTGTACAGTTTTTTCTTGTGTTGAGGTCTCCTCATTAAGCATTAATTAAAATTAAGAGGGTCATTATATAATCTTGAGGAGTTTACAACTCATCTTGCTTTTCCTGTACCATAAATTTCTAATTTACTGCTCTGATAAATGACCTATCATGAACAGCTTTCTACATTTGGCACGAAGTTTTGCTTTTCTAAATTTTCATTTATTTAAGGGCAGTATTTACGGGAGTTCATTTTATTTTCTTCTAAGGAGATGGTGATTTGTTTCCTGGCAAATATTAGCTGTTTTCCAAAGGCACGGTACCAGCTTCAGCGTCGTTGGCAGTGCCTGGGTTTTCCTGTTTGCTTATGCCCTTTTCCAGCATAAAGCATTAATGTTAGCGGAGGAAACAACCTATCTTTATTTTTGTGCAAATTCAGCAGGGAAAAGTGAAATGCCTTTGGTTAGTAGTGTTCTCTGTGGGAGAAACACTGCCCTTAAATAGTCCCCGGGGCCATCAGAAGTCATTATGAAACCCTATCTTTCTACTGAACAAAGGTTATTATGAGGATAATTCCACATCAGTGGAATGATGCCTGAGCTTACTAGAAAAAAAAATGTTACGAAAATAAATTGCAATACTTTCAACTTTCCAGTTTTAAAAGAATTAGAATCATTCAAAGCATCATGGAAAATCCTATCAAATTATAAATAAGAATGTGTAATTGTTTTGGATGAAGCAGTTAAGGTTTAAGTGGGGACGCTTGCATTTTCGTGTTTTTGCTGCTGTTTGTGGGACTCTTGGCATTGTACAGGTTGCATCTTCATGGTATGTATTTGGTACTCAGACAGGTGATAGATGTGTTAAATATGAATGAATTTATGACCCCACAGTAGGACTTACAGTGTGATTTTCTGTGGCAGTGGTAACAGAGGGGTATAGATGCGTGCTGCCTCTTGATGTCAGATATAATGTACTCGACATTGAAGCCCGGATCAGGAATAAATCTTGCTGTCATGCAGCTTTTCCAGTGATAAACCTATTTCGTGGAGTAGCACTTTGTCTTAGACTAGGGCTTCGGGATCTCATTGTTAAAAACAGGGTTTTTTCTTATCCATTTGCTGGTAATACTACACATGTGAAGGGGTGTGTGTGAGAATTCCTGTTGAGTTTGAAGATTTCACCCTTTTTGGAGCTGAACATCTACCGCAGCTTCACATTGTGTTTTCTCAGCTTTTGTTCCTCCCTGGGGAAACCATTTCCACCTGGATTCATACTTTCTTAAATATTTGTATGGGAGGGGCTGGCGCTGTGGCGTAGCAGGTAAAGCTGCTGCCTGCAGTGCTGGCATCCCATATGGGCGCTAGTTTGAGTCCTGGCTGCTCCTCTTCAGATCCAGCTCTCTGCTATGGAGTGGGGAAGCAGTAGAAGATAGCCCATGTTCTTGGGCCCCTGCACCCACCTGGGAGACCCGGAAAAAGTTCCTGGCTTTGGATAGGCCCAGCTCCTGCTGTTGTGGCCATCTAGGGAGTGAACCAGTGGATGGAAGATCTCTCTCTGCCTCTGCCTCTCTGTAACTCTGACTTTCAAATAAATAAATATCTTAAAAAATATTTGTATTGGAAATGACTCTCCTACTTACACTAGTGTCTTCAATTACTTTGCTTTAAGGTTAGAACACGTAAGTCAATGCCTGACTTGGAGTTTTAAGAGCTTGGCCTTGGGGCCTGTGCTGTGGCGTACTGGGTAAAGTTGCTGACTGCGGTGCCGGCATCCCATATGGGTGCTGGTTTGAGTTCTGGCTGCTCCATTTCTGATCCAGCTTTCTGCTGCGGCCTGGGAAAGCAGTAGAAGATCACTCAAGTCCTCGGGCCCCTGTGCCCCCATGGGAGACCCAGAAGAAGCTCCTGGCTTCAGATAGATGCAGCTCTGGCTGTGCGGCCATCTGGGGAGTGAACCAGCAGATGGAAGATTCTCTTTCTCTCTCTCTGCCTCTATGTCTCTGTAGCTCTACCTTCCAAATAAATGAATAAACCTTTAAAAAAAAAAAAAAAGAGCTTTGCCTTCCTCATGTTTGAGTTTTTTTAATTTATATAAGGTAAACAGATTTCGTGTATTTCATGTATGCATATTTAGGAGCACAGTGATACTTCCCCCCCCACTTCTGTCCATGGCCCACCCTTCCTCCTCCTTCCTTTCTTATCCTTTTAATTTCTACAGTGACCTACTTTGTTTATTTTATAATCATAAGATTAATTCTCCACTAAGTAAAGAATTCAACAAGTAGTAAGAAGAAGAAGAAAAAAAACCCACTGTTCCTCTATAGTAGAAACAAGGGCAGTAAACAATAATTCTCAAAATGTCAGTTTCACTCATATACATCGCATTATTTTCTACTCTACTAGTTACCACAGATCAGGGAGAACCTGTGGTATTTGTCTTTTTGGGACTGGCTTATTTCACTAAGTATAATGGTTTCCATTGGCATCCGTTTTGTTGTGAAAGGATATCATCTTTTTTTTATGGCTAAGTAGTATTCCATAGTGTGTATAGATCACACTTGCTCTATCGAGTCATGATGACTCGGTTGACTTTTAACACTTGTTGTATCTGGTTCAGGACTGTCTTTCTGAGTAACAAGTGGTTTTGCCCCCTTGGGGATTTGGGGTGTTCCAATGCTCAGGTAACCTTGCCTCTGGCAAGCGCTGTCGCCAGCCAGTCCCCTTCCTGCTACCTTTTATGTTACTCACTGGAGCGCTTGGTCTTTCTGTTCACAGCCTGTCAACCTAGAGTTTAAAACAGGAAAGGGAACATTGCGTCAAGTACTTAAATTGCCCTGATGGTCTCATATTGTAGAAAATATTCAAAGACAGTGTCTTTTTTTTTTTTTTTGTCATTTTCATGGGAATGACATACTTGACTTAATCTTTCACTTGGGATTGGTCAGGTCTAATCAGTCATCCATATGAATAGATTGATTTGGTCATGCTATTTCATAAGGATCATTCTCCTTCAGTCAGAATATTTGAGATAGGAAGCCTCACTGCCATCCCCCAACTGGTATCCTGAGTAAATACCTAATCTTTTATTTAAATTGAGATGATGACATATTCCTGGTAGAAAATCAGACAGGTGGACAGGCACAACAAGTGTTCTTGCAGAAAAGTTCCCTTTCTGTGCCACAGGTGCACTTGCAGATGGGCCCGCTCCTGAGGTCTCTTGTGTATCCCCGGAGCTCCGCTTTTGACTCTCTCTGCTTCTGTGTTGCTTTTCCTTTCTTGTTTCTAACCCACACTGTCTCGTGCCACCCCATAGTCCTACAACTGTGTTTTTTTTTTTTTTTTTTTTTTTTTTTCTCACTAACGATATAGATCTTGGGCCTCTTGCCACATCAGCACATAGAAACATACCCAGTTTTGGCAGTTGTCTTGCAGGGTTTCATTGTGTGAATGTGCCATAATCTGTTTAAGCAGTTCCCTATTGTTGGCCATTGGAGTTATGTGCTATGTTTCGCCTTTTGAAACAAAGCTGCAGTGAGTGTCTGTAGAATGCCTGGATTTGAATGCTGGCTCTTTGACATTGCATGAGTTGCTGCACCGCTGTTGTCCCCAGGGTCCTCTGTAGTAAAATGAAGATAATAGTAGGTGCTACCTCCTAGGGTGGGGATTCAGAATAAAATAGTTAATAGGCATGATACACTTGGAACAGTACCTGGGACACAGTGAGTCTTTAGTCATCATCAGCTTTCACCCTCGCTGCCTGTGTCTTTGCACGACTGAGAATGTGTCAATCAACTAATTTCCAAAGAGCAAAATGGATGTATTGCTGGTTCAAAAAAGTATGCGATTGAAATTTTGATGGATATTCCCACTGCCGTAAACATGTGTTGCACCAAGTTCCTCTCCACTAGTAATTAAGCTGCTGAGTGCTGGCAAGCATAGTTTGTTAAATAATAAGCTTGAAAGTAAGTAGTGCCTCTTTATTATTTCATTTATCTCTGCTTTTTAATTTGAGGGTCACTGAGACAGACCGAGCAAGCTTTCATCTGCCAGTTCATCACCTAAATGCTTCACCCCTCAAATGCCTGCAGCAGCTGGGGCTGGGTCAGACTGAATCTGGGAGCTAGGAACTCAGTCCAAGTCTTCCACGCAGGGATGGCAGGAGCCATCACTGCTCCCTCCCAGGGCCTGCATTAGTTGCAAACTGGAGCTGGGAGTTGGAACTTGCACTCAAATGCAGGCATTCTGGCTCGAGTTGTAAGAATCCTAATCAACATCTTAACTACTAGACCCAGTGCCTGCCTCATGTTTACTTTTGATCTCACAACTTAATGACACATCTCATGAAGCAGCGCTGTGATAATACGTGCAACGTGCAGTCCTCCCACAAAAGATTTGATAAAAACTTGGAGATTCTCAGTGGTCTTTATGCTGTGGTTGAAATTTTCTGTCGCCTCATTCCGATATGATGTGCCAGACTAAGAGAGTGAAGGTTACTTCCTGGGTGTTTAATGTTGCTTGACATTTGCATGTGGGCAGGTGCTTCCTGCTCAGTGAACAGTGTTGAGAGCCATCTGGATGATTGACAGCTACTGGTAGTGAAAGAAGAAAGCATTCCTAGATTAATTTTCCTTCTTGCTGGGTAGGGTTAGAGGGCAGATGCCAGTGGAATGCTCAGCTGCATAGATGAGTCGTCCTGAGCTGATGAATAATAGCTTAGCGGCAGCGTGGGCAAAAAAATTAAGGCTTCTGCATGCGATACCTGGTGAGGCAAGATCTGTTACAGGGTCAGATCATATCTAATAGCTGGCTGTGCTCACTGCAAACGGAAACTGGAAGGAGGGGAGAGGGAGTGAGAGGCAGCTAAGGGGCTCTCGGCAAAGCCTGGGAAGGACCCAGCATCCCAGGAGAGCTCCTGGAGCTGGTGACACCTCTCTCCTTTTTGCAGGACACTCATGGCAACTCAGTAAAGAGACCTGCAGTGCTAGAGGGAAAGTGGCTTTTAGCCACAACAGAGGTCATAGGCTGGGGTCTCTCTTGCTTTGCCACTGCTTAGTTTTGTGATCATCTTTGGCCTCTCTCAAAGACGCCCTACTCTGCTGTAAACTTTGGGGCTCCCAGCTGAATTCCTGTCCACCTCCCCTGAGAGCTTCATAGCCATTACAGCAACTCCTGAGAGGTAACCCCAGGAGGAGGGCGGAGGTGGACAGGAAGGTAGAGAAAGGCACCGCATGGCAATTAGAGTGAGGCCGGCCTGTGCTACCCACTCTGTTTTGGATAGGAGCTCTTCCTCCCACAGTGCTCAACTTAATGTTGCTGCCTTTGCTCCTTCTGCCAACTGTTCCTGTTCTAGGGTGTCCAAGCCTTCCTCCCCTCACCAGCACTCTCCCTGCTTGGTGGGGAGTGGCAGTCTCTGTTGGAACTAAGCATTGCAGCTCTAAGATAGTGGAGCAGAAAACTTGTTTCTGAGCTTGGGGAGGGGAGACCACAGATGAAGATAGGGTGCAAATATACCTGAGACCCCGACCCTGGACCTGCCTGAAGGCCCCCGACTGCAACTTCCCTGCCACTCAGTGTCTTGTTAGCACTTGGATGTGGGTGGGGAGTGTGGGGGAAAGGTGTGGTCTTCACTTTCCATGCAGTCATGGGCAAGCTTTCATTGTGTTGTAAAGTCAAAGGATTTTGCAGGCAAACTGGACCTCAGAGGTGGCTGAGCCATATTTACCATTCTCTTAACTGTGGGGAGCAAACCGGACTAGACTGAGTTACTGGAATTGAGACTTATTCTATGCATCTGCTCTCCCACAATATGGCGCTGGGAGAGAAGTAAACAGCTTCCACACAGCTGCCTCCAGTTAAACCAATAAACTGTAGGACTTGCTACTGATTGGAGGAGAGCAGCGTACTCGGCGTGTGGGCAGCCGAGTTAGGATTGGCGGAGGAGGACTATAAAGGAGGAGAGAGACAGCATGCACCAGGAACATCTATGGGGAACATCTAGCTGAAGGAACACCTGTGCAGCCCCCGAGTAGAGCCGGCTGGTGGTGTGCCGCTCCCCTGCGGAAGTGGGGAATGTGGCCAGGGGGAACTGCCCTTCCACGGAGGTGGAAGGGATAGTAGCCAACCCGGGAAGAACCAGCAGCAAACCCGGGGAGGGCCGAGCAGACGAAAGAACAGCGCAGGGTCCTGTGTTGCTCCTCCACGAAGAGGGGGAGCGACATAATGGTGCCGTGACTCGGATATGAAGCCTAGGCAGGGTTCAGTGTCGTTCCTCCATGAAGAGGGGGAGCGACACTTAACTTTGGAGGAAGCAACGGCCATCTCCCTAGGAAAATGTACACTTATGTCCTTACGTGAGGGCGTCTCAAGCTCCCAGGGTTTGTTTAATCCGCACAGCGGGGAAACTGTGTCATCCTGCCCATGAAGATCTGAGGTCAGGGATGGAGAGTGACTTGCCCAGGTCGCACAGGTGGCCCACGAGTGCACCCAGGCCATCAATTTGAGGTATCAGGTCAGCTGTTGTGATATCACAGTGCTTATGTTTACACAGCTCTTGTTTTACTTAACAAAGAACCAGAGTGTGATGCTGGAAATTCAGACATACCAAAGAGAGCCAGGAAACATTTCATTTTTAAATTCTCAACTTAATAAGGAAAGAAACAAAGTCTTGATGTTGCTAGGATCTATAATAAGTCATATGTCTCTTACTGTGTCTAATTTAGAAATTAATGTTTATTCCAGGTATGTGTGTATAGAAAATAACAGAGTATATGGGGCAGGTGTTGTGGCATTCTTGGGACAACCCACTTCTCATATTGGAGTGCAGATTTGAGTGCTGGCTACCCTGCTTCCTATCCAGCTGCCTGCCTAGGTGCGTCTTGGCAGCAGATGATGGCTCAAGTACTTGTGTTCCTGTCAGCCGTGTGGGAGTCCCAGATGGAGTTCCTGGCTCCTGGCTTCAGTGTGGTCCATGCCTGGCTATTGCGGCTATTTGGGAAGTGAACCAGTAGGTGGAGGATCTCTCTCTCCCTCCCTCTCCCTCTCCCTGTTCCCTGCCCCCCACCACTTTGCTATACTGTTGGTGATTTCAGGTATCTACTGGGGTCCTGGGATACCTGCCCCTCAGATAAGGGCAGGGGGCTGCCATACATGGAGAAAAAGAAGCCAGGTACCAGTTCCTCAGTAGGTGATGACCTGTGCCACATTCAGCATCTTGTTGATGGTTGTCATTGTCCTAAGCCAGGGTGGGGGACAGCGAGTGGGGCCTGTATACCCATCATGCCTTGCAGTGATCTGGTGCTGCTCAATGCCTAAGGCTGTTTCCTTGTAGATCCTGGCCAAGGGGAAGCATTGCCTTCCGTGAGTGAGGCTGATGAGTTTGAAAGTGGTTATCTGGTAGTTCACACTGGTCAAGAAAATCGTTGATTTGAAATTTCACTCTTACACAGTCTTCATGTTATTTTGTAGAAAGAAAGATAACAGGGCACCTGCACTGTGGCGTAGTGGGTAAAGCCGCCGCCTGCAGTGCTGGCATCCCATAAGGATGCAGGTTTGAGTCCCTGCTGCTCCACTTGCGATCCAGCTCTCTGCTATAGCCTGGGAAATCAGTGGAAGATGGCCTTAGTCCTTAGGCCCCTGCACCCACGTGGAAGACCCAGAAGAAGCTCCTGGCTCCTGACTTTGGATTGGCGCAGCTCTGACCATTGCAGCCAACTGGGGAATGAACCAGCAGTTGGGAGATCTCTCTCTCTCTCTCTCTCTCTCTCTTTGCCTCTCTAACTCTGCCTTTTTAAATAAATAAATCTTAAAAAAAAAAGAGAAGGAATTTACTAATATGAAATGCATTCAAATAATGACGTATCCACTTGTAAATAAATAAATAAATAATTCCAAGCTGAAAACCAGTAAGTTACTCAGAGCAGTCAAAATCTTGAAGGATGGACAATTTTGCAAATATATATGTGTATATATAACATAAAACATACACACACACACACACACACACACACACATATATATATATACACACACACACATACACACACATCTCTATATAAAACATATACCACCCTCCCTGTGATTTGCAGGAGGTTGCAATCATGATCTAATTGCTTGGGTTAATACTTGGCCATTCCTGTTCTCCTTGGACTGCAATAGCCAAAACTGGTTTGGAAGAAATAATTTTCCCAAGAAAAAGATATCCCTGAGCCAACAGAGAGCCCAAGAGGAGGACGGCCAGGAAGCACACGCAGTCAGCTCCCCCTCAGCTTTTTGTTTTTTAAGGAACATAGCTTTTTATCTGAAAAGAAAGGCCAAACTGTTTGCACAGATGTTTCTGAGTCGTCAACAGTGCCTGCAGCGACTTTGTGGAGGGTGGAAAGGAAATGCCTGAACTTGGACTTCAGAATTTCCCTGTGATTATCAAGTTGATGGTCTTGGTGATGAACCCCACTTTGGTCCTGTGACGTATCCCTTAGCCACTTCCTGTTCAGATGACCCCTATTAGGGGGTCCCCCAAAGGACTCTCACAGCCTGGGTTCCTCTCGTTGTTTGAAAACTTAATTGCAGTGAGCAAAGCTGTAGGAGTTTTTTCTTCTGTGTGGGGTGGAGAGCAACCGTGAGCCTCCAAGAGGGAGGAGGGGTGCAGGCAGCACCACTGCAGCCTTGGGCATGGAGGCCTAAAGGGCTGGCTCACCTCTGCCCCAGGGATTAACCGGACTGAGCCCGGGACCAGTACCGGGGCCGTGAGCACATGGAAGTGGGCAACCGAGTCCGTGTGACCCAGGGAACCTGGCAACCCCAAGGTGCCTCGGGCGACATCAGACCCTTCTGAGGACTTCTGGTGGAATCCTGTTTCTCTGACTCATCCTCAGCAAACCCTTCAGCAGGGCAACAAAAGCCAAACAAAAGCCCTTTCCACTCTGCACCACCTCGGCCCTGAACCTTGACTTCTCGTGGCTCCACATCCGCGCCCTACACGTTGGGGTTCTGGGGTGGAGCTGTGCAAGCCCGGGAAGGAGAGGCTGCCATCCCCCACCGTCTGTGCCAGTGTTGTTTTCCTGCCTGTGGGCTCATCTAGTCCCTGCCGGAGCACTGTCTGCTGGCTGCTTCCGTGCACTGGTGATCCAGTTGTTTGTTCTACACATGTTGAATCCTTATGATGCTTCCATTTAGTACCCATAATGCCCTCTTTTCCTTCAGGAGGAAGATGGCTCCTCTCACCTCCCTCCTTACCCAGCGCCTCTTCCTCCTCCAGAGTGACCGTGGCGATACTGACCTGGTCACCTTCTCTCTGTGGACCCTAGGTCCCTGGGGTCAGGACAGAGGCATCCCCGACGGCTGAGTCCATGACAGTGCCTGGTGTGGGAACTTGGAATTCACACAGTCTTCTCCACTTGATTGCTGGATGGCTGTTTAGTTAAATAAAGCAATTCCAGACTTTATTGGACAGTCAGTGGTTGGATCCCTACTGCTCATTGTTGCACTGTATATTTATTTTTTCTTGAAAACTATCAAACCAACAGGAAAATGAAAGTTCAGAGTAGTGAACACTCACGTTCCTCTGTGAGGGAGGAACCACTGGGCACACTTGCTCCATCCAGCTCTCCCGTACATGTGCCTGCACCAGGTATGTGTACACATGCACACACGCACTCAAACTCTGCTCTTTGGCCAGATCATCTGAAAATAGACACTTCAGCCCTAAGTATTCCAGTCTTAGAAAAGAAAATAATTTGCCATGAAAATGCTTTGTTGAAGAGGAGCACAGTGTTTTGAGAGTACAACGTTGGGAACTTCTCAAGAAGCTGTGGCAATGTAGAGGGGCTCCTTGAGCGGGTAGCATGCAGACTAAGCCACACACATGGACACTATTTGCTGCATCCAAATTATAAATTTTAACAACAGGGAAAAGGTACAGGTCTTAAAAAAGAATCTACTATCTTGTTGAAAACTCACTCAACTTTACCATATTTGGAGCGTTTGCTTTTATAGTTCCTCTGTGGTTTGTAATAACCACACTTGTGATTTCCCTAGCCTCTCAGGGGCTGTCATTGAAAAAGCACCTTTAATTTTGCTTGCATTTACTAGCAGGTTTATTAATGTGCAGGGGGCCCATTGTAGCCCAGTGAAGTGTTTAGTCAGCTGGGTTCCCCTTGCTGTGCTAAATGCTTGTGAAAGCCCAGTGACCTAGAGTGACGAACAAATCCAGGCTTTTGCATCTTAATAATAGCTCTGGCTTAATTCTGTAATCATGCTTAAAAATTCTATACATCCACAAATAAAAGGAAATGTAGGCCTCCCCTAGGAGTCAGAACTTCAGCGGTTTCTATCACATAATGCAGAGTTTTGCTAAATTTCAAGGAACTGAAAGGCCAGCTCCGAAGCTCTTTGGGGACAGCATACACTTCGCAGTATCCAGAGGCATACGGGGTGGAAGCAAATAGCACATGTCCCAGACCAGCATGTGAGAGGCACATGCGGGCCTTTTGGGTATTTTGTTGGCTAAATTGAGGAGAGATTATAGAAAACAGTTACTTAGGGTCTTACGTGAGATGGAGGTGGGTTTTCAACCAAAGTGACCAGGAGGGCAATTAGGAGAAAGGGGCATCTCTGGAGCCAGCCGGACGTTTGAAGAACCAGCACTGAGAGGGGCGTGTAGGGGGCCCAAGAGCCAGTGTGTTTGCAGCAAGGGGGAAAGTGGGGGCTCTGTGGGCCAGTGTCCAAGAGTGAAAGCTGAGATGGGAGGCTCAGAGTGGCCCTAGAAAAGAGAGCTCTTGGTTTGGTGTTTACTGTCAACAAAATCTTAGACATCCTGTGCTGGGGTTGGAACCTGATGCTCTTTGTACACCCAGCCTAGCTCATCCTGGGCCGGCATGGGGGCCAGTTAGTGAGAAAAAATGGATTTGCTGGGAGACTCCCTGATCAGAGTGTTGACTTGGAATCGGAGCTGGATGGCTGTGCAGTAAGACTGACAGATGTGGGTCTGTTGATCTGCTCATAGTCTTTCATCATTCATTCCCTGTTCACTTTGCCTTGTATTCTGCCAGGTTCTCAGTGCCAAGTATTTAGCAGGAGTCACGGAAGTCGAGCCCTGTGCTGATGGGGCTTCCATTCTCTTCTGTGGGTGGGGGGCCTATGATAGACAAGGAGACCCTGTAAATGAGTAGGGCCTCCTCAGATAGCAGTACACACTTTGAGAGAATAAATGACGTGATGGCCTGCAGCAGTGGAGTTGAATAGAGACACAGTGTAATTTTAAGTTTTCTAGTGGCTGCATTTCAGAAAGGAAAAAGAAACAAGGAGGCTGATTTAAATAATATGAGGGTGTTTCAAAAAGTGTGTGGAAAATGGAATTAAAATGTGAGTTTATTTTGGTGCACAATGTTTTTAAAGTCCATGTATGGTTTTTTCATAGCTTGCATTTAATGTGTACTTTTTGAAGATTTCCTGGTATCTTTGTATTCTAAATGATGTTATCATAACATGTTATCAGTGTAGAAATTGATATATTTGCATCAAGTCTTTTGAATCTGGTTTGTATTTTTTTTAAAGATTTATTTATTTGAAAGAGTTATATATAGAGAGAAGGAGAGGCAGAGAGAGAAGTCTTCCATCACTGGTTCACTCCCTAATTGGCCACAATGGCTAGAGCTGCACCGATCTGAACCCAGTAGCCAGGAGCTTCTTCTGGGTTTCCCACGTAGGTTCAGGGGCCCAAGGACTTAGGCCATCTTCTGCTTTTCTAGGCCACAGCAGAGCTGGATCGGAAGTGTAGCAGCCGGGACTTGAACCGGCGCCCATGTGGGATGCCGTCACTACAGGCAGCGGCCCCACCCACTATGCCACAGCGTTGGCCCCTGGTGTGTATTTTACAGTTAGACTAATTTTGATACTCAGTAGGTATACTTGGCTCATAGTTGTTTTAAGGAGGATGGTGCAGGCCCACTTTGGTCTGGGTGAGTTTTTGGTCTGTTTTTGTTTGTACAGACAGACACACACAGAAAACTCCCATTCTCTGATTTACTTCGCAAATACCTGCAATGGCTGGGACCAGGGCCAGGATCTGGGAACTGTATCCAGGTCTCCCATGTGGGCAGCTGGGACTCACCCACTAGAGCCATCGTTTGCTGCCTCCACAGTCTGTATTAGCAGGAAGCTGGAATCAGGAGCAGAACTGGGAATCAAACCACACAGTCTGCTGTGGGACGTGGGCATCTTAATGCACTTCATTGCTAGACCAGGTGCCCCATCCCTGGGTGATTGTCTTTTAAACAAAATCTTATTGAGAACAAGGAGCAGTTCCTAGCACTGATCAATTCTGTGTTTTGTTTGCTGCTGATACACCCATGCATCAAGGCAATTATTATTTTCTTCAGCATTTCAGATGACATACAGCTCATTTTCTCAGCCGTCTTGCCGTAGACACTGTCGCACGAGAGAGCCCAGGGACAGGCAGCCAGGGGAAGGGCAGTGGAGAGAGATGGCCATGGTTCTTGAAAATTTTAGGTTTTTCAGGGGCCGCTTGTTAGTGTAGACCTCCTCTCCTGTACAGGCATGCTGGTGTAGCTTCCTTTTTCACTCTTTTCCTTAATGATAGGAAGGAATTCCACCAACGTTCATGTTTAACCCAAAAAGTCTCCCACTGGGTAAGATAATTGGCACTGGCAGCAATGACTATTTTTAGCATTATTGCAAAACAGGTTTAAAGTGTTACTTTATTGAATATTGTAGCTATTAATTTTAAACCTAAGGATACGGTTACTAAGTGCAATTCTCCTCCCACCTACTCAGCCTTTGGGCTGGGTAAAGTGCTACTTGTTGGATGGAATGAAAGGAGCTCTTCAGGTTCAGCTGTGGATCAAGAAGTTACCTTTGTGCAGGCTGGCTTGGAACCGCTGGAGAGGGCACCTCTTGTGCCAGTGAGAACTGGGGGTGTGGGAAGGGGTGTGGACGGAAACTCTGTGAATGTAGGGCCTTCATCGGGTCCCCTCTTCTTAGTCTGTCTTTCCTGCACCTCTGGACATCTTTTGTATAATGCAGCTTTATCCTACTTTCTTCACTTAATATATCAAGTATTTATATGAATGTCTAATTATTGGGGAAGAAATTGCTGGGAGTGAAATTTGGTGGGTCCAGCAGTACAGACCTTTTTTAGAGTATTTGACACAAGCTCCCCAGGTTTGCAGTCTCAGCGTGTGAGTGTCTTTTCCTTCACAGTCTAGCCCATGCTGGGACTTGCAATTTTAAGAGGATTTATAAATTGAGAAGATAATAGTCCTGCTATTTTGATGTAAGATTTTTAAGAAGGAAGAAAAATAATCCATTTTAAAAAGTTTTCTATTTTTCTTTTGGCCTGTTGCAGCTGTGATTGACAAGGGTCAAGTCTGTTCCAGAGTGGTGACAGGGCTGCTGGCTGCAGGGGCCGCAAGTGGATTTCCTTGTTTGTTTTTTTAATTTATCTACAGCTAGGTTAAGTTCGCATTTTGTCTTTTTTTTTTTTTTATTATTTGTTTTAAAGGAAGAGAGACAGAGAGATCTCCTATTTGCTGATTCATGTCTCAAATGCTAACAGCCTGCGCCTGGCTGGGCTGATGCCAGGAGCTGGCTCTCGATCTAGGTCTGTCCCAAGTGGGTGACAGGGGCCCAAGTCCTTGAGCCATCGCTCGCTGCCTCCTGGGATGTGCCTTAGCCGTAGCTGGGGTTGGGAATGAAGCCAGGACTTGAACTGGGGCACTCTGATGTGGGATGCATGCATATTAACTGCTATGCTTTGACTACCTGCCCTGTGATAGCTGAAGACTTAAATGCATCAGGGGACCCCAGAGGTTTGTGAACTTTCAGGCATTCAGTCTGTGGTTTGTCACAGGAGAATTACGACCCACTCAAGGACGCTTCCTCTTGATCCTTAAGGCAGCACTGTTCCACTTTCTGTGTTTGTAGCTTTCTGTGGCTTCTGCATAGTGCAGGAGCTCCTCAGAGGGAGGCTTCAGGACACTGAGCTCCAGAGGATGCTAACCATTGTATTCCTTCCCCGTGGGAGCAGGCATCTACCACCTGCCTCACCAGGATGCCAACCTCAGCACTTGATTTCCACAGTTAAGCCTCACTTCAGTGTATGTGGCAAGTACTAGTGCCCTCTTTCTTTTGTTTATGATGCAATTAAAACTCCGGGATTTTCGAGAATTTTCTTGGGATCACACAGCTAAGCTTGGGTGCAGTTGGGGTTGGAATTGACTCCAGAGCCCAACTTCAAAAGTCTGTAAGGAAATGAGCCAGAGTAACACTTAAAAGCCCAGTAAGAGTCCGTTCCAGCTTCTGTCTACCCCATGTAGTCATGATTAATACCTACAGAGGGAACCCTAAGAAACAAGAGGAAAGTCAAAACCCAGCACATTTTCCATGTGAGGGATGGTTCTGAATGTCTTTCATGTGTCTTAGGAGAGATGTCGAAGCTGGTGTTGGGTTAACCGGGAAGTTAAGCTGAGCAAGAGAAAGGGATGTGAGGTAGGAGCCAGTCGGAGCTGGGAAGGCATTTGGGCGTGGAGAGCAGTAAAGTGGGGCAGGAAGGTTGTCTGGGTAACTGTAGGCCTAGAAGCCAGAAGTCCTGCCAGTCAGTCAGACAAGACACACAGGGAATGCTCCACTTTTAGAGTGAGTTAGTATGCAGGGGAAGTGGACAGGGGAAGTAAGAAGCAGATGTAATTGGTGAGTGGGACAGGCTGATGGATAATGGGGAGGTGGTGGCATCACGCTCTCTCTATGTTCTTTTAATAAGTAAAATTATAGCGTAATTCCATCCAGTCATTGAAAACAAGGTTTAGGCAATTAGGATCCTGCTGCTACTAAAAGCTTCCAGAGATGCTGTGCACTGAGCAGAAAGAATTATGATGTTTACTTTAAAAATCAAACTTCTTCTCTTTCCAGAGACTTAATTTTATTTAATGCTCAGTTTTTGTGTTTACTGGTTCTGCATTTTCTCGTGTAGATTAAGCTCCACTTTAGAGATGAAATATGTGGCCATTTGGCTGTGGAAAGCACTGAGCAATGGTGCTGTGAGTAGAGAGACACTTGTTGCATGCACTTTCATAAATCCGGATGGCATTGTCCTGTGATTCATAAAGATTAATTGTTTCATCACAAGCCAGGAAGGCCTTCATTTCTGTAAAGCAGTAAATGAAATTTTAGATACATCCTTTAAATTTCATATTTTCAACCTGTAGGTTTTTGTTTTTATCATGGTAAAATACATCTAATGTAAAACTGACTGTCTTCACCAGATTAAAGCGTGTGGTTAAGTGGTGTTAAGTATATTCACATGTTCTGGAGGTAGCCCTCCAGGATTTTGTTATCTTGCAGAACTGAAATTCCGTGCCCATGAAACAGTGCCCCATTCCCCTGTCCTCCTTGCCCTCGGCAGCCACCATTCTGCTTTCTGTTTCTATGCATTTGACCACTTTAGAGATTTCCTGTAGGTGGAATCTTGCAGTATTTGTCTTTGTGTAATTGGCTTATTTCCATTGAGCTTAATGTCCTGTGGGCTTATCCATGTTGTAGCATGTGTTAGGGTTTCCTTCCTTTTAAAGTCTGGGTAATATTCCATTCCATGTGCATGAGAGTACTTTAAAAGAGTTTTTGGAAAAATAGAATCAAAATGATAAGCTTATTTTTGGTGCAAAAGATTGAAATCCGTGCATAGTTTTTTCATGATCGGTATTTTCCATGAACGTTTTGAAGACACTCCCCCACCAACCACATTTTGTTTATTCATCTGTCAGTGGGCATTTTGGTTGCTTCCATTTCTTGTCCGTTTTGAGCAGTGTAGCTGTGCATGTGGGTGTGCAAGTACCTCCGTGAGTCCCCACTTTTGCTTCTTTTGCATATAGACTCAGAGGCGGAACTGCTGGATCTTGGGGTCATCCTGTGTTTAAGTTTCTGAGGGGCCTTTTTGCTGTTTTGTGTCATAGCTGCACCACTTTGCCATCCCACCCGTAGTGCACAAGGATTCTGATTGCTCCTCATCCTCACCAACACTTGTTATTTTATTTTTCTTTTCTTGATGGTAACCATGCCACTGGGTGTGAGGTTAGTAATCTACAGTTTCTTATCTGTTACATCAAAATTATGGTTACAAACAAATACTAAAGAGTTGGGATTTGAGATTTATCTTACAGTGTGCTGCCGGACTACTGAAGGGGATGATGATGAAATATCTTTAACATGTATGTTGTATATGCCCAGTATGTTAACACACACAGCCATGCATTGTGTAATGATGGGGAAATGTCCTGGAAAAAAAAAGTCCCTGAACAATTTGGTGTTTTGTACATACCACAGAGTGTCCATTCAGAACCTAAGATGATTGCAACATCACCTGGCAGTTATAATCCTGTGGGGCCTCCATCATCAGTGCATCCATCATTGACTGAAGTTGAGTATGTACGATATGACTGTAGATATGAGGGTACTTCAAGATTATGGAAAAATAGAATGAAAAGATAAGTTGATTTTGGTATTAAAAATCTTGGCATCTATGCATATAGTTCTTTTCTATTTTTTTTAAAGATTTATTTATTTATTTGAAAGAGTTACACAGAGGAAAGGCAGAGAGAGAAAGAGAGAGAGGTCTTCCATCCGATGGTTCACTCACCAATTGGCCTCAATAGCTGGAGCAGCGCAGATCTGAAGCCAGGAGCCAGGAGCTTCATCCAGGTCTCCCATGAGGGTGCAGGGGCCCGAGGACTTGGGCCATCTTCTACTGCTTTCCCAGGCCGTAGCAGAGAGTTGGATCGGAAGTGGAGCAGCTGGGTCTCAAACCCGGCACACATGTGGGAGGCCAGGGCAGTAACCCACTGTGCCACAGTGCCGGCCCCTAGTTCTTTTCAGAATTCATTTTTTCTGTGAACCTGTTGAAGACCCATTGTATATCAGAGCACTGGTTGTAGTAGAATATTTTAGACTTTGTTTTCCTGTAAGTATTTTAGCGAGGTCGCATCTTTTCAGTTACTGTTGAGTGCATATATGCGGTTTGGAAGATACTGAGCCCTGCTGTGTGCCAGTTGAGGAAGTGAAGATGACGAGGGCACAGTTCTTCCCCTCAGTGAGCTGCTGGGAAGCAGCCAGGTTTTGTAGGAAGGGATAAACGCAATGACAAAGGGAGGCGGCTGGGGAGCGCCCTGGGAGCTGGGTGAGAGAAAGAGGGAAAGGAGGCACCAGCTGTGTTGGTCGGTGAAGTGGGCGTGGGGAAGGCTTCCTGTAGTAAAGTCACAGCTGGACTTGGAAGATAGAAGACACTTACCTGCTCACCTGAGGGTCCAGGTGAGTCCTTGTAGCCAGATCCATGAGTGCATTAGCAGGAAAGTGGATTGGAGGCAAAGTAGCCAGGACTCAACCAGACACTGTGTATGGGATGTGAGTGTCCCAAGCCACATCTTAACCCCACTGTGCCAAACACTCACCTGGAAGGATTCTTTTTTTTTAAAGAATGGGAAAGACTTGAGTGTGTATAGCTGAAGGGAAGAGGCTGATATTTTAATAATTAAAATAGCCCAAGGGCTTGCTCCATGTTAACTTTTTTTTTTTTTTTTTTGACAGGCAGAGTGGACAGTGAGAGAGAGAGACAGAGAGAAAGGTCTTCCTTTGCCATTGGTTCACCCTCCAACGGCCACCCCGGCCGGTGCGCTGCGGCCGGCGCACCGCGCTGATCCGAAGGCAGGAGCCAGGTACTTATCCTGGTCTCCCATGGGGTGCAGGGCCCAAGCACTTGGGCCATCCTCCACTGCACTCCCTGGCCACAGCAGTAGAGCTGGCCTGGAAGAGGGGCAACCAGGACAGAATCTGGTGCCCCGACGGCGACTAGAACCCGGTATGCCGGGGCCGCAAGGTGGAGGATTAGCCTAGTGAGCCGTGGCCCTGGCCCGTATTAACTACTTTCAACAGCTCTACTTGAATGAGCTCATTGAATTCTCAGCTCTGACACATGGACACCATTAATAGTTTCCAAATCAGATATGGGAAAACCGAGTACATGGAACCCAGTGTCTTATAATCTGTGCAGATCCCATGCAGTACCACAGCACTCAAAGTGTCCCTGGGTTTGAGGGAGAAGTTGAAGACTGAAGGTAAAGAAGGAATAATTCATAAAACTAGTGGAAGACACTGGAGCGGGTATGCTGAAATCTTTGTGAGATCAGTATTTTATTCAAAGAGAGATTAAAGGGCCTGGTGTTGTGGTGTAGCTGTATGTAGGCATCCCATATGGGCCTGGTTCATGTCCACCCATGGTGGGAACCCAGGTAAAGCTCCTGGCTCTTGGCTTCAGCTTGGCCAAGCCCTGGCCAATGTGGTCATCTGGGGAGCTAACCAGCAGATGAAGATCTCGTGTTCTCGGTCTCGCTCTCTCCCTCTCCCTCTCTTCCTCTCCCTTCCCTCTTTGTAACTCTTTCAAATAAGTAAATATCTTTAAAAAAGAGATTAAAGATGAAAAGTTTAATCTTCTGGGAAAAATAGGGAAAACAGGTGTAATTGAGATAGAGAAAGGCTTTTAAATATACATAGGCTTGGTGCTGAAAGATGCTTGCATGGTAAGTGTGGGGACGGATCGATTCATGATTTAATTTTTCACCACCATGGTCATTGGCCTCTTCATCAACTTGAAACTGACTTTGTCCCTGTTCTGGTTCTGCTCTCTGCAATGGTTTTGATTCCTCTGCCTGTAAATAGTGATCCTTCAATTGGTATTTATGGATTGATTGATTTCTTTACTCTCAAGGTTTAGGGTGGCGTTTTATATTTGCCCTGTTATTTTAACACTGTTGCATCAAAAAGAACCTACTGGGTTATTTTTTTAAGTCTAGTGACTTAAACAATAGCATGCATTACATTTTTATTGGTCGCTATGCTGAGAAGTCTTGTACTGGGGACATATTGAGATTATTGCAGTGTGGTTTAACATTATACTTTTTTTTTTTTTTTTTTTTTTTTTACAGAGTGGACAGTGAGAGAGAGAGACAGAAAAGTCTTCCTTTACCATTGGTTCATCCTCCAATGGCCGCTGCAGCCGGTGTGCTGTGGCCGGTGCACCGCGCTGATCCGAAGGCAGGAGCCAGGTGCTTCTCCTGGTCTCCCATGCGGGTGCAGGGCCCAAGCTCTTGGGCCATCCTCCACTGCACTTCCTGGCCACAGCAGAGAGCTGGCCTGGAAGAGGGGCAACCGGGACAGAATCCGGCGCCCCGACCAGGACTAGAACCCAGGGTGCCGACGCCGCAGGCGGAGGATTAGCCTATTGAGCCGCAGCACCAGCCCAACATTATACATTTTAAAAACTAAGAAGCTCAAACCAGCCTTGTGGAATAGTAGGTAAAGCTGCTGCCTGTGACACTAGCATCCCATATGGGTGCCAGTTTGTGTCCTGGTTGCTCCACTTCTGATCCAGCCCCTTGCTAATTGCCTGGGAAAAAGCAGTGGAGGATAGCCCAAGTACTTGGGACCCTGCCACCCACATGGGAGACCCGGCTATAGCTCCTGTCTTCAGCCTGGTTCAGTGCTGGCTGTTGGGGACATCTGGAGAGTGAGCTAGCAGATAGGAGATCTCTCTTTCTCTGTCTCTCCCCTTCTCTCTCTAACTCTGACTTTCAAATAAAACAAACAACAGCTACCAAAAAACAAAGCTAAGATGCTCACAGTCTCTGAAATCTATCCATATTCCTGTTTAACCCACCAAGATGCTATTCTTTACCCTGATTTGTTGGGGAGATAAGGAGAAGCCCATGTTAAAGAATTCACTACCACATACACACCTGCACAGCTTGACAGCATATAGGGGTGCTTCAGTAATGGGCAAATAGAAACTGGAAACTTATATTACCTTACAGCTCCCAAATGAGGTGCTAGCACCACTTAGTTATGAATGTACCCTGTACGGTATAATTCAAATCTTTGGCCAAACAAATCATAAAATAAATCCCTGGGAGTGGTGTTTGACTTAGAACCCATTAAAGTAATGTAAGTGAAAATTTTTCCAGGCATAAATACCCTACTCTCTGCAAGAGGGCAGATACAGATGTGGGAATATCTTCATGAATGCCCACGGTGAGACTGAGGGGGAATTTGTAGATGCAGGCTTTCAGAGAACACAGCAGCAGCCATAAATCCATTTATGCAAGTAGCAGAGCTCCGTGGCATAATGTTAGTTTTCTGTAATGATAGCATTTAAAAAGAGGTTTAGGTATAATGCACAGAGAATGGGGCGTTATGAATTCACATGAGTAAGCATTATTTTCCAGTGGATACCGCAGATTTCTTTATTATTTTATTGATTGTTGAGTTTTGGTTGTTCCTGTTGCTAATGAGACATTCTGGGGAGGGGCTCTTTGCTTTTGCTGCTTGGGGTGAGGTCTGTCTCTTTCACAGGAGGGGAGGCAGAGACCCGTGACTGTCCTTGCGATGGTCGCCGTTCACTTGGACAAGGGTGGCTCCGAGGTGCGCTGCCCAAGGAACGTGTGCAGGGCAGGCGTGGGAATGAAGTGCCATGGGGAGGGGCCTGTAGCTGCTGGACCTCACCGTCCCTAACACACGGTTACCTAAGCCTGGGGTTTTGCTGCTCCTTTCTGCTTTTCCTGAAGTTGCCTGTAGACACAGTAGCATTGAGCTGGAACTTAAAGCCCGTGTGTCAATCTGCTTTCCTCGGGTTTCCCCGTGGGCCACCCATTCCTCTCTCGAGATGCCTTCTGGATCAGGTCCAGCTGCTGCTTCACGTGGAAAGCATCTGCCTATATTTAGTATCACTGCTGGATCTTCAAGCATCAGTTTTCTGTTACTGCATATTCATTAGTAATAGGTAGAAAACAAAACAAAAACCACAACCTTCTCTGTAATTGGTATTTGAATCTCACAGTTAGAGTACATTTGGTTGGCTTTAAAATGTAAATTTAGAAATTCCTGGTAGGCAAAGCATATTTCTCTAAGGGTTTATAATCCAATAATTCAACCCATGTTCTTTGAGATGTAAAATTACTCCTTCTCAATAGGTACTAGCACCTGAGTGTGAAAGACTGAAAATTCTTGGCAGATGCCTAAGCTGTTTTTTTTCGTGTGTGTGTGTGTGTGTGTGTGTGTGTGTGTTTGTTTGTGTGTTTTCTTAGAAAAAGTCAAGCATTTTGGTGTGAGAATAGCTTGGCTGGCCTCTGCCAGGTTTCCTGTAGCTGAGTTCCCACTTGTGGTCTTTGGGGATTTCTTGTGGAAGTTAATGTGGCGGACATGGAGGAAGAATAGAATACCGTATTCTCACCTATTCACAGAAAAAGAATGTGCCTGGCTTCGCTCCTTGCCAGCCAGCTGTCTGATTGGAAAGGCCGGCCCAGTTTGCTCTGCCATGTGCTGAGTTAGTGGCTGAATGATGGGAGCTGGCAGCAGCCCATTAGGCTGAGGGCCAGTTGTCAAACATACCCCACGACTCTTGCTACAGATGTCTGAGGAAAAGGGATCATAGAGATTTGCCTCTGGGTTTCAGCACATTGATTTCTTGCCCATTTTCACTATGGATCTCTCAGTAAGAAAGGGAAAAAAATAGCAGCTTTGAATTAAGAATATGACTTCTTTGTGAGTTTAGTCGCTTTACTAAGATGGCTTGCTCTAATAGGAAAAGTTCATTGGGTTTTCTCAAAGTCTTGGGAAAATATAACCATTGCACAGATGCTGGTAACACTCCACAAGCAAAAAGGCTTGTCTTGGCCACCTAAGCATGATTAGAATCCAAAATAAAACTAGTCCACAGGTGGATAATGGTCACCTTCCCTGTTATGCCCAGAAAACGGGCAGTTTCTCTTTCCAGGAGCCTACAGCAGGGCAGAAAATGCTACCTGGGCAGCTTCATGAGACGTGGTAAAGCCGACCTGAACATCCCAGTGTCGAAGGAGAGAACCAGGTGGAGGTGAACCTGCTTTGCTGGAGCCCTGTGGCAGTTGGAACTGCACGTTTCAAAAATGCATGTGCTCCTTTGGGTGGAATACTTTAGACAGTTGGAGCTTGATACTAAGGAGAAAGAGAGGGTCATCTGCCTTCATTCTTTGCTATCCCTTTCCCTGGCTGCCAGACAAGTGGGGGGCTGTGAGCTCCCCGCAGGGCTCAGCATCCCTGGAGACAATCCGTGGTCACATCCAACAGACAGGCAGATCTGAAATTCTTGGCAACTTCTTCATCTGTAGAGAACACTTTGTTTCCAGGAAATCTAATTTCCAGAAAATTGCTGCATTTGTGAATGTCTTTCCCATGTGATGTCTAGGTAGTCTTCATTGCTTTGCCAAGTGGAACCTGGGTTTTAATGTTTTTAAGCCATGGCATAGATTCAATGGAACTAATTTTGTACTTGCCCAAGGGCATTCTGTTAAAGAAAGAGTTACATTTATCAAATGTACCTTTGGATGTCTTTTTTCTTTTTTTCCCTCCTTTTTATTTAGGAGAGAGACAGAGACTGGGGGTCGGGGTGGAGAGTGAGCATTCCCATCCACAGGTTCCTGCCCCAAATGCTTGCAGTGGCCAGGGGACCAAAGTTGGGAGCCAGAAACAACACATGGCTGCCAGAAACCCAACTACTGGAGCTGTCACTACTGCCTCTCAGGGTCTGCATTAGCAGAAAGCTGAAGAGCCAGAGCCAGGCATCATATCTAGGTCCTCTGATATGGGACATGGGTATCTTAAGTGCCCCATTAGTCATCTTTTTTTCCCACTTGTTGTTTTGTTTTTCTTTCTTTCTTTCTTTCCTTCCTTCCTTCCTTCCTTCCTTTTTTTTTTTTTTTTTTTTTTTTTTTTTTTTTTGACAGGCAGAGTGGACAGTGAGAGAGAGAAACAGAGAGAAAGGTCTTCCTTTGTCCTTGGTTCACCCTCCAATGGCCGGCGCACTGCACTGATCTGAAGGCAGGAGCCAGGTGCTTCTCCTGGTCTCCCTTGCGGGTGCAGGGCCCAAGCACTTGGGCCATCCTCCACTGCACTCCCTGGCCACAGCAGAGGGCTGGCCTGGAAGAGGGGCAACCGGGACAGAATCCAGCGCCCCGACCGGGACTAGAACCCGGTGTGCCGGCGCCGCTAGGCAGAGGATTAGCCTAGTGAGCCATGGCACCGGCCCCCACTTGTTTTTATCCATTATTTATTTGGATCTAAACATATCCCAGGAATTGTGTAGATCAAGACAAGATAGCTTGCATATTCACATTTGAAGTGTATGTGATTCTGCTACTCTGAAGAACATTTTCTTCTTCCTTCTAGTAAAAAGCGGTTGCATGATATGGTACATTTACACAATTCTACAGTTTTCCATCTTGCCCAGGATTATGGTGCTCATTATTGAATATTTCAAGCACCTGTTGAAGTCTCTTTAACAAAGGTACACATTTCTACATGCATTTCTTTAGAAACAGATAATGGATGAACGGTTAAAAGTTGGTGTTAAATGCCAGAATTCATCTTTTTAAAATATGTTGGATGAGGACTTGAGCATTTATGCAGTTTGTTAGAATTTCCCAGGCCTTCAAGAAGGTTACGCTCAATTACATATTATGAAAATTGGCATTGACATTAATTCGTGACACTGATTCACTTTCTGCACCTCTTTTGGGTAGACAGACAATACACAGCATAAGAAAGATTGCCTGGGAAACATGCTGTAATCAAAATAGACCATCAAAGGCAACTATAGGTCAATAACACATTATTTGCAGATAAACCGAAATTGTGCAAAAAGAAAAATATTTGGAAGAGAAAGAAATTCAATCAGGTTGTCAGTGTTTAAAAAGACCTTGCTATGAGATAGTGTTGACTATATTTCATTGATAGTTAATTAGTACCTTTATAATGCTATAATTTATTCAAATCATTGCATTTTAGGGCACTGTTTCAATTTGAAAGTTTTTAAACATTTTAACATTGTAACTTGAGTTTGAAATCTAGTTTGTAATGATGATAGGGCACATTTAATCCATGCCAAGTAATCATTTGATTCAATGATTTAAAATCCAGCTTGGGTGTTAAAGCACTGTACATGTGTTTGAATGTGTGCTCATCTGAGTGGGAGCATTCAGACCCATCAGCTCTTTCCTAATTTGGCTTTTTGTTTGTTTGTTTGTTTATGTAGCTTTAAAAAAATGGTTATAGCCTTCATTTTTAGTGCTAATATTCACGTCATTTCACAGTTACCATTGATGAGCAGAGAAAGAGAAGATCAAGTATAAGCTAGTTAATTTGCTGCTTGTTGATTTGATGTGCAGGAAGTTTGGCACAAGTATTTGTCAGTTACCAGTTACCTTAATTTTTTGGTATGTTTTTTGAGTTACCACTTACAAATGATAGCTGGAGGGAGCTTTGAAAAGTATTGTGAGACCCACTCCTGAAAGAAGGAGTATACCAGAGCTTGAGTATGAAGAGGAGGTAAAAAGATGTAAGGGTTCTCTCTGCCCCTTATTCTCAGGTTTACTTGCTGACCACCCTGGACGCCTCCACTTGGCCTGTTGGGGAACCATGTGTACCTGTCGCTGTCTCTATTGCATGTGACACAGGTGGTGCCCTCCCTGTCTTGGAATCCTATGTACAATGTCTATTACATTGATAAATTGTAATTTATGATAGTGATTTTTCATTTTTCTAGGGAAGGGAAAAAGTTAGGAAAGCAAATCATCTCGCTTGCAGGAATACATCCAGTAGGACTGTATAGTACATCCTCTTACTCTCTCGCATATACTGGGAATGTTAGAAATTCATGGTTTCTCAAACATTCAGTTTTGAGAATAGGTTTGCATGTAGATACAGATGTGCTCTGCAGTTCATTTTGAATATATAATCCCAGGGTGGGTGTTTGGTGCAGCAGCTAGGACATTGCTTGTGATGCGCACATCCCATGTTGGAGTGCCCGGGCTTGAGTCTCAGCTCCACTTCCCATCCAGCTTCCTGCTGGCGTGCACTTGGTGATGTAGCAGGTGCTGGCTCAAGTACTCGACTTTTTGCCATCCACTTTGGAGACTCCGATTGAGTTCTGGGCTCTTGGCTTCATCCTTGCCCAGTCCTGGCTGTTGTAGGTGTTTTGGGAGTAAACCAGCAGATGGAGGATCTGCATTCTGTCTCTCTCTCTCCAAGTAAAATGAAAATAAATTTCAAAAAGATAAAATTTGAAATCTCCAGAAACCAGTCTTTAAACCCACAGGTTATTCTACCACTACCCACTTCATTCATTCACTTATTTATCCAATCATCAGTTCAACCAGTGAATGCCAGCAGGTGCCTCTCTATCTGCCAGGTGTGGTGCCAGGCTGGGGCAAGTGTGAGGACAGGTCATCTCCCTAGTCCCTTTCCTAAAAATCTGTATAGCAAGTATATTAATGGATGTCTGCCTTGGGAGTTTTTCTTTAATTTTATAGGGAAAATCAAAAAGAATTTTTTTTTTATCCAAAGTCATTTATATCCCCGTCATTAATTGAGGAAGCTCTCCCCTTACCTGAGAAATAATTGTGCTTGTGCACGCACTGCAGAAGGACTTCTGGATGATTGAACAGCTCATGAGGGAAGTTACAAATGAAAACCCGCAAATGGCTTGTCGACGTCCCTTGTGGCTCAGTCTCTGGTTTTCCTGATGTGAGGGATTATCAGCAGTTGCTAAAATAAATATCTGAATAAGATCCACTGTTTTTCTTGGTTTCTGAGAGCAGGTGTCTGTCTCGTTCCAGTTCATTGACGTTGTTACGGAGCTGAGCTCTTGAACTTGGCCAGCGGATGTCTTCCTCAGATGTGTGCTCTTGGAGATGCTTCTGTGTCTCCCTGAGCCAAACTGAGCCAGTCTCTGCACGGAATTGGTGTTTTTTTCTGGGTTTAATTATTGGTGTTTGAGAATTCTTGAATTCTAACTGTCCTTGTACTGTTGCACTGTAGATGTTGCAACAGTGACAATGCATCTTGAAGTTACTTTAGTTTTACTGACCCTTAGTACAGTGGTTTTTTTTTTTGTTGTTGTTGTTTTGTTTGTTTGTTTGTTTGTTTTTTTGTTTTGACAGGTAGAGTGGACATTGAGAGAAAGAGAGAGAAAGGTCTTCCTTTTGCCGTTGGTTCACCCTTCAATGGCCGACTCACTGCACTGATCTGAAGGCAGGAGCCAGGTGCTTCTCCTGGTCTCCCATGCGGGTGCAGGGCCCATGCACTTGGGCCATCCTCCACTGTACTCCCTGGCCACAGCAGAGAGCTGGCCTGGAAGAGGGGCAACTGGGACAGAATCCGGTGCCCAGACCTGGACTAGAACCCAGGGTACTGGCACCGCAGGCGGAAGATTAGCCTAGTGAGCCGTGGCGCCGGCCAGTACAGTGGTTTTGAAAGTGTGGTCTGTGAACCCCCGGAGGTCTTAATGTCCAGGTTCTTTTCTTTTTTCCTCAAAGATTTGTTTGTTTGTTTATTTGAAAGGCAGTGTGGAGAAGAGGAATGTGAATGAATGAGAGAATAAGAATGAGTGAGATCTTCCCTCTGCTGATTCACTCCCCAAGCAGCTGCAACAGCTGGGCCAGGCCACAGGCAGAAGCCAGGAACTCCATCCCAGTCTCCTGCATGGGTGGCAGGGCTCCAAGTACGTTCCAGGTACATTAGCAGGAAGTTGGATCAGAAGCAGAGCAGCTGGGACTCAAATCAGCACTCCTTTATGGCATGCCAGCGTTGTAGGTGGTGGCTCAACCTGCTGTGCCACAGTGCCAGTTATTTGGTTTGTAATACCAAGGTTTTGTTTTGCCATATTCACTTTGCTGAAATGTACCCTGGTGATGTGCAGAAGTGCCAGTGTCTTGGTGTGAATCAGCAGCAGTGCCGCCACCCCTACAGCCGTGGTAACCTTTACCACCCACCATGCTCCGGGACCAAAGACAGTCAATCTCACATCAGAATGGCCTCGATGAAGCAGGATAACTGTTAAATGTGGTAAACACTGACTCTTGAGCTACCAGTGGTTTTAATATTCTTGTCAGTAGCAAAATGGGAAGTGTGTGCAGAGCGCCTCTCCTGCAGAGGGGAGAAGGGAGGTTTCTTTTTAGAGATGAACTTAACTAGAGCTTTTCTCAGGAACCATCACTTTCTCTTCAAAGAGGAAGTGGCAGACAACTCACGGTTGTTCAGGCTTAGGCGTGTGGCAGACATCTGCTTTACAATGAGTGAATTTCCACTGGGAAGTGACTGGGAGCCCAGCGTTTGAGCGCCACGGCATGGCACAGGTGGGGCGCTGCGGCCAGGGAGCTGCAGGCACCCACGGAGATTGCTTCCCAAGTAGCTCTGGTCTGACTTCTGGTATCCTTACTTGGCTAAGTTTCCAAACACTCTGTACCCACTTTAGTAGCAGGGGGATGTGTTCTGTATTGGGGTTACTAATTTCATGAAAAGCCTCATATTCCATTCCTCCCCTTCCCCTGTCTCTAAGGAAAAAAACACAACTGAGTGTTTTCCTTACTGTCGCTCTCAGTCCGGAATGCTTCACCTCTGGTCACTGGAATCCTGGCGCTTTGTCCATACTCACAGCTGATCAGTTCTCCAGCAGACACACACTACGAGACACAAGAGACAGGAAAAGCCAGGGGTTCCCTGCTGTCAGGCGCCACTGCACAGGACACCTGTGATCCTGCCCACACCAGGCAGTCCCGCACCAGCTGTGTGTCCTCTCTACCTAGAGGCAGTGTCGCAGTGCACAGGCTGAGCTACCCACCTCCTTCTGAGGCCAATCACAAACCCCGGGTGGTGACCTGTCCTTCCAACTGACCATTTAGAAACTGGGGGCTCCCAGGAGCCCCTTCTTGGGTTTATTGAATTTGTCAGAGTGGCTCCCAGGACTCAAAGAAATAGTCATTCTTCCTGGTTTTGTGGAAAGGTGTTACAGAGGACACAGGTGAACAGCCAGGTGTAGTGATGCCTTGGACAAGCTCTGTGGGAAGGAGTGTGGAGCCCCAACACCCTGGTGGGGTGCACTGTACAAGTTCTGCAACCAGGGAGTTCTCTAAACCTTGTCCTTTTGGACTTTTATGGAGACTTAATGGAGACACGATTGATTACATCATTGGGTATTGGTGATCAGCTTAACCTTTGGCCCATTCCCATTTCTGGAGGTTGGAGGTTGAGACTGAGCATTCAAACCCTCCAAGAACATGGCTGGTTCCCTGCTCCCTGCTACTGTTGCCTGGGAAAACAACATTAGATGGCCCCGTATTTGTTCCCCTGTCACCCAGGTGGGAGACCTGGATGGAGTTCTTGGCTCATGGCTTTAACCTGGTCCAGCCACAGCTGTTGCAGCCATTTGGGGAGTGAGTGAACCACTAAATGCTAGATCTATCTTTGTCTCTCTCCCTCTCTCCTTCTCCCTCTGTAACTTTGCCTTTCAAATAAATAAATTAATTAAAAAAGAAAAAATTCAGGAAGCATACCAATGTAATATTTATCTCTGGATGCTGATGTGATGGGTAGAAAATTTTATTATACTCTTTCAAAGTTTTCAAATTTCCTAAAATGGACTTGGATTACATTTATTTATTTATTCCTTTTTATTTATTTGAAAGGCAGAGAGAGAGAGAGATAGAACAATAGCCAGAAAGGGAAACTGCATTTGCTGGTTCACTCTCCAAATTTCCCACACCAGTCAGGGCTGTGCCAGGCAGAAGCAAGGAGACTGGAACTCTATCCGGGTCTCCCAGGTGGGTGGCAGGGAACAATACACTTGAGTCATTAGCTGTTGTCTCCCAGGATGCATCAGCAGGAATCTGGATCATAAGCAGAATGCACAGCTCTCAGACCAGCACTCTGATATGGATTACAGACATCCCAAGTAGTGGCTGAACCTGCTGTGCCACAACTCCTGCCCTACAGATGACTTTCATAATAAAGTATATGTTTTTTTTAAAAAAGGAACAAGTCCTCTCTATCACAGAAAAGTCTGTGTAATTCCTGCTAGCTCAAACATGCAGCAGTAGTGTGTATGACAGAGATAAAGATGCTGTCTCTGGATTTCAGTTCAGGTGTGGCATTCATTTAGAGAATAAGGAAAGCTCCGTGGCCTTCCTTCTTCAGAGAACTATGTGTATCAAGTTAGGGTGGCACTGAGTCCCAGCTGGCTCACAGGTGTAATTTGCAGTGATGCAGGAGAGATTGGAGACCTGCTGGACAGTGGAGGGGTTCCTGTGCTCCCTCACCCTCAAATGGCTGACTTCTGGCTCGGAGATCACCCAGAAATTCCTGCTCAGGAACACCATAGACAGAGGGTGGAGGCTTTAAAGCTACACTGACTCTCCTAAGAGATTCTTACAGCATTTCTTCTCTGTTGCCACAAAGATAAAGGATTTCCTTAAATAGGTGTTAGGGAGAGCTTATCTTCAAAGGAAAACAGCTGGAAGCTTTCTGGCCCCACCTGGCTCTACCTGCCCTGGAGTCAGGTGGTTTCTGGGTAGACTGGATGATGGGGACTTGTCCTGGTTGCCCTAAATGATAAGCCGCCCACATGCTCAGTCTGCGTGCGTTCCCATGTCCTCGGTGGCTCACTGGGACTTCTGGGTGCAAGTCTGGTGCACAGTGGACATTCTGTAAATGTTGCCTGAATGAATGAGGGGTGGTGGATGAGACCCTTCCCCAGCTGTGGGTTTCTTTTAATCATGTGTAAATTATTTCAAAGTCTCCCTTCATGACAGAGCCTGCAGCACTGTGTCCTGCTGTTACTAAGGTGCACAATGGGCTGGTCACTGCAGGTGACAACACACTGGCAATAGGGTCCTGACCAGCTGAGAGTGAGCGCCCAGGGAAGGCTAGAGCGTCACCACTTCCTCCCAGGGTCTGCATCAGCAGGAAACTGGAGTCAGAGAGCCAGACTGAATCCATTACTCAGTGTGGGACATGGGCATCCTAACTGGCCTGTTACCTGCTGGACCAAAATACCTGCCCCTGTCTTTCTTGATTGCATACGACCTGAGCTCTGGAAGGGCCCTCTGCCTCCAGTGTCACTCCAAACTCCAGGTACTTGTTACTTGCAAAAGATGCAGGTTTGCATTTTTGCTTGATTGCCTCTCAGGTAGTGGAAGGTGAAAAATATTTGACCTTTATTGGGTTCCAATTTAAATATTGTTCTGTTCCTTGAAGAAAAAATAAAGACCTGTGTAGAAGCTTGGGCTGCTCTTTGTTTCAGTCCCCAGGATCCATGCAGCTGGGATGGTTAAACAAAAAACCTACTTGATTCTAATTTCCACTGTAGTTCCCCTGATGAGGATACAAAACACATTAGCTTGCATGGCAGCCTTGCACACTGCACACATTTTCTGTTCCCTGAGTTAGCCATGTTTGAATGTAGTGTTGTTCATGATCAATGTAGATTGCTCAGCACACATTTCTGGGACCTTCCAATGAACCTGTGGAAGAACAGGTAGACAGGAAGGGTGCGACTTGTTAGACAGATGGGGATGGCTTGGCTTGCAGACCTCTGTGGGTTAAAGAATTCTAAGAGCTCTGAGAGAAGACTGCTTACTTTCAAATAAAGTTCTAGAAACTAAAGGAGGAAGCTTGGGAGATCATTGGGAAGGTCTCCAAGTATTAGATCCATCCATTGATTCCTTGTTTTTTTGTTTTTGTTTTTTTTTTAATTTCTTATTGGGGAGGCAGACAGGAAGAGAGCACCTATCTACCAGTTTACTCCCTGAGTGCCTGCAATGCCTGAGTCTGAGCCTGGGATGAAGCTAGAAACTGGAGACTCAGCCCAAGTTTCCCACATGGGTGACAGGAACCCAATCACTTGAGCCATCCACTGCTGCCTCTCCGGGTCTGCATTAGCAGGAAACCGGAGTCAGAGGCAGTACTGGGGATGTAACCCAGCCGTGCTGGAGCGGGGTGTGAGCGTCGTCACTGCTGGGCCACGTGCCTGTCCGTCCTCCTTCACTCAGGTGTGACATCTGTGCCCAGCACTCGCTGAAGGACGGACATGCAGTTACTGTGACCTGTCCTGGGCGTGTGTGGAAGGAGCAGCCTCTCTGGGACAGGATCCCAAAGGTTGCGAAGCACCGGCATTGTCTAGACTTTGGGGCGGGTGAGCATTAGTTATGTAAGAGAGGAGACTTTGGCTTTTGGGAAAGCTGGCTTCAGGGGTTCCCAGGCTCTTGTACTGGACGCTGCTTGGAGACTAGTTTCAGGTTTCCGTCTGTCGGGGAGGAAGGGACAGTCCCCTTTCCCTTTGACCACTGAGCTCTGTCACCAGTTGGTGCAAATCTGTCAAAATTCACCTGTGGCATTGTGTGTTTTTGAATCTGTCTTGAGTGGTTTTCAGCATATTCAGGAAAGAGAGTCTTTAATTCCTCGTTCTCCACCTTCACCTTTTACCCCTTGTGCCAGTTTGCTTGGGCTGCCATATAGAGCCCCACAGACTGGGCGGCTGCCATTGGAGAATCTCACAACTCTGGAGGCCAGACAGGTGACGCCTGTGAGACGCAGGTGTCAATCAAATTTGGCTTCTTCTGGGGCCCTTCTCATGGGCTTGTGGGCAGCTGCCCTCTTTCTGTGTCCTCCCGTGGTCCTCTCTCCTGTCTTTTTCCTACTGTTCCCCTCTTACAAGGACACCAGTTATCTGTAAAGACCCCATGTCTAGGTAACCTCACGTTCTCAGGTGTGAATTCACTGTGTGGATCTTGTGTGTGGTGGGGGGCGTCCATCAGCCCACACCACCATCTCCACTTTTCCAACTTGGGCTTGCAGCGTTGGGGCTCCCCGAGTTAGATGCTGTGTGTTTCAGGAGCTTAGAACAGCTCAGTTCATAATTATATAATGCGTCATGAATTAGAATGTAAAATCCATGAGACTTTCTTTTATTTATAAAACTGTGTCCCTGGCAGGTAGGGCATAGGTAAGGTTTCCAAAAATATTTCATGAATGTTGTTGAACGAATGCACGTCACATATGAAGGACAGTTAAAGGAATGTCATAAAGGCATGTTATTTTCAAATTGTTCATTATTCTATTGCTCCTGCATTCACTGATTCACTTCCCAAATGGCTGTAGTGGGTGGGGCTGGTTGAGACTGAAGCCAGGAGCCCAGAGCTGCAGCTGGGTCTCCCACATGGATGGCAGGGGTCCAAGCACCTGGGCCATCCCCTGCCACCTTCCCAGGCACATTAACAGGGAGCTGGATCAGAAGTAGAGCAGCCAGGTGTCAAACTAGCACTCATATGATACTCCGGCATCACAGGAGATGGCTTTACCCTCTGGGCCACATTGCTGGCCCCTCGAAATATTTTAAAATGTCCTGAAGGGTGATTTCTATTGGGTTTAGGACTGTGACAGTAATCCTGAAGACAGCTGGCCAGACTTCATAGCTTTCCGTAGCCAGTTCTGTCCTGACAGCATCATCAGAGTCCATGCCAAGTCATTTTTATGTGCCACAGTACTGTGTGTTTTATATGATGGTAGGCTTACTTATAGCCATCTTATAGTCATTCACTCAGTGAACAGGATACGTGGTTCTCTCACCTCATTACAGTATCACTGTCGAGAGAGAGGTACCCGACAAAAAGCACCAGGGCTTTTACAGTGGAGTTTCCTTCTGCTCACGATGCAGAGATAATGTTGTCTGAGACGAGAACAGGGAGGATTTTGTCCCTGGAGGAGTGCAGTTAGTACTCCCTCTCCTGCCCAGATTCCTGCCGGATGTGGCTTTTATGTTCCATAGTGAACAGCTGTGGGTAATATTTTTATCTTCCTGCCTTTGGAAATCTTTGACTATTTGGCGATTACAGATTTGGGATTTTGATCATTCAGAGAGCTTGGACTCAGTCTTTATCTACAAATAATGGAGCTACTAATAAAATTCATGATATGGAATGATATGGCCGAGGAAGTCTTCAGTTCTGGGAATCTTGAGAAATATCATTTACATGCAATCATTGTTAACCTGACTCAGAAGCAGGTTCCCTAAGGCCAGTCACTTGCCCTTCCTGGTTAATGTTTGTACTTTAAAGTGGACTAATAGGGAGGCTTTTACTGCATACTGAGAGTCCTCCCAGGTAATCTGCATTAATAATTATATAGTATAGTCGAGTGGCCTGCCCCCAAGTGAGAAATAGAATCACATGATACAGTAAAAAAAAAATTAAAGCACACTTACCGTTCCTGAAGTGTACACAGATAGCTCTCATTAGGCTAGGAATGCTTCTCTCGAGCTGAATGTGTTTAAGAATTCAGTCTTTTAAGTGCTGGTGTTGTCAGTTTCTTGACAGAGCACCATGCTGTTCCGTTCCACTGTGAATCCTCCACTAGCCGCAGTGTACTCTAGCTAATAGAATCAAGTGCTTGTGTGCACGCTTTCTTAAGAGCATAAAAACCCTGTTTATTAAAACAATTCTCTTTGGCACTTTGCAGCATTATGATAATGCTGTCTTAGCAGAAGTAGAGACCAGCTGTGAACTCCTACCAGGAGGACTGTTGCTTCCTTTCTGATGTCTCTCTTTCCCAAGCCGAGGGCTATTTCTCAGCCTGCCCGGAGCGCCTGAAGCATCCCCCCAGAGAGAGGGAAGAGCAAGCCTTCTAGACCTCATGCACGCCCGTCTTCAGTGCTGTGCTGAAGGACCTCCCGCCCTACTAGAAATTCACAAATTAAAAATAAGTATTACTTGAAATAAGTTAGTGACAGGAAGTCTTCCAGATTGAGCCAATCAGTGATAAAGGACCCATAAATCATCAGAGTTTGTCTAATGGTTTCTATATACAATGTAAAGAAGATAGCGGTACCTATCTATACTATTTCCATGAGGAAGAGTCCAGTAAAATGTGGCTCACTCATGCACATTCGAGAAATGGTTGTCAGTGCTGTCACTCACAGACACCGTGTATAAGCCATCGTTTTTTGAGTTACTGCGACCAGAGCTTCTGGAAGCCCTCAGTGCTTCACTAAAGTTGTGCTCTGTGAGGTCACTCTTCCTCCCATCTCTGTCCGGCATCCACACCCCTCAGCCGGAGCCCTCCCTCCGAAGCTTCTCCTCCCTTCCAGGTGCTTGGTGCCCACCTTCTTCCCAAGGGTGGCCTTTGTTTCTCTGCCTTTCCTCCATGCTGTGCTGTAACTATTGTGATTTGCCGCTTATCGTCTGGAGGGAATGTGTCAACCTATTGTTTGAGACCTTTTATTTCCATTGTCAGAGATGTCAGTAATTGTACCCTTGCAGTTTCATGAAAAAGCACTGCTGACGTTCTATGCCTACTACTTTCTAGGAAGAGAAACAGAATGGTGTTTCAGTTTGCTGTTTACCTGATTCTGAAATGAAACAATGTTGCCTGGCAAACTATTGTAAGGTGCTTAGGAAAGAAGGTTTTGTATCATCTTTTTGAACCCAATGTTTCAAATTAGCATGTTATTTGTTCCATGTAGCTTATCTTTGTGAAAGTAGGAGGGTAACTATAATAGGTAACTCTGTTGCAAGTATTAATTTGTGGGAGCAGGAGTGATCTTACAAGGATTCATGGAGGTGGTGCAGTTTTGGGGGAAAGAGGAAACTGTTATATGCCAGGCGTGGTGTCACTACACATACAGTCAGCCACACAGAGTATCTGCAACTTCCACATTCCTGCATTCAAATGAGTGTGAGTCAGGTGTGCAGAAGGACAGCATTTGGCACGATAGGTTAGCCTGAAGCTTACGACACAGGCATTGATACTGGGGCGCGGGTCCAAGTCCTGACTGCTCTGCTTCACACTTAGCTTCCTGTAAATGCATTTGAAAAGCAGCAGAAGTTGGCCCAAGTATGGGAACTGGATGGAGTTCCTGAATCCTGGCTTCGGCCTAGCCCAGACCTGGCTATTTTGTCCATTTGGGGAGTGAGCCAGTGAATGGAAGATCTTTCTCTCTCTCTCTCTGTTACTCTTTCAAATAAATAAATCTTTAAAAAAAAAATCAGAAAACACAATTGCATCCATACAGAAAATATATACTCTTTTTTGTCATTATTCCCTAAAGAGTACAGTGTAACAACTATTTATAGAGCATTTACATTGTAATAGGTATTATAAGTAATCTAGAGATGATTTAAAATATGAAGGATTTGTGCAGGTTGAAAGCAAATACTGTGTCATTTTATATAAAGGACTTGAGCTGTGAATTTTGGTGGTGGTGGTGGTGGGGGGGTTGGTCCTGGAATTCAGCCCCCATGGATCCCAGGGAGGACATTGCTTTGTCCTGGCAGTGATCCTGCAAAATATCCAGGAGGACCCTGGCTTTATGCACAAGGATGGCGAGTCCCAGTGGCCAAGTCAGTATGCAGCAGCATGTGGCTGAGCTGGTTAGGAGTGAAACGCCAAGTGATTGCTTGATCTATATCCCCAGCATTGGGAAATGAGAAGGAAGCAATCATTTGGAGGAAAAGAAGGAGGACACTTCAATTAGGAGACAGCCAAGGTGAAGGTATGGAATATGGAATAGAGATGACCATGTGACAGGAGCACTAAGTGGTTGGGTCCACCTGGAGCAGAGGGCTGGCCTAAAGCCTGGGAAGGAGAGGGGGCCTGGCCCTTCTGCCAGACTGTGTGCAGAGGGAAGAGCTGATTTTCATTGCCTTTAGGAACTTCTGTTGGTTTCTGAGGACAGATGCTAGTGAGTGACAGCTTGCAAATGATGTTCTGTTATAAAGGTTAGGTAGTATCAGTGGTCCAGGTATGCAGTGAGTGTCCAAACTCAAGGCAGGTAGGGCAAACAGGAAGGAGCAAAGGAACAGTTGAAAGATTTGAGTTGCGATGAAAGGGAGGTAGTTTGAGGAAGAAGATTCCTGCAGACACTGTGTTGGCTGGCTGCCTGTAGTCTCTCCTTTGTCTTCTGTGCTGGCTGCACCTGTTTTGTTCAGGGGTTCAAACCTCACCTGTGAGACTTGAAGAAATCCTTAATGAGCTGGGGCTGTTATTCAAAGGGGAGGCCTGGGATTCCTCTCAGTCCGAAGGATAGCTTCTAGTTCAGGTTTCTTTATCCTACAAAGAGACACAGGGCATGAGTCATTTCTCTGTGTGCTGGGCATCGCCATGCGTGCATGTGTATCTTGCAGGTATGGTAGCCATCTTGTATTCACAAGGAAAGCCCAGTTGGTGTTGGTGAGGTGCGGGAAGCGGGATCTTACCGCGAGGTTGAATAGCTGAATTAATCAGCTTGGGATTTTCCTGCCTCAGACCCTGTTTTGTAAGATAGATATGCTTGTTGTTTTAAGCCAGGAGTTGGCAAGCTGTGGCCTCTGGGCCACCTGTTTTTTGTAAATAAAGTTTGAATAGAACAAAGCAGTGCCCATCTGTTTACATATTGTCAATGGTTGCTTTTGCATTGCAGTAGTAGGGTTGAGTAATTGTGAATGAAAATATTTACTGTCTGGCCCTTCAGCGAAGAAGTTCACTGACCCCAGATTTAGAGCATTTTGAGTTAGGTTTTCTATTTGTTTGGAGCCAGAGCCTTGTATTTTAAAAAAAGCTGCTGACCTTGTTTTGTACATATTCTCTCGAGATTGTTGTGTACACGAGGCCTTTGTAGGTCAAACCTGCAGTGAAGCCTGAAGATAGGCATTTGGGATTCAGTTGTACATCTCAGAGACCAGATAAGAGGTTCTAAGAATGAGTAGTCAGTCATTCATGTCAAGGGAGGATTGGTTACCATTTCAGCATGGCGTGGAGTGCAGGAGCCAGTTGGCAGGTGCTTCAGAAGAGGGAATTAATAGGTGGAAAAAGCCAATGGGTAGATCCGTTTATTGTCATGAATTAAAAGGGGAGATCCAGGCATCCCAGCTGTGAATGTGAGCTATGTCTCGATGGTCCCAGATATGAAATCAGTGTTGAAGCTGACTTGCTGCATGCGAAGACACAGGTAAGCAGACCGTACCCTGTGTGATTTGTTTTCCTAGCCTCCATGGTATCCATACCTGACCTGACTCTGCAGTGTTGGGCAGAGCTCAGGGTCTGACCCTTTGGTGATTCCTTACTTTTGTGATCTTTCTTAAAAATAAGCACTTCTACCTACAGCAGTGGCCAGCTCCTGTTGTTGGCCTCAGCAGATTGTCCCCCAAGTGGCTGGTGCTGCACCGAGCCTCTCGGCACTGTTGAGCTAGGTTGAGCTGATAGAGAAACCCACTAGATTGATTTGATGGCAGGGATGAGTGATTAGAGAAAGACAATCCATAGGTTTTTCCCACATAGTGATGATTGCAGCAAAGGCATTGAGCTGTCTTCAAAATCCTAATGAGCAGGTGAGATGAGATGTCAAAGGAAGCCAGCATGAGCCAGGGATGATTTATTTGATCACTTCAGGAGGAAATAATGGTTGACATCACATCAGAAATCAGGGAAAATTGCATAAGACATTTCAAAAAGTTGAAAGGTATTCCAGAACAATTAAGCTGAAAATGTTGGAGAGGTGACTAATAACAACAGGTATTTAATTTTGAGGAGATGGGAGAGTGAGGGTCATTGAAGAAATCAGTATAAATTTAGACCTTTGCTGAAGCATAGACACCCCCAAGGCTTTTAATAGCCAGTCATGCACATTGAATTAATTGAAAGTCTGAGATAACTTGTCTTATTGTGAGGTGTGGTTTGAAGGTCTTTGGGCATGGTAGAAGAATGCCTTTTTGCTTACTGAGAGATTCCTTTCTGTCATTGTTTCTCCAGCTCTTCTACCAGATCCAAACTCCTTGATGTAGAGATGATGTCTGATTTTGTTCAACTAACATCTGGCATAGTTCTTGGGATATGGTAGGTGCTTGGTGCTCTGTAAAATATGTATAGAATGTTTTACTCCAGGGTGGGTGGTTGATACAGCAGTTAAGACACTCACATCCCCTATAGGAGTGCATGGGTTCGTGTCATAGCTCTGCTTCCAATTCCAGTTTCCTGTTGGTGCATACCCTAGGAGGCAGCAAGTAATGTTTCTGGTACTTAGGTTCTTTGCCACACATGTGGAACTCCTGGATTGAATTCTAGGTTCCTGGTTTCTGCCTGGCACATTGCTGGCTATTGTAGGCATTGAAGTGAACCAGTGGGTAGAAGATCCATCTCTATCCATCTTATGTGTTTCAAATCAATGCAAATAGATTTAAAAATTTTTAAATGTGTTTTACCTCATCTTTTATATGACTTTTCCTTTTCTTCTTTCTTTTCCTTTCCTTTCCTTTCCTTTCCTTTCCTCTCCTCTCCTCTCCTCTCCTCTCCTCTCCTCTCCTCTCCTCTTCTCTTCTCTTTTCTTTTTGACAGGCAGAGTGGACAGTGAGAGAGAGAGACAGAGAGAAAGGTCTTCCTTTGTCCTTGGTTCACCCTCCAATGGCTGCTGCGACCGGCGCACCGCGCTGATCCGATGGCAGGAGCCAGGTACTTATCCTGGTCTCCCATGAGGTGCGGGGCCCAAGTACTTGGGCCATCCTCCACTGCACTCCCTGGCCATAGCAGAGAGCTGGCCTGGAAGAGGGGCAACCGGGACAGAATCCGGCACCCCGACCGGGACTAGAACCCGGTGTGCTGGCGCCGCAAGGCAGAGGATTAGCCTAGTGAGCCATGGCGCCGGCCTTTATATGACTTTTGTTTTAAGATGCCTCAGTCAGCCTAGCTCAATGTTTTAGAAACATCCTCTAAAATATAAATTTATGTTTGGTTTGGTTTTATGAATCTAAAAATGTATATAAACTAATATATTGGATTTTACTTTCTTTTTATGATTGATTTTGATATATTTTATGTATGGAATAGATTTTCATAAACAATTTATATCATTACAGCACCAGGAGTTAAAGCTTTCCCACCTTACTATGGCTTAATTTGTAAGGATCCTTGAGAACCAGTAGTCATCAGCAGTGGGTTGTATGCACCTCGCACAGGACTCCAGGGCTGGGAAGGGAGCTCCATTTATGTTGTAGATGTGAAAACTGAGGTTGACTTCCTTACTCCCAGTCCAGCTGCTGGCTTTTGTATGGAGGGAAACTGCTACTTGTTCTCATTCAAGTCCGTCTCCCAGATCCCCTCTCATGCCTGCACCTCCTTGCAGATTTAAGGCAGAGGTGTAGAGGCGTCTGGCTTGATGTGCATATATGTTGGGTGGCAGGTGAGGGGATTACTACAGGGAGGTTGAAAGTGGATGCACTTGGTTGTTTTCTGATAGCTTTAAAAATTATCTTTCTGAAGTGAGACCATTATTTCTAACTGCTTTGTAAGTGCATAGCCAGCACCTCTGTCTGTGAAATGGAACATGGCTGTTCTGTGCATCCTTCAGGGAACCCTGAACTACACACACTATTTCCTAGAAGGATAAAAATACAGATACATGAAGGGACTTCAGAAAGTCCATGGAAAAATGGAATTAATAGATAAGTTTATTTTGGTGCGAATCTTTACTTTTTTTTTAATTCCATGCATAGTTTGTTCATAATATGTATTTCCTGCAAACTTTCTGAAGCCTCCTCAAGAGTGTCTGTATTTTGGGTGTTTGTGGGTAGAAGTTTCCTTCTCCAGGCCGCATAGCCCCTGCCCAGCTCTTCCCTGCCCCTGCTGGGAGATAGCCAGCTGTCAGCCTCCACTTGCCACCACCGTTCCTCTTCAGGCTGTTTGCGCATTCAGGTACAGAGAGTAAAATCTCCAGCCTTTCCCCATGCCAAGTCCCTGGAGCTTCTGGGCTTTGGAGTTGACGCCAACTACAGGGCAGAGTGTGCTGCCCACCATGTAGTATCAGCTCTGGCCACCTGGACTCCCAGCTGACGACAGAGAGGCCCTGCTGTGCCCCAGCTCCCAGGCTGTGACTCTGGAAGAGCTAGTGTCTTCCAGTGAGCCACCTGAGACATCTGCCACATCCTTACCTTGTTCTTCAATGGTCTCTCTGCATGCTGAAGTCTGAATTGGGGGCATTCGGGCTCTCCAGGGCCTCAGGGGACTTGCCTTGTGGTGCACCGAGCCAAGAGGGGCTCCACATTGTAAGTGGCTGGAGACCTACCTCCAGTAAAGCCTGATTTAATCTTCATAGGTCAGAGAATTTACAGGACAGGGTTGATTTCTGCCTCTCGACCATTACTCCTTGCCTTTGTGCACACAGATGAGAAGCGGAGGTGGGATGCAGGGACTTCCTGGGCGTGCTGGGAGATGGCCCGGTGTGGGACGCAGAGTTCAGATGACTGGTTTAGGTCGAGGCTCCAGCACTGAGCTGCTAATTGCAGTTCTTCCCACTCTTCCTTTCGTTTGCCGAGTGGCGTGAGAGCTTTCCAAGGAAAGCATGGGACCCAAGGAGAAATGGAAAGTGGATTTGCTTCTACAGTGAAATTGTTTTCTAGAAGCATGGTTGGGACTTCAGGTTTGCAGTAAGATCACAGCCTCCTCTTAATGTTCACACTGGAAAATGTATTCCTGTTTGTGCACCACTAATGACTGGCTTTCACAATGCTCAGTTTCTCATAATTGCCCACTAATTCACTGTCCTTCTGATGGGAGGGGAAATAACAATGTGTTTGAAGTCCTCCATGCTCCCAGGGTTACTGGGCCTATTGTCTTCCATACTTTAGATATTTCAAACACAGACCTTTTTTTATGCTTTATGCAGTGCAATATTCATATTTATTAGGGCCATTAAATAGCGATGTAAATGAGTTGGGTGCAGCTGCAACGGACAATAGTCATGGAAATGAATTCATTCTGCTGCTTTTTTTTTTTTTTTTTTGATAGTTCATATCTTTCCTGTTTTTCTTGATGGAACTGACAAGTTTCTTCAGGAAAGTCTCTGTCATATTTTCCTTTGCCTGCAGGGGACTGGTTTGAGTTTCATTGCTTCCTGTGGCTCCTGTTCCAAGCTGGTCAGAATCAAACTGACTAGGTCAGGAATGTTGCCAAAGTTGAGACCCCGCTGTCCAGAGGCTGCACAGAAGGCCTTGCTCTGGAAGCTGGGACTTCCTCCCCAAGGACTGTCATCCTTTGTCCCCTTAGTGGCACTTGCCACCCCTCCTCCCCGTTCTGTTACACTTAAATGCCTCCTGACGAGAGAGAATTCAGCACCAGGGGAGTTGACTCCTGAGCTGAATGAGTTAGTGGCTCAGCTTAGAGAGGCCTCGTCCCTCTGCCCTGGTTGCCAGCCTCATCCCTCTGCCCCATATCGCTGGCAGTGTTTCATCTTCAGTGTGCATTGAAAGCCACCAGCTAAGCACGTTAGAATTGTATCTAAAACAAGGCCACTTGGCTCTGGGTAAAGCTGACCACCTGCCCTGTGGAAAACCAGTAAAAGTTCTAACCACCCCCTCACCCCTTTTCTAATTTTTTTCATTTTGATTCAGCGTCCTCAAAGTTCTTTCTAGACCATTCCCTCAGTGAGGATGTTTTTATGATTCATGTTCAACATCAAGACCATTGCTCGATTTTTGAAACAACGAGGTGAATTTATTACTCATGAAAGTAAGGGAGAAAACTCGGGGTTTGTAGGCAGCCTCGGCAAAGCTGGGCGCAGATCCTGTGACACATCCTGGAAGCCAGGGCCCAGGATTGGTGTGGCATTGGCAGGTGGGCGAGTGTGGTGTTGAGTGTGTACTCAGTGACACTGGTGGTTTCTTTTGACCATGACTTTAGATCAGGCTGGGGTCTGCCTCTTCCCCAAACACCACCCCCCTTTTTCTCAAAGCTTCGGGAAAATCCCCAGGGGTGGGTGGCTTCCCTGCTGTTAGTCCTTCTCTTTCCCCACTGTGTTTCCTTTGCAAGGATCTGATTTTCCTTTGCATTGAAAAATTCAAGAATGCTGTGGTGTGAGGAGAGTGTGTGGCTGTTCTAGATTCCTGCATTTGGTGACTGTGGGAACCTGGACCGCCCTGGGACTGCTCCAGGCCTAAAGCCTTTCCATGCCACAGACTGAGCCTTCTTCCCACGTGTCTCTCCAGTGCTTTGCACGGAGTGGGAGTGGGTATGCAGTCAGTGTCTGGTGATTGAATAAAGTGAGGCTGCCGGTGGTAAGTAAAATTCTTGTTCTTTCTCTGAGCACAGACCCACTGGTGTTGATGAAGCCCTCCACTCCGCTTCCTCTATGGTCAGCGTCTCACAGGCCTGTCAGTAGGTGAGAGACGCAGTGTCCTGCAGCATGTGATGAGCCAGGGGAAGGAGGTGGCAGGCCAGAACTGAGACCTCCCGCCTCCTAATCTGATCCATCATTACTGTTCCGCTCTTTTTTCCTTTCTCTCTCTTTTTTTTTTAAGGCAAGGGGAACTCTAGAGAGTCAGTGTTCCAGTAATTGGGATGCGCTGGGAAGGCTGGGTGTAAATCAGCGTGTGCATTCCCAGTGCTGTGCGCCCTGGAGGAAAGCCCGGAGTGTCCCCGCAGCCCTGGCCCTGGCCCTGGCCCTGGAGGCATCTTGTGATGACATTGTCTGCAGGGAAGTTTCCTCTAAACCAAGTCCAGAGCAGCCTCTCCCCTCCGCTCTCCAGATCGCAGTTCTCTGGAGCAGCCAGCCGCTTGTTTGCAGCCAGAGGAGCATTAAGCCAGGGGCCTCATGAGCTCCTGCGGCCCAGAGATCTGGCCGGGGAATGTTCGTAAGACATCTGCTGACGTGGGCCCCTTGGGATGACATCTGCGTTCCTGGAAGATGCAGAACTTTCCCGAGAACCCCGGTTCCCCTCAATGTAGGCTGTGTTCTGGTTTTGCTCCTTCACTTTGTGGAAAGAGCAGGCAGGACAAAGAGAGGTGGATGTGCTGGCCCTACATCAGCAGAGCAGGGACAGAGCCTGACCTCAGCCTCCCCCAGATGAGCCCTTTCTCTGCCACCAAACTCCTCTTGGGGCTCTTGCAGCCACCCTGGGCTTGGCAGGATCCAGCAGGAGGCAGAGGAAAAATGGGCCCTATTTCTGCTTGAGCCTTGAGGTTTGGGAAGTCTAGACTGGGAAAGAAGCCAGTGGGCTGATCCCTCATCTGTAGAACAGTTTTGCTTTCACCCTTAGGCTCTCTGCTCAGCCCCATTAAGGGGTGGGACTGGTGTGTGAACAGGAGCCAGCCCCTCTTCACAGGGCTCTATAATGTGTCTGATCAAGTGCAGTTGAGATCAGCCCTCTAGGACCTCATGGGCTTCATGGTGCTGGCAGGGACCTGAATGAAAGGAGATCAGTGGCTCCACTGGGTGATCTGTGAGAGGTGGATGACACTGCTGACTGGGCCTTGCACGTCCTTGTCCATGGCGACAGGGGAGGCAGAAGTGGGAGGGCTCCTGCTCCCAGAGTCTGCATTAGCAAGGAGATGGAGTCAGGAGCCAGGTACTATGATGTGGGTAGGGCACAGGAGCTATTAACCAGCATCTTAACAGCTAGGCTAACCATCCTTCCTGTCTTTCTTTTAAAGTGCAGTTTATGTTGTCAAATAGAAAGCTCAAAACATTGTGACAATAGAGCTGCAGTACACGTTGCAAGCAGCATTCTGTCATCACCGTGCAGCAGTGCACAGGTGCCATGTTCTTGTTAACAGTTGCTAGAGCTGCTCACGGGCGGAGGACCACAGAGGCTGCCTACAAGAGGTAACTGTGTTCCACTGGGAAACAGCTAGGCTGTCTACTGGGCTCTGGACGAGGTGCGGGGAGGAAAGAGGGACAGGTGGCAGAACACAAAGGAAGGGCAGCATGCAACCTCCGTGAGGACAGAAAATCTGTGAAATGGGGGAGATATCATAAGGCAGTAGGAAAAAGAAATGTGCAAAGATGTATTTAAAACAACATGCATTAGGCACATAACCTATGGGGTGGTCCTAATTAGCACACAAGGAAGATTTCTAAGGGGTTGGTGATTGTGGAGCTGGGTCTTAAAGAAAAAAGAAACGCAGAAAGCTTTTCCCGTAGAATGGCACGAGTTACTTCACTGCAGGCAGAGCTAAGGACGACGAAGATGCCTGTTTGGCATGATCAGTACAGAGGAGCAGGCTCTGGCAGTGAGGCTGGGTTTGGAGAGGCTGAGGTACAAGATTAGGGGTGTGGATTTGTCGTCACAGCTGAAAGGAAAGCAGTGCAGCTCCTTGAGTCAATCTGTGACGTGGATGGAGGCTGCAAACTTTCTTTTGGATGGGACCGAGCAAGAAGCTGCCGTGGTGGTGCAGGTGGACGTTGATGGTGGCTGAGTTTGTTCAAAAGCTGAATGGAAAAGCGAGAGGATGGAAGAAGCAGAATTCTGTATCTCTAATGTTTGAGGACCAGCAGAATGGATACCACTGGTGGAGGCATGTGCAAGCTGGAAATGAGTGACTTTTAGCAAGGGTGCGGGGCAGGGGAGACTTTAGCTGTCTTCAGAACAGGAGAGGAACAGGGCGGGCACTTAAGACAGCCATGGAGGCACTCGTCCCCCCTTGGGGTGCCTGGCTTTGATGCCTGATTCCAGCTCCTGACTCCAGCTTTCCTGCTAATGCAGACCCTGAGATAGTGGTGGTGGCTTTCAGTAACTGGCTTTCTGCCACCCACGTGGAAGACCTGGATTGAGTTCTCAGCTTCTGGCTTCAGCCTGGCCCTGCCCAGCGCCAGTCATTGCAGGCATTTGGGAGGGAACCAGTGGATAGGAGTTTCTTTCTCTCTCTCTCTTGCGTGTGTGCATGTTTTCATGTTCATTCATCCTCTCTCTAATTGGAAGTTTGGACTCCAGTTCTCCGGGTTATTAGCTGTGCAACCTTGGCCAAAAGCCTGTCTACATCTTAGCTTTCTCATCTGTGCAGTGGGGATAATGGCACCTGTCTCATGAGGTGGTTCCGAGGGTTAAATGAGGTAACACATGTGAAATGCATAGAGTGGGTGGGTGGGTGTGCATGCTCTTATTACTGTTAGTATCTATCAAGTCGACGATCAGTGGATGTGAGGTCAGGTGCGCAGGTACTCAGGGCGAGACATCTAGATTCGGGGAGCAGTCATGAAGATGAGGGTGATGGAAGTCTGCGAATAGAGGCTCTTCCCAGTGAAGTGAGCCTGGCGGTTGTATGTGAAGGATTCCCGCAGAGGGAGATCAGCGCGCTGCCTTGGGGAATACCCCGTGGGTTGGTGGGAGGATGATGAGGAATCTGAGAAAGACACAGACAATGACTAACTGCAGAATTAGGAGGCGAATCAAGAGACTGTGTTGTCATAGAAACCAAGGAGCGAGAGGCTTTTTCCCCCCCTTTTTGAAGCGATGTTGTCCAAGTCAGATACATTGAGAGTTGAGTGACAACTGAGAGTGGGGAAAAAAAATGGTACCACTGAGTAGACCTGGCTGTTAAGAAAAATGTGAGGTGATTTAGTGCTGGAGTCTGGGGGACAAGGGAGCCCTGATGGGAGGTGGGAGGACAAAGATGAGGTGGCTGAGCAAAGGAAGCCGCCCACGTCCCCATGACAGGGCCGGGGACTTTAAACAGGCTGAAGAATGAAGAGCAACCCACACAGGGCAAGCAGTTGGAGGAGCAGACCTAGGAGGTGATAACTGTGGGAATGTGCAGAGCCGGGACTGGGAGGACCCTCCTGAGCTGGTGCAAGGGCATTTTTGCCTAAGAATGAATGGGGTGGGGGTCGGGGTTAACAGCCAGGGAAGGGTCAGGGGAAGGCGCAGCCTGCAAACAGGTCCTCTCTGAGGACAAGGAAAATCTGTTGTGGCATGTGTGAGTGTCCCTACTTCTCAAGAAACTTGCAGTCTTTTTCCTTTTTGCAGATGCTGAGTTTCTCATTCACTGTGCATCTAAGCCTTGGGAAAGAAGTAACTTAGGGAGTTTTAAAGAAGTTATTCTCCTAGGAAACTTAAGTTTGGAAACATTTCACCAAGGATTTGCTTTTTCCCACCGACAGCCACGTGTCCGTTGGCTGGAGCAGAGCCACGGGGTCAGAGGACCTGTTTGCTCGGAAGCCCCTCCCACCACCCCTCCCCAGAGTGAGGCAACGCGATTTAGGAGGAGGAGACCCTGGAATGACTTGGGTTCAGATGAATCCCAGAAGCTTTCCTTTTTCGATTTCAAATAGGTCGGTCAGATGAGTTGATCTTTTTCTTAGACATTCCAAGCCCACACGGGTGGACTTGCCTCCTTCCCTGCTTCTGTTTAGTTTTCCAGAAATCCATCGCTGTTGGTTCCTTCTAAGAACTGACTCACGTCTGTGAGTATCTTCTAGCAGGTTCTCTTGTTATTTGGACACTGTAAGTAAATAAACCAAGTGATTATTTTTGCAATTGTACGCCAAGATTCCAGGTGAGGTGCAGCTGTGCCATTTGCTCAGGACGCTCTAAGTGGGAATATAGAAAACAAGTACCCAGCCCTCCAGCAGGGCAGGGACAGCATCCTGACTGCATGGGGCTTAGCCAGCAGAGGAGCTGAGCGGTCTCTGTTGTGTATGGGCTCTCCCTCATTCTCTCCCCGTCTCGTATGACCAAGGTTGAGAACAGCCCACAGGAGTGGAGGTTTGTGACTTCCGGATCCCATTCTTACTCAACAGTGAGAGACTTGGGCATGTTGTTCTGATAGTTTCTCCATCTGCTACGCTGTTCTAGACGTAAAGGGCATGATCCAGTGTTTCAGTGTTTCCTGCCCTGGTTGCTCTGGCATTTCCGGTCCTGATGCCTACAGCTGGCAACAGCCAGTTGGGCTCCTCCCTGGCCACACACAACTCAGAGAGGGAGCACTTCAAAGAGGGAACGGTTGTCTAGAGAACTCCGTCGAGCTGCGTTGGCATACCCATGGAAAACTGCTATTTTTGTAGTGAGTTATTCATGTAAATCAGACTGAGACAAGAAGGTGATTCAGGGGTTAATAGAGAAGGAAACATCCCCTGTGAACAGTGTTGTGAAGAGCTGTCATAAGAAGTAATTGGCTGGCCGGTGCCGTGGCTCACTAGGCTAATCCTCCACCTGCGGCACCGGCACACCGGGTTCTAGTCCCGGTCGGGGCGCCGGATTCTGTCCCGGTTGCCCCTCTTCCAGGCCAGCTCTCTGCCGATCAGTGCGATGCACCGGCCACAACGCGCCGGCCGCGGTGGCCATTGGGGGGTGAACCAATGGCAAAGGAAGACCTTTCTCTCTCTCTCTCTCTCTCACTGTCCACTCTGCCTGTCAAAAAAAAAAAAAAAAGAAAGAAAGAAAAAAAAGAGAAGTAATTGGCATTTCTTCCCCCCCCCCCTTTTTTTTTCAGCTCTTAAGTAAATTTGTGGAGCCTAGCAAGCTTCACAAACATTAGAGTACTGGAGTTCTCGGGACCCTGCTCCTTTTCATCATAAGTAGATATCAGAACCAGGGGGTCGACACGGTTGTGATGCTGTTTGTTCTAAGAGACTAGACCTGAGTGTCTTGAGGACTTGGATGCAAAAACCACTTCATATTCTGTGCCCATTTGGTTTCATTCAGCCCTCCCAACAACCCCATTAGGTACCACTGTTACTCACACTTCCTAGGTGGGAAACTGAGTCACTCCCATGCATTCTGCACATGTCACAGACCTGCCAAGTGCTGTCCTACCCAGACTCCATCTTTCTCAAATGGCCAGGTCATCCTTGTAGGGCTTCTTATTGTCCTTTTATGTCTGTGCTCATGGGCTTGGCATCCTTCATATTGGGAGTTTGGGGTGGCCCACAGGTGGAGAGCAGAGCCCCTGGAGTCTTGGCTTATCTGCAGTTTGTCAAAGGATGTGACAGCCCATGGCTCACACAATCTTTTGCTAATGATTTTTGGCAAGAAGAGCATCTTTCGCCACTCGACAAGAAAACCTTTGGTGCATTTGCCTTGAAGGAACTGAATAGCAGAGGCAGAGAATAGAATCAGCATTGTAATGGTTTATGGGGGCTTTTCTGTTTTGGTCCTCCTACCCACATGTCCTGGAAGTCCTATAGTTAGCACAACGGCCCTCTTCTGTGGATGGATTTCCCAGCCCACCCCCAGAAAGAACTGGGTACTGTACATTCATTCTAAATATAAGGGGCTTGGCCTCCCACAAACCCCTCTCCCCCGCATCGAGATGTATTAAGATTACTTACTATAATCTTATATATTTCCTGTGAAATACCAGAAACAGTCTTAAATTCCAGATAGAAGTCCTTGACTTCTGAGTGCCTGTGACTGCATTGAATTGATAAGCTCAGGTTGCTGACAAGGTGAATAAAAATAGCTAAGTCCGAGTCCTATGGTTTTAAGATTTTCTTCCCCCAAAGCTCCAGGAGAGAAAGGAGTCCTCACCTCCAAGGCTGATGCATGGGGTGCGTGCGCTGGCTGCAGCTCACTGGTGGTTTTTACTTCGCAGTCATTTTTTATTTTATCAACCTAGTTATTTTGAACTGGTTTGATCCTTCAGGAAGTTCACAAATACCTGTAAAGCTCCCAGTTTCTCAAGCTGGGTGGGAAACTCTGAGATAAGAAAAGGGGCCTCTGGTCCCCGGAATTCAGAGTTCAGCAGGGAGATGGATATTCAGCAAATGCCTCATTTATGCATCTATTTATAGAACCCTAATGGCAATGAGGGACAGGAAGGAGAAGCACAAGTCACTGGGCGTGTGCATTGTGGGGACTGTCCTTGGGGGCTCGGACTGCTGACCAAGGGGGCTTCTTTCTTTTTTGAAAATAATTGTAATCGAAAAGTTTAAACATTTATTTGAAAGGTATTGAGAGGGAGAGAGCGAGGGAAAGAGAGAGAGGAAGGAAAGAAACAGAGGCAGACGGAAAGAGATGTCCCATCCTCTGGTTCACTTCCCAAATGCCCCCAACAGCAGGAGCTGAGCCAGGCTGAGGCCAGTGTGTGTCTGCAGCGTGGGTGGCAGGGGCTCCAACAACTTGAGCCATCACCTGCTGCCCTGTAAGGTGTGCGTTAGCGGTAACCTGAATCAGAAGTGGAGGAGCAAGGAAGCTCAAACCAGCAATCCCCACATGGGATGTGGGCAAGCAAACAAATGGTGTCTTAACCGCCGTGCCGACCACCTGGTTCCTAAGACCAGGCCATTAGACCCACTGGGAGGGCTCGGGGGTGCCATCAGGGGGTGTGGGAGTGAGCTGGAGATGACACTGCGGCACTGTCTCGTCAGGTCTTAGACACCGGCCCTTACACCACGGGGCGTTCGAGGTTGCAGTCTCTGCTGGCTCCGCTTTCCACGGTGGCGGTGAACGCCGTTGCCCGATGGTGGAGCCTGCCTCCCCTTTCACTCTCGAATCTGCTTCCGCATCTGCAGAGGAGCTGCAGCCCCATCTGTTTGCTGATCTATTTGAAAATCCTGGAGAATGTCGGTTATTTTGGTCCAGCTTCATGTGATATTTTCGCTGAGACGGCGCTCGTCCTGTTCAGGTGGTGTCATGAGCACCCCAGGGATCCCTGTACGTTTCCATCCCAAGTGGAAGTCCGTGGGGGGGGGCAGTAATGGATTTGGGCTGTTTGCTCAGTTTTCACGTTGCCTTTGTTCTCATGAATTGTATTCAGATGAAGACAACACCCTCAGTCCGTGCTAAAATTGCTTTCCCTCTGTAACTAAGGCTTGTGTGTGTTTGCACCCTAATTGATGGCAGTGGTGTCGGCTCTGGCTGGCGGTTTTCCTGGAGTGAGCCCACCCTGAATTCTAAGCTTCTCTTGGCTTATCTGGACTGCACCACTTCACAGTGCTGGTCAGCGGTGAGTGGGTGCGTGCAAGGATGGACGGACAGCAGCGTCACCCAGGACTGTCCATAGGTGTCATTTGATTGGCTTGACGGCCCCAGCATTGCCAGGAGGTGTTTTTCTGTGACATTGTGTTTTTCATTGCCTCATCCATCTCTCACGTCTGGGTCTAGTGTCCCAGTCCCACGCCTGCTCTTCTTGCCCTGCCCCCAGTCTGTGGTCCTCTTTGTCGAATCACCATCTGCTGGCATCCCCGTCCCTCCTGCGTGTCGCCATGTAGAGGTTTCCTGTTGCCTTTGGGATGAAGTCCGATCCTTCCGTGGCCTGCAGGGGCCCCCCTGTCACTGGCTGGCCTTACACCCCCAGGCTCCTCTCTTACCTCCCCCTCCCCTTTCTCCAGGTGCTCTCTGTCCCATCCCATCCCCGTTTCTTCTGCTGGGTTGTTCCTTCGCCTCACGTGCTCACCAGGTTAACGCCTCCTCTTCCCTTCAGCTCCCACCTGAAACTTTTGCTTTTCTCTGACGACTTCTTGATCCCCAGTCCCTGCCAGGTGCCTCTCTGATTTGCCTCCGTGTCACCCCCACCTTTTCCGAATAGAGAGCATTTGAGGCGTGGTGACATATTTCATGTTCTATTCGGTTCCTGCTTGCCCTTCCATCAGGCTGCAGGCTCAGTGAGGACGGAGTCTGTTTGGCCTTCTGTTTACGTGTGAGCGCCACTCTCACACATACCGAGTACTCAGTAAATATCCATGAGAAGTCTGCCTTTTTTTCTTTTAAGAAAAGATTTATTTATTTATTTTAAAGGCAGAGTTGCAGAGAGACAAAGGCAGAGAGAGAGAGAATTGAGATTGAGATAGAGATCTTCCATCCACTGCTTCACTCCCCAAATGGCCTGAGTCAGGCCAAAGCCAGGAGCTTCCTGCAGGTCTCCCACATGGGTGCAGGGGCTCAAGCACTTGGTCCATCTTCCGCTGCTTTCCCAGGTGCATTAGCAGGGAGCTGAATTGGAAGTGGAGCAGCCGGGACTAGAACTGGCGCCCGTATCGGATGCTGGTGCTGCAGGTGCTGACTTTACTCACTATGCCACAGTGCCAGCTCCCTGAAACTTTGTCTTTAATACCTGCTTTTTGCTTTCTCCTACACAGCCACACACTCACACTCACACACACACATTCTTACCTTTTCTCTCTCTTGAGATGACTTCTCCAGAATTGGGTGACTGTGAACAATTCCCCTGTTTGCCTAGGAGCCTCAGCGTTCTCACACTTGGGGTAACGTGAACAGTGGCAATGGCTGACATGAACTCGCGCACTGCTCACCAGTGGTCGTGTGTTCACAGTCCGCCTTAGATCCCACGGGGTCCCGTTGGTTATCAGAAACCTCGTTTTGTAGACAAACAGCTAAGCTTACAGGTCAGTAACTTTGCTGGTGTTGTGAGTGATGGATGAGGGTGGGTTTGATGCCCTTTGTGAACTGTTTCTGCACTGGGCTGCTAAGCTCTGTAGCCATGAGTAGGCTGATCCCCACCGCATCCTGGCTTGCGGCCAGAAAATAATGAATGAGTAGCAACTTGGGGAAAACCGTCATGAAGCAGATGGCGTTCTTTACTCCTAGAAAGGGTCCGGCCTTGCAACCAGAGGCTCAAAAAGTCAGGCCTCTTAGATGTTGTTGCAGGTCCTACAGAAGGCTAGTTTGCTCTGGCTGTAGAGAATTCCCATGAGAGTTTGTGGAAGGAGACTTGAGTCAAGAAGCAACTCAGTGGGTCACGCACTGATATTCAGCTACAAGTGAACACCTCGGCTATGCTGAGGGACAGCTCCTGGCGTGTTGGGGTGCGTGAGGCTGAGTCGACATGAGGCCTGCAGAGCGGCTGTCCCCAAGGTGGGGAAGGGGGCCCTGGGGACCGATCCCTGCATGGTGGCTGGTGGGGAGGCACATGTGGGCCTTGTACGGGGAGGATTAAGGAACACTGTAGATGGAGGGAAGGGCAGGGGGAGAGGTGTAGCCAGTATTCCTGACCACCCATAGTCTTAGGAAAAGAATGCTCTGTCATGCCAGGAGCAGTGAACTAGGCTGGACAAGTTCCTGGTGAGCAGAGCACGTGGATGAGATGAGTGCTTCACCTGCAGACAGACTTACCCAGAAATGCAGGCTGGAGGGGGAAGCAAACCCGGGTTGGAGTCTGTGCCTGGCTTCTTACTAGCCTTGGCAAGTTGTGTAGCCTTTCTGAATCTCAGTTTCTCAATCTGTAAAATGGGATGATCAGGATAGAACGGGACAGGGTACTCCTGAGACCTAAGTGTCGCCGAAAGTGTCTGCCGTTCCTAGTGCCATGCTAGCCGGGAGCCTGGTGGCTCTTCATGGCTTGGAAGAGGAGAGGCGCTGATCGTAAAAGCCATCACAGCCAAGTTGGTGAGGGTTTGCCGCATGCAGCCGTTGCTCTGCAAGTTTTGGATAAAGAGCTGAAGAAGAGCTGGTTCCTAGAGTCAGGGGCTTTGGGGAGAGAGGAGCTGGCTTTGTGCTCTCTCTCATGGAACCCTCGATGGGTGTGTTTCACACCCCAGTGTCCTGGGACCTGGAGGTGCCTCACCTGATGGCACGCCACAGTCTACTTGCAGCAGCCTTAGGTTTCCTAGAGGTGCACTTTACAGTGGGCGGCGTCCTGGTGCCTGGGACCCACTGTCACGTGACCCCCTGAAGAGATGCTCGGAGCCCGGGTGCGACCTCAGGGCCGGTAGCCTGCTTCTCCTGGCTATCAGGGGAACACCCCTTTCCCTGGAACGGCAGGCGGAGCTCCTGTGGCTCCATCTGGAGAAACGTCCTGCCTGTGTAGGAGTTCAGTCTCAGCGTCTGGGAACGTGAATTATTTGCCAAAAGGTACTCCCACCCCTGCTGCCCGAGTTTGCACCTGGTGGAAACAATACAGCTTTCAAGAGGAAAATAGAATTTTCTTTCCTGCTTGTTTCCCTTAGCATTTTAGAAAATCCCACTCAGTTTCTAGAGTGCTTCAACACCTCTCCCTGCTCCTCAGAGCGCAGAACCCGCAGCCTGCACACGCATTAACCGACTGACGGGACCGTGGATTTCCTGCACTGGTGTTTGTACAGATAGGTGCTTGCCCCAGTTCTGGCCACCAGGATGTCACCCCTCGGGGCCGTGCCTGTGATGGCGGCCCAGGGTGGGGCTTTGAGGAAAGCTGTAGTCACTGTCGGCGGTGCGCTCCCTGTGGTTTAACTGAGCCCCCACTTGTCCTCTTGCTTTGGGTCGTATCCGCCCGAACCCAGGCAGGGCTACAAGAAAGTGGGAAACTGAGCTATGGTCTCCAGGAAGCAGCACCCAGTGTCTACACTGCGAGGCCAGCCGTGCCGTTGACCCTGGAGGGCCAAGTGTTTGAGGCTTGTCACCTCCAGAACAGGCGTCTCCACGAGGACCCTTCCTGATGGAGTGAGCAGGGGGATCCCCGAAACCATCCTGGGAGGAGACGCTCTAGTTGAGTCTGAGTCCTCAGGGGATGGGTGAAGCAGTACAGACCGCGTGGCCTGGGAGGGGCCAGCCTGTGCTTGGGCAGCTGTGCTCCGCCAGCCCTGCCCTGCTGTGCTGGTGTGCAGGGTGCAGGGCACCTCCTCCCGCCACGTCCGCCGCTCTGGTGGAGGGCCGGCAGCACTGTCCTCTGTGGTTGCTGCAGTCCCCTTCTCTCTGTCTCAGGGTGAGGTCTCCCTCGGGACCAGGAGCTGGGGAAGACTTTTTGAGCCCTGAGCTTTCCTGTGAGTCCAGCAGCCTTGGCCTTGGCGAAGGTGCTGCTTTCTGATTTTAGGAAGTGATGTAGACTCTCCCAACATCCTCATCACTGACACACACACCCCTCCTGCAGCGTGCGGGAGCTGTGGTGGAGACGGCAGTGCCGGGTGTGGCCAGCCTGGCTCTGGGGCACGTGGGCCATCGCTGCTCAGCCTCCCCACCCGCCTTCTCTGGGGTGGAAATCATTCCCATCCCTCCCTGGCAGCCTTGCTTGCAAAAGACAGTGCCAGGCATTCTCAGTGTCTTCTGCCTGGCCCCTGATGTGCTCAGCCCGATTCTGTTGCTTTTCACCAACAACTGTAGTCTGGACGGAGCCGAGTTCTAAAGGACGTTCGTGTAGATTGCAGCCAGGGGCTGCTGAAGGCTGCTGCCCTTGCACGCCGAGGACGGGGAAGGAAGGCTGTGGCTGTTTTGGTGGCCTGGTGCTGCTGGCAGACGTGGTGGTGCAGGTGCAATCCTGAAGCTGAGAGTTGGTGCTGGGTCTCCTGTGACTCAGGACCCAGGCAGCCTTCAGAACACAGCCGGGCTCCTGGGTCTGCAGCAGGCAGGGTCTCCGTGATCCTCAGCTCTGCAAGACTCAGAGACAAGTGGAGGATCTGGCCGGGGTGGGGGGTGGGGACCTGCAGACTGAGGCGGAAGCCTTGTCGTTTCTTTGGCTTGTTATCACTCAGCTATCTCTAAAGACAACCACTTGGGTGTTCAGGTTTTTTTTTTTTTTTTTTTTTTTTAATCAGTTGGAAACGTTCATTCCTAACTGCCTTTCAGCGTAAGAAACAGTTTCATGTAGTCTCAGGTTTAAGGCAAACAAGTCGAGCAGAGTGTGTGTCCTGTATGTGGAAGTTGGGAACGTCTTGGCAGGAACTTTAAAATGTCAGTGGGGCGTAGGCAGCTAGGGAAGCGTCCTGTCTCGAGGTGTTGATGGAACAGTGACAGAGCTGGGAGAGGTGTCAGTGGGTTGAAAGGGGGGCCCGACTGTCCCCTGTCCTTTTTCAGCCCAGTTCTCTTAAATCAGACGGCCTTCCCTCAGCCTCCGAGTACAGCTCTGGCCAGCTGGCTGGCTGGGCGGGCGAGGACGGGCGAGTTCCGCGTGTGAGACAAATGGTTTTTTCTCTTGGTATCCTCTGGGGCAGCTGGTGTCTTCTGGAGCATGCTCCCTACCCTCAAGGAAGTGGAGTCTGTGCTCCTGGAACTCCCAGTTTGACAGAGCAGTGAAATGTGGGGAGGCATTTTCTTGCTGAAGCATAGCTTGATCTGGGGGAGTGAGTGGTTAAAGCAGGTGTAGCGTGGATGAGATGTGTTCATCAAGCACTGAGTTTTGGAGACCTGGACCGAGTTCAGACTCTGCTTGAAGCGTGGACACCTTGACTCCAGCTGTCAGATGTGACCATCTCCAAGCACCTGCAGAGCCAGCCTCTAGGATCTTGGAATCAAAGCCAGCTTCCAGCGCCTCCCTGTGGCTTCCCCCTCGTGCCCTGGCCCCATCTGCTGTCTTTCTTTCTGCATCTGAAGCCGCCCATCCCCTTCCTGTCTTCCAGGTCTCCCTGTTTCTGAGATGCTCTTATCGCTGGGTTGCTTGTTCAGGAATGCGTTCAGATGACCCCCTGTCCTAGACAGACCCAGTCACTCTGCTCCTTTCGTGAAGGTGTCTGGTTGTTGATTTTTTTGCCTGTGGTTTCCTAAGCATTGGGCTGCCACAGCTCAGGCTGCCCTGTTCACCGTTGTGGCTATAGATCGTCTACATGCACGGCTCAGAGAACGCACTTGGGAAAAGCGAGTGGATAGAATAGAATCGAACCCTTGAATTGCACTGTTAAGCTTGGGTTCTTTGGAATGAAATCTTGTGAAAGACGCCCTTCGTGTTCTGTTCACTTCGTGCCTTTTTCCCTGCAAGCTGATGTCGCTCGTGCTGTTACTGTTTTGCTGGTGTCCTAACGCACGCCCAGTACTTGTGAACTTCAGGATAACGTGGATCATTACTCATTTCTGTCCTGTGACAATCTGTCCTAATCAATGTGGCATTGCAAAAACAAGATGTGTTGAAAGGGAATGGTGCATCTTGCCGCGTTGGCCCAGTGAAAGCCGACGGCTCGTTTTGGAAACCAAGGTGCCTGATGGAAATCAATGCATTGTTTCAGGGACATTCCGCTTTGTGAGCCCTGTTGGGCTCCGTGCTACTACACTGCTGTGTGTAACAAGGGGCAGACTTGGGAAGAAACACATATTCTTGTAAACGCTCTTCCTCTTAGAAACACCCTCCTTGTGAATCTTTTTTTTTTTCTTCAAGATTTATTTATTTGAAAGGCATAGTTACAGAGAGGCAGAGACAGAAAGAGAGGTCTTCCATCCACTGCTTTCCTCCCCAGACGGTCACTACGGCTGGAGCTAGATCTGAAGCCAGGAGCCAGGAGCTTCTTCTGGGTCTTCCATGTGGGTGCAGGGACCCAAGGACTTGGGCCATCTTCTACTGCGTCCCTAGGCCATAGCAGAGAGCTGGATCAGAAGTGGAGCAGCCAGATTCAAACAGGCCTCCATATGGGATGCCGGCACTGCAGGCGGCAGCTTTACCCGCTACGCCACAGCGCCAGCACCTCTCCACGTGAATCTGTATGTACTCATTATGTTGAAAATTAGTTCCACAAAAATCCAAATGTGATCAAATATAATAGCAGATTATTCAGGCTATTAGGAAAGGTCAGTGCCTTCAGAAGAGCCCACTGTGGTTTTCTCTGCCTCTTGTCATACCCATATAATTTGATCTACCGGAAAACAAACTAAACAAAGTTAAAAAAGAATTCAACATCTTCATAAATTGCTTTAAGACATTGATGAAAATATTCATACAGCTTTATCCCCCTGAAAAACCTGCTTTTGAAAAGGAAGGTGAATTTAATGATATGATAAGAATGCTGATGTGGATGAATAACAGGTGGATTCTGGCAAAAACAAAGCATCGTTTTTTAAACTGATTGTCAGTTTTGCTCAGTTTTTTTTTTATGTTCTGGTATTATTCATGGTATACTGATTAGAATTAATTCAGGTTTGAAAAGCTACAAATTTATAAGAGTTGTATGAGCTTTAAAGACAATGAACAGAAACTGAGGTACTTTTTCCATATCTCCCCAGCCATATTGCTTTTTTAGTTTTAAAAGCATATCTGTAAGTAGCAAATAAACCCAGCACTGATCTTTCTCCAGGTCTCTGAATTGAACCCTTTTGCCCCGCCAATAACACACCCTCATCCTTTTTCTCGTATCCCCCAGTAACTCACTTTCCATATCCCTGGCACCGTGCTAAATGCACAGAGAGTTTCTTGTCTGTTAGTCGAGTGCAGTGTGGTGGAGGGAGAAGGCCATGTGCACGAAGCTGTTACTGCTGTAAGTAAAACATCAAGGGGCTGGCGCCGTGCTCATTTGGCTAATCCTCCGCCTGCGGCACCAGCTATCCCATATGGGTGCCGGGTTCTAGTCCCGGCTGTTCCTCTTCCAGTCCAGCTCTCTGCTGTGGCCCAGGAAGGCAGTGGAGGATGGCCCAAGTGCTTGGACCCCTGCACTCACATGGGAGACCAGGAGGAAGCACCTGGCTCCTGGCTTCAGATCGGCGTAGCTCTGGCCATGGCAACCATTTGGGGAGTGAACCAATGGAAGGAAGACCTTTCTCTCTCTCTCTCTCTCTCTCTCACTGTCTAACTCTGCCTGCCAAAAAAAAAAAAAAAAGACTGCGTAGGCCAGGTCGGGACATACTTCCAGGCCTGCGGTTGTTGCTTTTCTGGCTGTCTCACTGGGTATTCTTCCAGCCTCCTGTGTCCTGGTGGAGTTGGTGATGGTGGCGGCAGAGGCAGGGAGTGCCGTTGCCTCCCATGGCTGTCCCGTGCCTAGCCAGTTGTTCTTGGAGCAAGCAGTGTACTTTTGTTGCCAGAAGCCTCAGTTTTGGAAGCAGGGTATTCATTTATTGATTCTATTAACTATTTCAGAAATTTATTTGGAAGGTGGGAGGATGGGAGAGGAAGGAGAGAGGGAGAAAGGGAGAGAGGGAGAGAGGGGGAGGGAGGGAGGGAGGGAGGGAAAAAGTGAGCTCACTCCCAGCCACTGGTTGTCTCTCAAATGCTCACAGTGGCCAGGATTGGGCCAGGCAGAAGCTGGGAGCAAGAACCCTATCCAAGGGACCCAAGTACTTGAGCCATCACTTGCTGCCTCCCCCGATGCGAATCAGGAAGCTGGAGCTGGGAGCATGTCTGGGACTTGAACCCAGGGACTCTAATATGGGACACAGGTGTCCCAAGTGACAACTGGTATGCCATACAGTTGCCCTGGCATTTATTAATAAGCTTTCAGCAGTGATTTCTTGGGCCAGCGTTGTGGTGCAGTGGATTAAGCCGCCGCTGGTGATGCTGGCATCCTTTGGTGGAGTGCCAGTTCATGTCCCAGCTGCTCTGCTTGAGATCCAGCTCCCTGCTAATGTACCTCAGAAAATAGCAGAGGATGGCCCAGAAATGTGGGCCTCTGCCACCCGTGTAGAGGACCCAAATGGCGTTGTGGGCTCCTGGCTTAGACCTAGCTGCTGTGGCCATTTTGGGAGTGGACCAGTGGACTGAAGCTATCTGTTTTCTCCCCCTCTCCCTCCTCCACCCCCTCTCTGTCACTCTGCTTTTCAAATATATAAAATCTTTTTTATTTTTAAAAGTGACTTATCATAGTTTGGTTTATATTTCCAAGGAGGTATCCTTTGGAGAGTGGGGGTGGTTTGTTTGCAAAGCCTTGATTGTGGACTGACCGATCTCACTAGAGAAGAGTAGAGGCTTTGGAATTACTTCTCTGCCCCTCATTAACTGGGTGGCCTTTGACTTGGTACCTAATTCATGTGATAATCAGTTATCAAGTGGAGTGTGCCCCGCCACCCACACTGTTGCTACACACCAACCTTCCCAGTTGCAGGAGAGGGCATCCAGCATCCACTCAGCAGCCTGTCCAGATCTGTTTAACTCAGCACTGTCACTCAGCAGCAGCGGGGGGGGGGGGGGGGGGCTCAGTATGTGGCACATGGTGGGGGGGCGCTCAGTATGTGGCACATGGGGCTGCAGGTGAGCAAATTCCAGGAAGCAGGGGAGGGGGACAAGGAAGGACCCGGAGGCCTGGACCTGGTGTATTCTTCCTGGGGACTCATCATCACCAAGACAGCTTTCCTGCCCACACTGAATCCATCTCCGTGCTGCAGGTGTCGTGGCTGGGGTGGGGCGGTGGGGGGAGCGTCTGCTTTCGCGTAAAGTCGTGTGTGCAGAAGCAGCGCACTGATGCTGTTCTGCTCTCTTAGTTTCTCAGGAGCGGGCTCCCACACTGTAGCCTATTTGTCTAAGATACACTGTGCTGAATTATTTACGGAAACTGCTAACTGGTGCAGCCAGTACAACGTTTTGCTTTTTCCACTTGCATTTTTGTTGAAAAGGGCACTGTTTGGAGCCGCTACATGGGGATTTCCTGCTGAGGGAAGTCTTAGAGTTTTGTTCAAAGTGGGAAGACCCACTCTGGCTCTTGCTCTGGCTCTCTGGGGCCTTGAAGTAGTCAGGGAAGGAAGGAAAGGAGGGTGGTGTGTTCCAGAAGAAAGTGCGACGGCCAAGAAACTCGGCAGCTCTCCTCTCGTGGATCCTTCAATCCACTGGCCCAGTGACATCTTGACTAATTGGACCTTGGCAGTCATCTTCAGATGGGAATGCAGCATGCGTGCAACCCCTCAGCTACACGTTAAAGCCTGTTAGTGTCTGAACTGTGTCTAATGGCTTTTGTTTCAAATTTGATCTGTAAGCGGAGATGCTGCTGATAGAATGTAATGGAATTCCGAACAAGGACTTTTTTTAATTGCAAAAACATTTTAAAAATCTGAAATTAGAAATTCTTTTTAACTGAGATAAATTCAATGAAAGATGATTTAAATTTTTTTAAGCTTTTGTCTGTCTTGCTAACATGCAGACCAAACGTGATCAAAATGCTGTGTCTATGGAATGAAGTGAACTTCAATTTCTTCTAATTAGAATATGTCCACAGGCCTGGAGGGGCTTTAATTTCTTTCTTTTTTTTTTTTTTAATTTATTTGACAGAGTTAGAGACAGAGAGAAAGGTCTTCTTCCATTGGTTCACGCCCCAAATGGCCACCACAGCCGGAGCTACACCAATCCGAAGTCAAGAGGCAGACGCTTCCTCCTGGTTGGTCTCCTACACGGGTGCAGGGCCCCAAGCACTTGGGCCATCTTCTATTGCTTTCCCAGGCCATAGCAGAGAGCTGGATTGCAAGAGGAGCAACCAGGACAAAAACCCAGCACCCATATGTGATGCTGGCATCGCAGGTGGAGGATTAACCAAGTGAGCCATGGCACTGGCCCTAGGGGCTTTAATTTTTAAGTGGTTGGTGCTGGCCTCACTGCTCAGTGCGTTAAGCCGCTGCTTGCAATGCCGGCATCCCAAATCAGAGCACTGGTTCGAGTCTTAGCTGCTCCATTTCTGATCCAGCTCCCCATTAATGCACCTGGGAAAGCAGCAGAAGATGGCCCAGTTTCTTGGGCCCCTGCCACTGATATTGGAGACCCAAATGGAGTTCCAGGCTCCTGGCTTTGGCCTGGCCCAGCCCTGTCCATTCAGCTATCTGGGGGTGGGGGTGATCAATCCAGCAGATGAAAGGTCTCTCACTCTCATTCTGTCTTTCAAATAAATAAAATAAATCTTCTTTTAAAAAAAGTCACAATGTGGGAGGGCTAAACAGATTTGTTTGGGGTGAGGCCGATGTTTGGTGCAAGAGCCTGGGTGAAGAAGCCTCCCAGATGTTGGGTCATGCAGGGGACAGGCCGGGGCCAAGGAGGAACCATGGGTTCCAGCTCCTGCCCACAGTGCTGCCCGTGAGTCAAAGTCTCCAGTGCAAACTCCTGCTGTGAACCCAGGGTTTCCTGCGCAATTTGGCTCGCTCTGGGCTGATCGCTAATAGAGACAAGGACCAGGGCATGGAAATATCTTTCTTTTGCTCCTGGCAAATACCATTCTGATTCTGTTTCAGTCTCACTGTCCAGAAAATTGGATTGCAAGCAGGACATCACCGGGAAGTAAATCAGATTAGGGCTTCCTCCGTCACAGCCTCCGGCAGATGCTGCCTTTCACAGTGCACTTGCCTCCTTTATGTGAAGTCGTTTGCGGTCCCCTGTGTTGCAGGGATGCTTGCAAACAGAGCGAGTGAAGGCATCCAATAACCCTCCTGTCCTCGGCGCTGGGACGACTCCTTTGATTGAAAATGCTCCCCATAGCTTCGTGTTGTGAGGGAAAGAGTCTGCAACCTCTTTGCCTTCTGTGTCCTTGGGGGCCTTCAATGAGCACCTCTAAGTCTTAACCTCTTTGTGTCAGTCAGTGTGGCATTTGTGGATGACCCAGGCCTCAGGTGGGATTGGAGCAGGAGCTCTGGTGTCCAGGTGCAGCACAGGTGTTCTGGAACCTTCTGGAATGGGTTGTCCATTCTTGTGAGGTTTAACCAGAAGATAGAACTGGCAGGGGTGTGGGGGGAGGAAACTATGGCGAGGAGGGAGCACCATAGCTGTGCATAGCAGAAATAAGGAACTGCCCAAGTTTGTCTTGAGGCTTCCTTTTGGTCTTCTTGAGACATTCTGTATCAGCGGCTGCATGTATCACAAGCATAACTGTGCCTTAGAAATTATGGGGTTCATAGTGGCTGAGTTCTCAAACCACAGGGCTGCACTCGAAGGATGGAGTTGCGCCACCTGTCACGTTTAACCGGTTTGTATGGTGAGAGGCGTTTGGGAGTCCTGTCTGGAAGGCCAGAATATTCCTCACCCATACAGCCCAGGAAAAGGGGCAGGAAGTCGGTCTCTCACTTCCTGTTCTCGGTGGTTCGGGAACTGTGGATATAAGGTCATGGTCATGAACATGGAAATAGCCCAAGCTTGGAACCAGAGGAGACAGATCCCATGGCTCAGGCATGAGCAGAGACTGAGGGCTTGAGGGGATTCCCAGGAGGAGACCAGGAGCCCCCTTATGATCTTCCACAGTCGCCTGGTACCTTGATTCCCGCAGTCTCTGGAACTGGCCTGCTTGCTTCTCTCTGCCTGTGTTCTGGATCGAGCTGGATTAACAGCAGGTGTCCATGGGAAATGAATCAGTGCAGGGCTTCCTGCAACTCTTCCGGGTTTTTCTTCTATTCAGACCTAAAATTGGTCTCGTGGGCTTCCCTCAACATTTCTCGCCCTGACACAGCACGCATCGTTTTGAGGATTTAAATATGGTCATTAGTCTTAAATGGAAGTCAGAATTCCTTAGTGTCCCCCTCCCCCCAACCCAGCTGACTCAGCGTCAAGGGATCTGGGGCTTACAATTGCTGGATATGATCTCTGAATTTGTGCCGAGTTGTTTGTTTGTTTGTTTGTTTTTACTGCTAATCCCTGTTAGTGTGCTTAGCTGTGAGTGTTGCATGTGACTCTAATGCTTATGGAGACTTTTTTATGTCTGGTTTCTTTCTGAAAACAAGTCCAGCTCATGGCATGTTTTCATGATGTGGCTTTAGCAGAATTTTCAGTGCCTGAAAATTATACAGTTGATTGCATTCAGCTTAAGGTACATACAATCTGTGCTGGCTGAGCCGAGCCCACCGTCCTTCCTGGGGCAGGTGCTTGCATGGGGCAGCTGCGGCAGGTGCTAAGGCCCTGGGTTCAACATTGCCAGCTTCCTAGGGAAAGCGTGGGCATGCCACTCACAGGGGAGCAGGGCCAAGCACTGGCTGCCCATGGCACCAAGACACCTGGTAATGGTAAAGACCCAGGAAGTAAGTGTCATGGACTATGTGTTTTAGAAAAAGCCCAGGCCAGGTGATTGAGGTGGGAGGAGGTAGGATCTGGGCAGGATTTCCTTTTCAAAGGTGGCCAGTCCATGAAGGAGAGCCCTGCTGGCGGGAAGCTGTTTTCCCTTTCTCCTTCATCACCGTGAGTGGCGAGTGGTGCTGTCGCCGACCCTGAACTGGGCTGGGTCTGAGAAATCTGACTCAGGACGCAGGGCCAGTGGGAAGGCAGAAGTTAGGGCAAGGCCGCAGGCAGGGAAGTGCTGAGTGGGAGGAAGCTTCTACGTTCAACTCAGCTGCAGGCCTGGGCTTATTTTTCTCAGATGAGCGATATCTTTAGATCAGCATAATTAAGTCAGGGACTGCCTGTGTTCAACTTCTGCTCCTCTGGAATGTTCTTATTTTCTTCATAAACTGACTTCTCATTCACACCGTCTATTTGGCAATACATGACCGAATTTGGAGCCTACTTCTTGTTGGCAAGGAAAGTTCATTAATTTTTGTTGGCTCCACACACGCTTCACAGACATACTTGAGAAACAGAAAGAGCCCCTCAGTGCCACACAGACAGCGTGGAGTTGCCAGGTGCTGGGTCTCCTGATGCAGACGACGACCCTGGGGTGGGGGGAGAAGACCGCCCCAGGGTGTCCCACCTGGGCTGCCGGGAGGGCAAGGTTGACTCTGTGGCTTGTCTTGATCACGCCCACGTTCCTGACCCTCTTCATAAGCCCTCTGGGTCTGTAAACGTGGAGCCACTTTTTTTTTTTTTTTTTTTTTTTTTACAGGCAGAGTGGACAGTGAGAGAGAGAGACAGAGAGAAAGGTCTTCCTTTTCTGTTGGTTCACCCCCCAATGGCCGCTGCGGCCGGTGCACCGCGCTGATCCGAAGGCAGGAGCCAGGTGCTTCTCCTGGTCTCCCATGGGGTGCAGGGCCCAAGCACTTGGGCCATCCTCCACTGCCCTCCCTGGCCACAGCAGAGAGCTGGCCTGGAAGAGGGGCAACCAGGACAGAATCCGGCGCCCCGACCGGGACTAGAACCCGGTGTGCCGGCGCCGCAAGGCAGAGGATTAGCCTAGTGAGCCGCGGTGCCGGCCGGAGCCACTTTCAAAGTATGACCGCCAAGCTTCCTCACCCATCATCTCCCTGGACGTGGAGAAAAAGCCCTCTGTCGAGTCTGGTGGGCTGGCGTCTGTCCTGCATGGGACAAGCCACTGAGCTGAGGGAGGAGCAGGAAACGTGGGAATGCCTTCCTCCTGCGTTTTCTCATCTGTCTGAGCGCAGGGAGCCGGAAGTTCACAGAAACCTCATCGTTGTGGGCTCAGCTGTGCTTGCTTAGCTCTTCCTCCTCTTCTGATTTCTCCCATGCTGAGTGGAACGGTGTCCTCCCAAAATTCATGTCCTCTTGGAACAGGGTCTTTATAGATGAGGTGGGCCTAGGTTAGTGGAGGCCCCACATCCTGTGCCTGGTGCCCTCATAAGAAGGCCACATGACCCCGCGTGGGACACCTGGAGGAAGCTCCTAGCTTCGGGCTGGCCCAGCTCTGGCCTTGGCAGCCACTTGAGGGGTGAACCAGCAGATGGAAGACCTTTCTCTCTGTCTCTTCCTCTTTCTGTCTGTATCTCTCTCAAATAAATAAAGTAAAATTAAAAAAGCCACATGAAGACACAGAGGAAGAAGGTGGAGGCTGGGGTGGTGGATCTGCAAGCCGGCGGCCCCGCAGGCACCAGGGACTAATGAAAGATATGGAACAGGTCCTCCTGCAGAACCCTCACACGCACCAGCCCCTGCACGCCTGGCGACTTCTCTCCTCCAGCGCTCAGGGAGGATTCCTTCCTGTCCCGAGCCACGCCGTGTGGGACCCTTTGCTCTGCTAGCCCTGGGAGGCTATGAAACCTCCACCTTCCCCCTGCACCCTCATTGCACACCTCAGACATCTTTGCCCACGTCTTCATTTGCCCACACTGCTGCTCATTCTACATTTCTGTTTTTTCAACCCACTCATAGAGCGCTGTCGATGACTGAGTACAGTTTTCCGTTCTGTCCGAGGCCGGCAGAGTTTGGGACAGTCCAAGATGATGCCCAGGTGTGGTGCCCAGCTGTTCTCCGCAGCGGATTGGGGACGCACCTGAGGCAGCTAGACCTCACGGTTGTCATCTGCTTCCCGCCATAGCTCTGCACTTGCTTCAGGCTCCATCTTCTGTTGTTCAGGGTGATTTGGGGGGAAGATGGAGAGCTCAGAGGAGAAGACTAAAGCCGGAATATCCTCTCTCCCCACCGGGTCTCCAGTGTCCAGAGCAGGCAGCAACTTGAGCATGGACGGTGCTCGGCCGCCCCAGACTTGTCCTGCCTGCGACTGTTCCTTTGAGGAGCACACACCAGCCTTGGAGGAACAGCTTGCCATGCGAAAGGAAAGCACAGGGTGGGGGCATAACAGCTGACGGGAAGAGGTCTAGTGGTTCAGGGCGGCTTAGTGATGCTGGGTGTGGCTTGGATGCCAGTGGCTCCCACCAACGTGGCTCTGGGACCATGCTTGTGTGACTGGGATGGAAAACCCTTTCACACCTGGAGTGATCATGATTAGGGTGATTTAATATTTCAGCAAGAATTTAGGGGTAGAGCCATCTTGGAATCCTCACCAGTGTTTGAGGCATCTGTCCAAGAGAATGGAAGAGTTCTGCACCATGCATTTTGGGCCTGTGTGGCTCTTGAGAACAGCATATATTTGGGTCTCTATGGGAGAGAGCTTCCTTGGTATTTGAGATACTAAATGCATGGGGTTTGTAGCGTTGGGAGTGGGTGGCGTCTGGGAGACCCAGACGAATCGGTTCTGCCTCTAGGATGGAGACAATAATGGCGCCACTCTGAGGAAGGAGAGTGCTGTTGATGGCCAGTTTTAATTTTCACTGTTGAAACATGAAAGACATCTTGTTTTGCAGAGTCACACGTGTTGCCTTTGGTCAGGACGGTGTGAATTAATCCACTTTCTACTTAGTCCATTAGAATGAAGTTTTATCTAAAATATTGATGGAAAGTACAAAGAAATCTACAGCTTTCTGGGAGAAGGCTGAGATTCTAGGGTTAAACAAAAACCAAATACTAGAAACAGCTGATACAAAGCACCCAGAGGAATGTTGTGCATGGCTGGGCTCTCTTGTAAGTCTGTCTTCTGGAGTTACTTCACCATAATATTCTTGGCACATTTGGCTGCTGACTCCCGGCTTACAGGAGATTATAGAAGGCAAGGGGAAGAGGAGGGAGGAGAGAAGCAATAGTTGTTGTATTTGCCAATTGTGTGCGAGGCATTTAATGTGATGTGTATCATCTCCATTTAACAGATGGGAGAGTAGAGGCTCAGGTAAACTAGCTCCCTTGAGTTTACCCTCCTGCAAAGCAGTGAGTTGAAACTTGAACCAGGTTTGCTTGTCTCTCAAACTTTCTCACTCGCGTACGTGGACACTCAGATGGCGGATGGCAATTTGATGCCAACAGAAGAACTCAAGAGCACAGTGAGTCAGGATAACCAAAGGACAGCTTGCTGGGTGCTCACGAACGATCAGATTATGTTCTACACCCCCTGTAAAAGAGGGCAAAAAAGTAGATAGGACAGTATTTGTCATCAAGTTTGATGGGTGCCAAACGTGTTTCAGTTTTCTGGAAAATTCCTCCGGTGGAGCAACAGGTTCTCTGGTGGAGCAGGATGCGTGAGATTTGGCTTGATTATAATGTCATGGCTGTGGCCAGCGCCGCGGCTCACTAGGCTAATCCTCTGCCTGCGGCGCCGGCACCCTGGGTTCTAGTCCTGGTTGGGGCACTGGTTCTGTCCCGGTTGCTCCTCTTCCAGGCCAGCTCTCAGGAAGGCAGTGGAGGATGGCCTAAGTGCTTGGGCCTTGCACCCCATGGGAGACCAGGAGGAAGTGCCTGGCTCCTGGCCATTTGGGGGTGAACCAACGGAAGGAAGACCTTTTTCTCTGTCTCTCTCTCACACTGTCTAACTCTGCCTGTCAATAATGATGATGATGATGATGATGTCATGGCTGTGTCCAGTTCTTCCTGATTGACACTTGAGGCAAGGAGAGCTGTATGGGTGCAGGCCTGTTCTTTCCTGTGTCTACTGACCTGACTCCCTTGGGAGTACTTTTAAGCCACTGATTATTTAGGATATTGTTGTTGTTATTTCAGAACATGAGTGTTGCTCCCTCTGTTTCCTGGTTTTTGTTTTATATTTATTTTTTCCTGAGTACTTCCAGCGAGAGCGCTTGTGGCCAGCTGGGCGCTGTACCCGCTACCTGTGCAGCAAAGGCCACACCAGTGACCTGAGTAATCCACCCGCGGTCGCTAAGGCTGAATCATTCATGAAGACACTTTTTCCATCCTGCTCTCCAGAGCCCAGTCCTTCTTGCAGAGTTGAGTTCTCTCCTCTTCCTCTCTCCTTGCTTCCTTCCCTAACATTCACTTTGCTTTCTGCTTGTTTCTCACGTGGTTTTGGACACGTGAGGCCACAGACTTGTGTTTGTTCTGAATCTAAAGCGGCACGCACCGTTAGCCTCGATTGTCATGTGAGGTAATGGACTTCGTGCACGAGATCTGTGAAGGCTATTGGTCCTGGTCTTAGAAGGGCCCAGCAGGGGCCGGTGCTGTGACATAGCAGTTAAAGCCACCGCCTGCAGTGCCAACATCCCATATGGGTGCCAGTTCAAGACCTGGCTGCTCCACTTCTGATCCAGCTCTCTGCTATGGCCTGGGAAAGCAGTAGAAGATGGCCCAAGTCCTTGGGCCCCTGCACCCACGTGGGAGACCTGGAAGAAGCTCCTGGCTCCTGACTTTGGATCCGTGCAGCTCTGGCCATTGTAGCCAACTGGGGAGTGAACCTTTGGATGGAAGGCCCCTCCCCTCCCCTCCCCTCCCCTCCCCCCCCTCCCCTCCCCCCCTCTCCCCCTCTCCTCCTCTCCCCCTCTCCCCCTCTCCCCCTCTCCCCCTCTCTCCTCTCTCTGTGTAACTCTGATCTTCAAATAAATAAATAAATCTTAAAAAAAAAAAAAAGAAAGAAAGTAAGTCCCTGTAGAGTTCAGTGTGGTGTTTGTCTATATGAGGGTCCTCACAAAGTTCATGGAAACATGAAATGACAAGTAGGTGTATTTTGGTTCAAAAAATTATTTGAAGGCCATGTGTAGCTTTTACATAACACATACTTTTCATGAACTTTTAAAAGACCCTATTTACTGTCTGCATTTATAACCCATATAACTGAAGTCAAGGCTCTCAATGTCACTATATAGTTACTTTTCAAATAAAGCTCCTGAGATTCTACCCTATAAACATCCGACGTGTCAGAAGGATTTGTTCTGAGAGAGGAATAAAAGGTTCCTGAGGTCCAGGTTGGTAAGCCGAGGCCTGGCACTGCTCCTCAGCCCAGCCCTTGCGTCCTGGGCCCCATCTCTCAAAGCAGTTGTTGTGTTTGTGTATCTGTTCTTTCTAAACTCCCGCAGTGCAGACAAGAGGAGTACCAAAACCCATCTGGAATCAGTGTCTCATGCCCTCCCACACGATCCGTTCTGCTGAGGCTTTGGGGAACCAAAGAGATTGCACCTTTCTGTGTCATTGCTGGGTTTTGTGCCACTTGCCAGAGGTGAGGACAAACCACAAGGCTCTAGTGTGTCGTTGGCAGTGGATGCATAATGACATGTCCAGGATTTGGCATGCAGGAGATAGTACGATAAGCAAAGTGGCAGTGAAAGACCTCACACATCCCAGTTCCTACCCAGAGGCTTAGTACAGAAACAGGTCTATAATGGAGCCTTCTCTGAGATTATGCCTTGATAGGTCTCTTCCTTATAAAAGCTTATCCAAATACTTTTGAAGGTCATGTGCCAAATTAAACACTCAACTAGCTAGCATGTTATCTGTATGTAAAAATTGCTCTTCCAACAGACTTCTTCCAGACTTGTTTTGATCAATCAGCTTTACCGGTTGTTATCTGCTCACTTAACCATAGGAGTGTCATTGTTGGTGATGTAGCGCACGTGTCATGTGTGTTTCAACAGCCCTTCATTTTCTGGAATTCAGCATTAGGAAACAGCCTCAAATTCCGGTGCTATAGTAATTGCCCCAGTAGCTTTTGTATAGTCATTTTGTGACATAGCAGCTGAGGATCAGAGAGCTCACGTGATAGTAGGTAGGCAGGAAGCGGCAAGCTGATTTGAGATTTCTGGGGAAGCGTATCCAAGGATGAGTGTGCAACAGAGAGCAGTAGTCAATGGGCACCTGTGTTTATGTTTCGATAGCAGGTGCTAAAGAACGTTGACCTGCAGACCTTGATGTGAGGGGGTTTGTGGGCCCCCTGGGGGCCCAGGGGTTAGTTGGCGACTGATGGCATCTTGAATTCTCAGATAAAGGGGGTATGACGAGGAGCCTGGAGCCCCTCACCACGGAGGAGGGTTCTGGGGTGTCATTGAGTCTGTTCTGTTTCCAGTTCTTTTTCTTCTTTCTCCAACCCATGTTTCCATTGCTTCTGAAATGAGACCTTGGTGGCGGGAGGAGGGCGTAACATCTTCCCGAACGTCAGGTCTGTGTCGCCCTCTGAACTCCAGATGGGCAGGCAGGTTCCTTCCGGGGATGGAGGCTGGCTGTGCACTGCAGTTTCCAGGGTTAGCACGTAAGACCAAACCCGGTTTGTCGACAGCAGTCTCTCCCTCCTGTGAAACAGCTTCTGTCTAGGAGAACACAAAGGGAAATACGAGGCTGGAAACAGGGCGGTTCTTCGTTTGGAGGGGCCCTACCTCCGTGATGGTTGTGCTTAATGGGGAGAGGGGAGAAAGGCCTCTGATAGCTGTTCACCCCACTGTAATGATTACTTTGTGTTCGGCACATTGGTTAAGACGCCCATCCCATGTCAGAGTGTCAGGGTTCTGGTCCTCCACCCCGATTCCAGTTTCCTCGGAGGTGGCAGGTGGGATGTCTCAAGTCCTGGAGTCCCTACCCTCCGTGTGGGAGACCTGGATGGACTTCTTGGCTCCCGGCTTCAGCCTGACCCGGTCACAGCTGTTGTGGACATTGGGGGAGTGAACCAGCAGATGGGAGATCTCTCTCTGTGTCTCTCTGCCTTTCAAACAAAATGAAACAAATAATTTTAAAAGAAAAACCAAATTTTAAAAATGATTTATGTGTAGCAAATTCATTTTTCTAACATCGTGCTATACGGGAAAGCAAGGTTTTTTTTTTTCCTCCAGCCTTGCCTGTAGTTTCTCTGATCATTTTGATCACATTGTTTTGTTTCTCAAGATTGGATGAAAAGCATCAATGTCCTTTTTCTAATTTACTAGCATCTGGCTAGTCCTGTGTCCTTGTCGGGGTCTCTGCCCTTAGCCGTCACATGGGCCTTCCCCTCCAACGGTGACAGATTCTTCAGAGAAAACACACAAGCATCCCTACCTACCACCTGCAGCTTTTGCCTTCTATAAAAGTATTAATTATTTTAGTAAACATTAATGATTATAAATGTTAATTATAGCCTAGAGGAATAAAATGTTTTCCTCCAGGAAAAAGAATCTCCTACCCACAGTGGCCCAGAGGCTTACTCTTGGTACCGTCTGGTAAATATTAATTGTGGGGTATGGGGGCCGGCATCGTGGTGTAGTGGGTAAAATCGCCACCTGCGACATCGGCATCCTATATGGTTTCCAGTTCAAGTCCTGGCTGCTCCGCTTCTTATCCAACTTCCTACTAATGGCCTGGGAAAAGCAGCAGAAGATGGCCCAACTCCTGGGGCTCTTGCCACCCATATGGGAGGCCCAGATGAGGCTCCTGGCTCAGCCCTAGCCATTTCAGCCATCTAGGGAGTGACACAGTAGATGGAAGATTATCTGTGTCTCTCTCCCCCTCTCTCCCTCCCTCTGTGACCTTCAAATAAATAAATAAATAAATGTTTTGAAATACAGCTGGGATATGAAGGAAGGGTTGTGTACTGGCACACATGTGCACGCATGTTTTTATGAGACAGAGTAGCAAATGTAAGGGATCATTTCCACAAACTCCGCATTAAGCCTGCAGACTTCAGAGTTTTCGTCTGGCCTGGAGGAGGCTGGCAGAGCAGTTTCTCAGGTCCTCATCCTGGGAGCTCTGCAGGTGCCTGTCTCTCCATCCCAGAGGGAGAGAAGCACATGAGCATCAGAAACAGCCACCATACCTGGTGGCCCTCACAGCCCGGTTTTTGCTGACTTTATCCAAAACCATCACAGAAGTTCAACTGTCCAGATCAGCTCTTTGAACGTGTAAGTTAACTGAACAAACATGTATGTACCCAGAAAGTAGCTGTTACTCATATATATGGTTAAAATCTTAGCCTTACGATTCTATAGTTTTATTGTTTTATTTTATTTTATTTTTTTTGAGATTTTATTTATTGGAGAGGTAGAGTTACAGACAGTGATAGGGAGAGACAGAGAGAGAGTCTTCTTCCTTCCATTGGTTCACTTCCCAGATGGCTGCAAGGGCTAGAGCTGTGCCGATCCGAAGCTAGGAGCCAGGTGCTTCTTCCTGGTCTCCCACACAGGTGCAGGGGCCCAAGGACTTGGGCCATCTTCCACTGCTTTCCCGGGCCACAGCAGAGAGCTGGATTGGAAGAGGGGCAGCCAGGCCTAGAACCAGCGCCCATATAGGATGCCAGCACCGCAGGCGGAGGATTAACCCACTGCACCATGGAGCTGGCCCCACGTTTTATGTTTTTTAAGAGCAGTTTTAGGTTCAAAGCAAAGCAGAAGTTACAGAGGTTTCTCATATTCGTCCTGTCTCCCCCACACTTGGCCCCCACCTGTTCACAGTCGCCATCAGAGCGGTGTATCTGCTGCAGCCTTTGCACCAATCCTGCCGTGTGTGGTCACGCAAGTCCTTGGTTTGCAGCAGGGTCTGCTCTGTGCGTTTCAACAATTGTGCTGTATGCCGTTTCAGCACCATGAGAGGCTCACACGGAGCAGTTGCACTGCCCCAGAACCCCTCGGGGCTCTGCCCTTTCCTGCCCCGTTCCCCTCTGCTCCTGGATCTTTCTGTTGTCTCCAGCGTTTTGCCTTTTCCAGAATCTCATTTGTGGGGGTCACACAGCTCGTAGCCTTTTTCAGTTGGCTTCCTTCGCTTAGTAGCATGCACTTCAGTAACCTCTGTGGCTCCATAGCTCATTTCTTTTTCATGCTAAATAATATTCCACTGTGCGGATCTGTCACAGTCTTTACCCACGTGCCCTCTGAGGGATAGCTTGGATGCTTCCAAGTCGGCCAGTTATGAATAAAACTGCTATACACTTGCATGTGCAGGTTTTCATGGGTGCGTAAGTTTTCAGCTAACTTAGGTAAATACCAACTAGTGTGATTGCTGGACTATAGAAGAATAAATGTAGTTTGGTAAGACACTGCCAGCCTGGCTTCCCCCCAGCACCGTGAGGGCGTCTGTGGCTGTGCTTCCCCAGCAGGTAATGGTGGCGGCGGTGGCCGTGTTATGGGGTTTGGCTGTTCTGGTTGGTGTGCGACGGCCTCCCATCTGCGTTCACTTGCAGTTCCCTAGTGACTTGTAATGTGGAACATCTTTTCATATGCATGTTTGCAGTCTGTGTATCTTCTTTGTCAAGGTGTCTGTTCAGGTCTTTTCCCCTCATTATTATTTTTAAATTGGTTATTCATTTTCTTGTTGAATTTTAAGAGTTCTTTGTATATTTTGGTAACACTTACTTATCAGATGTATCTTTTGCAAATATTCTCTCCCTGTCTAGTGCTTATCTTCTCAATATATTGACAATTTTTTGCAGAGCACAAGTTTTAAATTGTCATGAAGTCCCCCTTACTGAAGATTCTTTCATGGGTTGCACCTTTAGAATTGAATCTAAAACTTTATCACAAAACCCAAGGTCTTGCAGACTTTTCTCCCTTTCTTATCCTCTTGAGTTTTGCCATTTTGTGTTTTGGTTTTTAATTACATAAAAAGAGGGTGTCAGTTTGTGCTTTTTTCCTGGCAAACATATAATTTGTTACTTCACTGATACCGTAACCAATAACCCAAGTAAATAAATCAATGAATGAAATAAATCAATGACCAGGAAACTCTCAAGGTGACCCGCAGCCCAAACGGCTACAACTTAATGTTTTCAGAACATGGACGATGAATGCCTTATCTTTCTTTCTATCTGGAACTTTGGTCCTATGACCTGTTTTGCAAATAAAATTTATTTTGTTGTTAAAAATTCTCAAGACTGCCCTGAGAGGTCATTATTATTGGGTAATTGTTACATTCAGTTTTTCCTGGTAGTATATCTGCAGAAGATTTGGCAGCCGATGTGTTGGAGCTCTCACTGTCGACCTGTGGAGAGCAACGTTAGATTAATGATGAAGAAAGGCAGCTTGATTCTGTGGGATGACTCTCTCCATTCCATGATCTCACTCAACAAGGGAGTGTGTTGAACCCAGTACAAATGGTTTGGGGAGGTGTTTTTTTCCATGCACTTTCTTTCTTGTTTGGAGTAATTCATCATCTAAAGAAAAAAAGGAACTGAATAACAACACAGATTTTTCTTCATACAGATAACTTGGTTTGAGATTAACATGACATAACCTCAGCAATAAGTCAAGAGGTTTTCTTCCACGGGGCCGTGTAACTCTCTGAAACATGATGTCTTTCTTCTCCCTGTCCCGTGGAGAAGACACAGAGGATGGAGTGTTTTACATCTGACTGCACCAGCAGCTCTCTGGTTGTGCAGCTGCTGTTGCAGGGCCTGTCCCGGGGAGGATGAGATGCTGCGCTCCCTGGAAGCCTTGGGAGGGGTCTGGACCTTCTTCTAGGAAGCCCACACCTTTTTTCCCCAGCTGGTGGATGAAATTTTGGAAAATGAAAGGCACATACAGAAAGAATTTGTATAAAGGAGGAGGAAGCATCTCGGGAGAGCTGAGGTGAAAGAAGTCGAGATTGGCCCCGTGTGCCCCTGCTGAAAGAGCTTTGAAGCCATCCACAAGAGGCCCCAGGTTCAGGTTCACTTGTGTCACTTATGAACCATGGGCACTGGGGAGTCTTCTCTGGGCTTCTGGGTCTTCACTAATGGAGCAGGAATGGAGCTCTGAGTTACTCTGCAGAGGGTCTCCCATTGAGCAATAAGTAGCTTTCTTTCCCTTCTCTATTCTTTTCTCTGACCTCAAAACCTTATTGTGAAGTATTATTAGCCATAGCTTTGACAGCATCAAATCTTTAAAAAGTGACTCAGAGATGGACTCTGCATTGTTGAGAATTGATCAGTATGCCACATGAAATCTAGAGGTCATTCTCTGATAAACTCTTGGTGCAAAGCACAACAATTTAGAAACGTCACATTTTGGATAACATTGAGCTTATTCCATTTCCCTCGGGGTATAGGGTACAAGCAGGCACCGGAGTGGTGCTTTGATGCCTGCATTCCATCCTGTGGGGGTCAAGGAAGAAAGTCCACATGAGAATTTGGGTGGTGACCTCTTCCTCCATTAAAAAAAAAAAAAAAAAACTGGAATTACTCATATTCTTGAATCTGAAGTTTGCATCTGGCATTTTGTACTATGTAATGATTCATTTTTCACTGCAGCAAGAAATTGTAACGATGAGAGCTAAAGTATCCTAACATTCGGATGGACACAAGCTGTTTGCCGATGGCTCCATTTTCCTGGAAACGTGCATGCAGGGACGGCTGTCTGTTTAGCAGCTCCTTACCTCTTTCCTTCCCTCCCTCCCTCTTCATTTGCTTGGCAGAGACAGAGTAAAATCCCTTCTGTTGAGTCACTCCCCAAAGGCCTGCAGTGGCTGGGACTGGGAGCTCAGTCGAGGTCTTCCACATGGGTGGCAGAAGTCCATGCTGCTTCTCAGGGTGTGCACTGGCAGGAAGCCGGAGCCGAGACTTGAACCCCGGCGGCGTTCCTCTGTGGGCTGTGAGCGTCCCAGCCGGGGTCTTAGCCACTAGGCTCCGTGACCACCCAGTTGTTTCCCCCTTTCTTTGAGCATCTTCAGGAGGGGACTGCACATCCTGCCCTACTGATAGGCGATTTACAGGCTTGCATTCAGGCTGCACCATTGGGCAGCTCCTTCAGCATGAGCAGTTAGGTCCCGGGGATACCGAAGTGTTTGTGTGATTGTCAGCAGCACCCCCATTGCATGTCACATGACCAGATTTCATGTGTCTGAGCAGTAAACACCATGTGACAGCACTGGTTGGTTTAGGGGTCGATGCCTCAGTTTCTCCATTGTTGGACTTCATGATTATCCTGGCTTTTGTGGTAAGCCAAGTGCTTGAAAACTGTTTTCCTTGAGCTGGGCAAGCATTTGTCTTGCAGAAGAAGAGTCCCATAATGAAGCTTGCCTGTCCTGGTGCTTTTTAAAATTTGCATTAAATTTGGTTTGTAATTTAGAACAAAGGAAAAACACAGAAGTTTTCTCTGGTGAGTGTTTATGCAACTAATATCTTTGCTCAGAGTTTTGTCTCCTTGCTGATAGCTCCATTTCCCTGAAAACGTGTTAGACAGAAGTGGTTCTTCATTTAGTAACTCCTTAGCTGCTTGCCGGAGCTGGGTGGTATCATTTTGACACTTCCTTGTTTTTTCTTCTGCTCAGCTAAAACACAAGGTGAAGATGTGATCGCTCCTAAATGATACACTTACTCAGTGAAGTATGTATTTTCCATTTGCTATTTTGACTGAAATCAAAAACAGAAGATGACTTTTTGCTGTGCAGGTTATCTGTTAGAAATAAAAGAATACGGGCAACAAAAGCTTTTTTTCTTTTTAAGAAATGAGCTGGAAGAAAATCAACAAAAGACATTGTGTTGTCTGTGAACCCAGGCCAATGCTCTCGCAGCCCCATCCCGGGACATTCCTGCCCCCCAGGTTCCCTGTCCCCGGAATGTGGCTGATCTCTGCTGTGGTAAGCACCCATTGGTTATCTTGGTGCAGTGGTTTGCCGTCAGCTGCCTGACTTGTTCTTCCATCTGGGTGGCAGGAACCCAATTGAGCTATCACCTGCTGCCTTCCAGGGTCTGCGTGAGCTGGAATTGGGGGCTGGAGCTGAAACTTGAACCCAGGCATTCCAGTGTGGGATGTGGGTGTTCCAACCAGAGTCTTAACCACAGCCCTGATGCCTGTCCCATGATTTTTTTTTTTTTCCTGGCAGAGTCTAACCCACGTTTTCCCTTAAGTCCAGCTTGTCTGCGAGCCACAGAGCGTATCTGGCTACTAGGTGAGCAGCCTGCAGTGCTCTCACATATGAGAACGTGAGTGTGCTCTTCCGTAGGAAGCTGACCTGGGGTCGGTGCCCAGCATTGCCCTCTCGGGTCTCTGCAGGCAGGGTCTGCTCTGGAACCAAAACTATGGCATCCTTCGAGGAAAAGCCCAGCAATCCAGGGTGCCGGAGCAGGGAGGGACAGCAGGATGGGGAGAGCTCAGCTGGAATGGAGGCTGCACAGGAGAAACGCGTGAAGGGGAACAGCTCAGCTTGGTTCCCTTCTGGGCCTGCACTTGGATGAGACTTCCCCAGGGGAACCACTAGGGCCCAATATGGAGAGACTTCAATAAGATCACGGAAGAACTGACTTAAAGGTGTTTATTTTGGAACAATAATTTAGAAATCTATGCACGGTTTTGTTATGACATGCCTTTTACATTAACTTTTAGAAAACATGTATTTGAAAGGCAGAGAGACAGAGGGACAGAAGCAGATAATGACGGTGAGACAGACACAAACAGATCTCCCATCTTCTGGTCCACTCCCCAAATACCTGCAACAGCCAAGCCAAAGCCAGGAACCAGGAACGCAATGGGGGTCTCTGACATGTGTGGCAGGGACCCAATTACTTGAGCCCTGCTACCTCGCAGGATGTGCACTGGCAGGAAGCTGGAATTGGAAGCAGAGCCAGAACTTGAACCCAAGCACTGCCGTGGGGGATACAGGCATCCCAAGTAGCATCTTAATCATTACATCAAACACCCCACACACACACACCACGCACTTCTTAAGACCCCCTCATCCTGCGAGAATAGCACCCTCACCTCTCCGTGAGGCTCACTTAGTCCTTAGTCCCTGGTCTCCATGGTTCCTTCATCTTTCTGTGGAGACCACACTCCGACTGCTCATGATCTCAAGACTCTAGGGATCCATGCTGGTGACAGCCAGCCGTGGGGAGGATACACACTCCCATGTAGTCGTCATGAAGAACCCTGAAGATAGAGGCACCCTGTTGTCATATTACAGTGGCCTGCTTGGCGCGTATTTCAATCTCCCTCTGTCTCTCTCTCTGTGTCTCTCTGTCTCCCCTCTGTAGCCAGGGTGATGATTTGCTTGATGTGGTGGTAGGTAGGACAGATACTGTCCTTTAAAATAATTATGCTGAGCAGCCGACCTGTCCTATGTAATAGTTTATGGGTTTGTGCTAATTGCATGATTTTATCAATTGGAGAGTTACTAGGTTGGGAAACCTTTCAAAAAGGGTGTTTTTCGTTAAATTGTCCACTGAGCTGCCCGCTTCTGTCGCTTGTGTTATTGAGGAAACCTTTGGAAGGAAGACAAGAAGCCGTCCGCAAATGCTTAAGCTTTGATGATAAGCTTTTGGCATAAGTCTCCATGACTGTTTCTGAAATGCAGATGCACACATCACTTGTTAAACTCGCCCAGTCCTCAGTACAGATAACTAGGATTTTTTTTTTTTTTTTTAAAGAGAGGAACTTTGAGAGTGGACCAGTGGCCACAGTCGCGGGGTCTGGGTACAACACATGTGGAGGCCTCCAAAGGCAGCTGTCAGTTTAGCTTTTATGGGGAAGCTAAGCGATGAGCTGGAAAGGTGTTTCTCTAGGCGGGGACCCACCATTGCGTCCTTCAGTGCACACGGTGTGTATTCATATATTTCTTCTTTTCCCTGAGAATGGAGAATGACACTGTTTATCCGTGAGTCCCTGGACGAGGCCACAGAATTGAAACCTCAGGGTCACCTACTGCAGAGGTCGCTCCCTGAGGTGTTTCCCAGCTGGTGCTTAACGGACCTGAACCTGCCGGGGTTTGTGCAGTGGCAGTCAGAGCTACCTGGCCCCGCCTGGCTCCGGGGACCCGGTCTGTGCAAAGCTCACTCTTCTCCCTGTGCCAACTCAGTTCACACCTAAAGGGCAGCGGGAACGCTCCCTCCAATACCAAGAATCGCCCTTTGGAAATGGTCTTGAAGGGCCTGGTGTTCTAGGATTTAATTATTAGGGAGACAAGCACAGGCAGTGAGGTGCAACTCTGAAACAAGTGTCTAACTACTTGAGTCGGAGAGGCAAGGGAGTGAATTAAAACCTGAAAAGCAATCTTCACGTTGTCTTTCTGCTCAGAGGCTGATTGGGCCACCAGCACCGCCGGCTCAGTGTGTATGTAATTAGACAGCCCCGCAGGTTGTGTTAGAGGGAGAGAGGAACCCTGCCTGGTACTACGTCTTTCCTTAAGTTTGGCCTGTATTTGGTCCCCGTTTTATTGTTGGTTCTTTTATTGCATTTGTCCAAAGTGCTCTGTGAGTTCAAGAGCATGAGGACGTATGGAATAAAGCCACCTTTGCCCGACTGAGGACATATTCTCAGATTAATTGTGCATTTACTGGCTTAGTATTTCATTTACCAACACATTGTTTGCCTTCGTCAGAGGAAGGTTGATGTTGGTGACATTCAGTGAGTAAAACACCACTAGGACAGATGGGTGAGTCTGGCGCATCCAGGATACTTGGAGCCCTGTTCTCAGGCACGGCCAGTGATTCTAACTCCGGCTGACAACCTGGACCCGAGAGCCTTTATCACTGCTGAGTGTGCATTGTTTCTGCTAACTAGCTGTGAGCTCCCTGGGGTTCTCCATTTCATTCAGGGCCAACGTCCGAACATAATAGGTGCCCAGAGGAGGTCTGTTGAGTGGAACTGAGATGCGGCCACGTGCTGGAGATGGCAGGGCACAGGAAGAAGTCCTCTCTCGGCGCAGCTCCGGATCTTCGAGGGGAGCCGGGGTCAGACATGCTATCAAGGTGGTGAGTCTGAACAGGTCTAGGAAACAGAGTGGACTTATTTTCCAAGTTTTCTGCACCTGGATCACCTGGCAAATGAGTGAAAATTACTTTTTGGAAGTGAGAGGCAGGCATTTGTCCTCACGGTTAAGGCTCCAGTTACAAGGCTGATGTCCCCCATCTGACCTGCCTGGTTGTGATTCCCAGCTCTGCTCCCTGTTCCAGCTCCCTGCTAATGCAGACCCTGGGAAGGTGGTGAAATTCTAGGGTCTTCAAATTCTAGGGTCCCTGCCACCCATGTGGGAAGCCTGGACAGAGTTCCTGGTTCCTGGCTTCTAGCTTTGAGCATTTGGAGAGAGGTCCAGTGGATGGGAGCCCTCTCTGTCTGTCTCTGCCTCTCAAATAATAACACTTTAAAAAGTGAGGCGAAGGGCTAGAGATGAATTCTGGTTTGCTCAGCCCACAGAGGGATGCATTTTCACTGTGCTGTCCCTTCCCTCTGGGTCCGTGAAATGTTGCCATCAACTTGAGCGTGGCTGCCCATGGGAACATAACTCCCCTTCAGGGTAACCGTGAACCCCTCGGTGTGGCTGGGCTGAATGCACAGTCAGCTACTCTGGAGAAAGGGTGATGAGTGGAAGAATCAGAATTGGATCAGTCTCATCAGTCAGTTTTAACCTTTTGTTCACAACCAATGGGGCAGCCTCCACAGAGAGACCAAAGTGAGGGGTGGTTTCTTCTTCAAGTCAAGGCCTTGTCCTTTGTGGTTCTAGGGCCTGTGGTTGCCAGGGGAAGGCAGTCACATCTGCTCACAGCCCACCCCGCCCTAGGCGGACCCCGCCGGGATTTGCCCAGCGCCATTAGCAGGGTGGAAATACTCCAGGTTGGTGCTTCCAGCCGTGGAATTCTGTGAACATTTCTCCAATTTTCTGTTTTTGTCAAGGCAACAGAAATCCATTTATCAGGTATTTCCACAACGCTGGCCTCATATTTCATTCCTGGGTTCCGTGCTCAGTTGCCAACAAGAAGTGACGAGTCAGCAGAGTCCATGCTGAGTCACCGGGAGCGAATATTTGCACATTAACAAGGCTCCCGATCCCATCAGCGCCGCCGGCCCACTCACGTCCTCCTCCGCTGAGCCACTTCCTTGTAAAAACGGTTTTTGGAAAAGGGGTCTTTGGGGTTCCTCTGTGGATCCCCAGGGTAAAGTGGCAGGGGAATCAAGGGTTACCTGTGGAAAGCATAAAAGGTCCTTTTTTTATTTTTATTTTATTTTTTTTTTTAATTTTTTTGACAGGCAGAGTGGACAGTGAGAGACAGAGAGAAAGGTCTTCCTTTGCCATCGGTTCACCCTCCAATGGCCACCACGCTGCGGCCGGCACATCACGCTGATCCGAAGCCAGGAGCCAGGTGCTTTTCCTGGTCTCCCATGCGGGTGCAAGGCCCATGCACTTGGGCCATCCTCCACTGCACTCCCTGGCCACAGCAGAGAGCTGGCCTGGAAGAGGGGCAACCGGAACAGAATCTGGAGCCCCGACCGGGACTAGAACCCGGTGTGCCAGTGCTGCAAGACGGAGGATTAGCCTATTGAGCCGCGGCTCTGGCCAAAAGGTCATTTTTCAATTTTCAGGGACCTTGGTGCCTTTTAAGAGGCAATTACTCCCCCCACACCTCACCACGGGCTGCTTCCTACCTCACACCACAGGCAGGTCCAGATTCAAGCCCGTGGTCAGACCAGCCTGCGGTCAGGGCCCTTAAGCATTGAGGCCCTTGTGCTCCTCCTCCTCTTACTGCAAAGGCCTTGGCCAGGGGGCGTGGGTGGGGGGACTTCCGGCTTCTCCCTCCTCCCCCTCCATTGTCTCCTGCTCTGCATCAGGCAGTTCTACCCAGCTGCACAGGGGCAGCTCAGGCCTTTGACCCAGACATGGGGTCAGTGCAGCTCTGGGGCCTGTATCTGCCACGTGCCAGGTTTTCTGGCATCTGTGATGGGGCTCCACCCCCTCCCCTGTTCCCTTGCATCTGTGCCCCGTGAGGATCATGTGGGCTTGCCCTGCCTTGCTCAGGTGCAGCGCCCTGCTCCCCGTCTGTCCCCTCAGCTGGACCTGCCCCGTGGTCTCGGCACCTGTCTTCACGCCTGGGCTCTGGCATTTTCCCCGTAACGCCCAAGCCTTCAGAGAGACAGTGTCTTGCAGGCTGGAGTCCTCCGTGCAGCCTTTCCTGTTCTGCACTGGTTCAAATCCAAGTGTGCTGGTAAAGAAAGAGGCTCATCATACCCATTGCCCCACCGGGAAGAATGGCCACAGTTGAGATGGAGGACCCCGTGCCAGGCGGCTGGTGTCTTGGTGAAAGCTCCAGCCCTCTAAGCCAGGCTCACCAGAGTCAAGTTCAGCCTTTGAAATTTACTTCTTTTCTCTGCATCACAGTGTCCTCAACCTTAATAAAGAAAATCCCTTTTGAAGAGTAGTATTGGGGCCGGTGTTGTGGCACAGTGGGTAAACCATCACCTGTGATGCCAGCATCCCCTTTGAGTGCTGGTTTGAATCCTGGCTGTTCTGCCTTTGATCCAGCCCCTGCTAATGTGTCTGGGAAGGCAGTGGAAGATGGGCTAAGTGCTTGGGCCCCTGACACCCTCATAGGAGACCCTGATGGAGTTCTAGGCTCCTGGCTTCAGTCCGGCCCAGCCCCAGTCATTGCAATCTTTTGGAGAGTGAACCATTAGATGCAAGACTGATCTCTCCCCCTTCCTCCCTTCCTTTCTTTCTCCCTCTTGCTCTGTAACTCTGCCTTTCAAATAAATAAATGAAGTTTTTGGAAAGAGTAGTGTTCATACTCTCAGTGAAATGAAGGGTGTGACTGTTACTATTGATCTTTGTTTTCTCATTATGCAATGTAGTTTAGAGATCGTTCAGCAATTCGGGGAAAAAAAAAAAAACACCAGCAGTGATGCTACTGACGCGATCAACAGTCCCTAGTGACACTCTCTCTATTGTCTTGTGTATGTGTGTGCGTGCATGAGAGCTTTAAATATTGATGGGGACCCTGGTACCCAGGGGATGTCAGCCCTGTATCCGTCTGCTCAGTTGAGGCGTCAGTCTAGCTGCAAGGCTGTTGTCTTAATGCAAACTGGAAAAATACACTATTAAGCCACTCTCTTGAGCAATGGCTGGGGCTGGCGTGTGAGTTTAATCGTTGTAATGAATCCGATGGAAAAGGACCAAGTTTGCAGCTGTGAGGTCCACATTTCACCTTTAGCTTTAAAATACGCCGAAGGTACTGTTACATCCCGGAAAGCAAAACACCCTCTGTCTTTTCTTCAAAAAAGTCCTTCACGTTTGTTTTGTTTTACCAGAAGCCCGTTTCCTCTACCTAAAGAAAATGACTAATAGAAGCAAGAACGTTTTCTAAGTGGGTTTTCGACAGTCATTGCTTCGGGTGAATGTGGTTTTAGGATTTCAGATGTGCAGATGCTCAAGTGTGTGCGTTGCACGGAATCTGGGTCGGGTCGCGTGGGTGAGGGCCTTCCTCACGTTGGCACGGAGCAGTGTTCCAGCTTCTGCCGAAACAGCCAGCCCTGGGGACCCCGTGAGTCCTCCCTCCTTCATTTTCAGGCAGACTTCACGTCGTCCTGTCTTGCAGTGGGTGGAAATCTGATGCCCTGTAACTTGCACCCTTTGTTCCTATAGGGTTTCCATCCCTTACGGACAAACAGAACAAGCTTAGCTCTCCTGTGAATACAAGACCTTCAAGTACTTGCAGAAGGCTGAGTCTTCCTTTCAGGTGGATGTTTGAAGACTTCAGCCAGAAAGAGGCTGAAACTGCAGTGACCAGGGGCTCTGGAGCACCGAACCGAGCCTCGGGAGGAGTGAGGACTTGCTGAGCAGAACTCCCACCTCGCCCAGGCTATGTGATACACATCTGTTCGTGTAGCCCTTTTAGGGGTAGGAACCTGTTTTTCTGCCAAGGGCCTTTTCGGTATTTATGGCGTCATTCACTGGCCATACAAAACTATCAACTTAAATATTAGCCCACTATAGATGCATTAAATTTTGAGACCACAGCCTGCAGGCTGGACGGTCCCCACCCTCGAGTCCCTCTGCAGCCTTACCGCATTGCGTCTCGGATTACCTGAGTCCTTCTCTTTTTAGTTGTCCTGTGCTTGGTCAGTGTCTCTCTCACTCTGCCTTGCTGTAGTTCTGGGAATTTGAGCTCTGCGCGACACCTGCTGTTGTCTGTGATCACAGGGATCATGGTGACCAGCGTGGATTCTCCCTCCGGTTTCTGATCCAGTTATCCAGCACATGCATGCCCTTCCCTAGTTTCCCATTTGAAAGGCTCGCCTTGTGAGGGTCCCCCCAGGCCTAGAAGATGAAGCCTGCTCCCTCCCTCCCTTCCCCGTCATTCGCCAGCTCCCTCTCAGCGTACAGCTACGAGGGATACACGCCAGTTCTGTATATCCGCCCTTCACGGTGCTGCCAGCTACACATGGTAGGGGGTCGCTGTCCGTGGGATCCAGTGCTGTGGCCCCTGACCGAGGAGTGGAGATTTGGAGTGCTGGCCCCGGAGAGGGGAAGGCACGCGGGTGGTGGAAGAAGCCGCCCTCGCTCATCACAGGGGCAGCACAGGGTGTTTGCTCGTAGGCAGTTTTCCTCCCTCCCTGGACTGGAAGAGGCCCAGGAGGGATTTGTCTCACTGTCTTGATGGTTAGCACTCCTGAGACTTAACATGGTCACGCTTTGGGGGCCTCAACTGTTGCTATTGCTGGGCCTAGGCAGCCGAGCGGAGACTCCATCCACAGCTGGGCTTTAGGTAGAGTTGGGAGGGCCGCGTAGGTGGTGAGAGGCGCTGGCTCTTGCCTTCTGCTTTTACCTATCAGCCTAGAGGCGCTGGCCACTGCAGTTCCCTCTCATGGGCTTCAGTTGCCCAGATCTCAGCTTTGCCCTGGTCCTTGTAAGTTATTGATTTTTTCAATAGCTAGCTTCTGTCTTGACTTGTATTTTTTTTTTTTCACTTAAAAGTATTCAACATTTATTTTGAAAAGTTTTTACTTTTTAATTTTTATTTGAAAGTCATAGAGACAGAGAAAGATCTTCCACCTGCTGGTTCACTCCCTAAATGCCTACAACAGCCAAGGCTGGGCCACACTGAAGCCAGGAGCTGGGAGCTCGATCCTAGAGACTCAACTGCTGGGGCCGTCACTTGTCGCCTCCCAGGGTGTGTATCAGCAGGGGGCTGGAATTGGGAGCAGAGCAGAGGCGGGGCTCAAACCCTGACATTCTGACATGGGAGGTGGGGGTCCTAATGACTCCTCACAGCCGCACCAAGCGCCCACTGCTTCTCCCTGCATGTTATTCTCCCTTAGGCTAGTCATTAGTTTCAAATTATTTTGGCCATAACTTCTATTCATAGATTTTTGAACTGACTTACACTTTTTGTAAATTTGCATTTTCTCCCAGTCTGTAGACGCGTGAAAGGAATCACTTGTTGAATGTGTGCTGTGTCTCAGGACTGGGCTGCAACTAAATTTACACCATCCCGTCCCCATCCAGCCTGCAAGGTGGAGGTATTAGTTTCCATTTCAGAGTTGCAGCAAACTGAGACCACGAAGTTAATGTGCCCAGGACCGTGCAGCTGGCAAGGATTGGGTTGGGTGGGAACACAGGGCTCTGCCCTACCCTGCCTGTCAGATGGTGAGACCATGCGCTGAAGGCAGGTGCATTAGAAGCCCCTGGAGAACACGTTGCAGACATCCCTGGGCTGGACTGTTTCAGAGATCCCTGCTTAAACTAGATACTTTGGCCATAAAACAATGCTAGGTCCTTGGAAGAAATAAAAATGTATCATGCCAACATTAGGAAAAGTTATTCAAAATTTGGTAACAAGGAATGAAAGTGGGCAGCTTGTCCCTTAATGTTATAGAGGGGCATTGCTCAAGGAGTCTTCCTAAGGATTATTTAATTATTTAGGGTGTCGGAGTTATTTGTAGTTTTTTAAAAGTAACAACTTGGGCTGGGTATGCAGTCTGAGAGTGAAGGCACCCATGCCCCGCATCCGAGTACTTATGTTTAGTACCTGACTCTGGCTCCTGACTTCAGATCCCTGCTAATGCAGAGCCTGGGGGAGCTCTAGTAGTTGGGTTCCTGCCAGGTGGTGGGAGACCGGGACTGAGCTCCCCTTGTGGACATCTGGGGAGTGCACCAGCACTCTCAAAGTTTGCCTCTCAAAGTTTTTAAAGACTTTGAGGTATAATTGTCATAATGTGCAGCCTGCCCATTTAGAGTGAGTGAATCCAGTGGTTTCTAGTGTTTCTGGAGTCGTGCAGCCATCAGTCCAGTCCATTTTGGAGTATTTTAATAATCCCCAAAGGAGACTGCTTGGCAGGGACTCCTCGTCCTCCAGCCCAGCAACCTTTGTTTCAGGCACGTGGTGGTGGACTCCAATGCTCGTCCAGACCAGCTGGACCAGTGTACCGGTTCCTCATCAGTGAGTCGAACAGCTTCTGGTATCTTTGTTGTCAGTTGCGACCTTTTGAACAATAACCCTACTGCACAAAATACAATTACTGTTAACATCTTTTCCCAAAGATAGATAGATAGATTTATTTATTTATTTATTTATTTCAAAAGTCAGAGTTAGAAGAGACAGAGACAGATCTTTCATCTGCTGGTTCACTCTCCCTATGGCCACAATGGCCAACGCTGGGCCAAACCAAAGCCAGGAGCCAGGAGCTTCATCTGGGTCTCCCACATGGATGGCAGAGGCCCCAATACTTGGGCCATCCTCTACTGCTTTTCCCAGGCCATTAGCAGGGAGCTGAACCCGTGCCTGTATGGGATGCCAGCATTGCAGGCTACGGTTTTACCAGCTATGCCACAATGCCAGCCCCACTGTTAACAATTTGATGTATGCCCTACCACCTTTTAAAATTATACCATCCTATTTTGTAGCTGGCTTTCTTTCCTTCTATTTAATCGTATACAGGGGATTTTGAAAAGTTCACAGAAAATGCACATTATCTATTTTGATTCCATTTTCCCGGAGCGTCTTGAATTACCCTGTATTTTAGATGTTCCCCCCTTAGTGTTATCGCAAGAGAACATCTGGTGCCTGGTGTTGTCACTAGTGGGCTCTTAGCTTGTTTCCAGTGTGTTGATGTTACGGATACTGCGGTTATGAAGATCTTCATGTTGTGTATCTTTATGCACATCTCTGTTCGTTTTCTTTGAATTAATTGCCAAGAGTGGGATTACTGGTTTGTAAAACCAAAGATGTTTGAGCAGTGTTTTTGTTTTGCTTTGTTTTGTTTTGGGGTTGGTGGTTGTGTGTGTATTGGTCACTCTCGTCAAGCATTTCAAAGCGTGTTTTGTAATTTTTGGTGTAGACTCCTTGTCTGAGCACTCAGCAATGAGAGGCATGCGATCGTGTTAAATAAACGCCTGATAAACTTCGCGTCTAACAGAATAAATGCGAATCTAAGTCAGCCCCGTACGCACACTGTCTGTTTTTGACGATGATCCGTCAGACTCTTCAGGGTCTCCCAGTGCCACGGCAGCCTCCAGTGAACAGCCTCTTCACGTTTGCATTGGTGGTGGTTTAAGTAATGCACTAACAGCTGAAAAATTAGAAAATATACAGGGACACAAACAAAAGTAACAATGCAAGGTTTCCAAACACCTTCGCAGAGACAGTCCTTGTAGGCACCTTCGGAACAGGCAGTGTGTGCACATTTTAAAGTCAGAAAAGGCTCGGCATCGGGTATCACCTTAAAAGTATTTAGTTTTAATATTCTAGATGACAGTTCATCAAGTCTTATTTCTTTTCTTTTTAAATAAAAACAAAGCAAGCTTGCTGTCTTTTGGTCTCTCCCCACGTGCCCGCAATGGCTGGAGCTGGGCTGGACCAGGCTGGGCCTGGGCTCCCAGAATGCAACACACGTCTCCCACATTGGTGGTAGGAACCTGGTGATTGGAACCATCATAGCTGCTTCCCAGGGTCTGCATTAGCAGGGAACTGGAGTCAGGAGCCAGGGCTGAAGCTGGGACTGCAACCCAGGCATTTTGATAAGGGATGTAGGTGTCTTCACCAGCATCTTTAACCACTAGGACAAATGCCTATTCCCATGTTTCTGACAAAATTATTGTGTCTGATATGGAGTTTGATCATTTGTGATAATTTTCGAGTTTGGAAATGGTTTTCTTGTAAGGTTGATTTTTTTTGTTTAAGTTGCATCTCTGCTGCTTTATAGGCCTTTGTTTTGTCTTGAGCGCAGACTTGCTGGTTGCTTTGTCTTCCCCTGGTTGCTCACCACAGCTCCCTGTGGGCACTGAAATTCCTTGGACACCTGTGCGTTCCCTTTTTGGAAGCTCCTGGCTGCGTTGCTCTGTAATTACGTGGTGTTCCACATCCCTGATGCCTTATTAGTTCCCAGCGTACTTGATAAAAGAGAGGTAATTAGTGTACTATGGCTTCTTTTTGAACTGTTCCACAAGCAGAGGGAAATGCTACATGGGTAAAAATTTACATAACGTGAGCAAATTTTGTCACCAGAGCTCAATGTGTAGTCGTGAGACGACGGACGCGTTTTATCGATGGGCACTTTCCTCACGTATCCCTAAGACGAGACTTCACCGCCTCACCCTCCTCGCCAGGTTTGACCGTCCTCCTTCCGGTTCTGGGCTAGCCCCCCGCCTCCCTCCATCACCAACCAGCATCAAAGCCCAACCAGAACGTTACACATGAGCCGCTTTTTCCTATGCTTACTCGCAGGAGCTCTGTAATTACACGGCTGGAAAAGCAAACAAAGCACTAGATTCTGAAACGGGCATGTTGGCCGAGATATTTGGAGCCGTGTCGTCATTTCCTTTTGTGAGCCGTGACCCCACATAACATTTTCTTGGCTGCTGTGAAGTGCATTCCTTTCCATCCGCGCTTGGTCTCCCTTTGACCTCCTGCCTTTCTCTGTAGTTTGCATGCGTGGCTCAAGCCTGTTTTCATAGTTTTGCATGGGCGCTTGCTGCCAGCTCTGTCAGGTGGCCGCCTGTGCCCGGCGGCTGTCCTTTTCCAGCCTCAGCAGCAACGTCGCGTCTGCCCTGAACGGCAGGCTGGGGTGAGAGTCCTTCCGTCTGGGCTCACGTACTGCCCGGTCCGGAAGTGATCTGCCCGCGAGGGGACTTCAAACCGTTGATGGATAAAAGCAATTGCAAGATAATTTTATGCTGGAGCTAAATTTTGTTTGAAGTCCTCGCAGAGACTTTTCCTAACATGAATGTTCCCTGGACTTCTGAAAACCCCCTTGTATTTGTGACTTTTCCCCCAACTGGGCTTGGAGGTCTTGGAAGGACCTGAGTCTTGTCTGTCTGTGCAGTCACCAGGGCCTGGTGTTGTGTCAGGGATGTCATTACTGCTCAAAGGACCAGAACTGACCGGAACTCTATCACTTCCTCTGCTCCCTTCTGTTCACCCTCCTGCCAATGCCGTGTGCGACGATGACTTCAGTCCCCGATCTAGCAGCCTCTGTCGACTCCTTCCTAACCTCTTGTGAGGCTGACTCTATGGAGAGCTGCTTCCTTCTGGAAACAAGAAACATGCCTGCCTGTCAGATTCGGGGCTCCTGGCTCTCTGCTTGCCCCTCTCTGCTTGTGCCTGCCTCCTCTTCTTGCCACTCAAGCACTGGGAATCAGCAATTCCAGCTTCTCCCCACACCATCTTTCTTGAAGCTGCATTCAAGATTTCCACCCTCTCTTCTAAGCAGAGGCCTAAATGAACTTGGATTTAGGAAAACCTAGAGCCCTCCCATGCCTACCAGCTTCCTGGACTTTGACTTGGAGCTTCATAAGTACCAGGACGCATCAAAAAGTTTGTGGAAAAATGTAACTTTAGGGGTGCACATTTGGCCTAGTGGTTAAGATGCATGCATTCCATCTCAGAGGACCTGAGTTCGATACCCAGGTCTAGCTCCTGAATCCAGCTTCCTGTGAATGTAGGCCTTAGGAGACAATGGTGATGGCTCAAGTAGTTGGGTTCCCACCACCTGTGTAGCAGACCTAGATTGAGTTTCTGGCTTTGGTCTGGCCCAGTGCCGGCCACTGTGGGCATTTGGAGACCGAATCAGTGGGTGGGAGCTCTTTGTCTCTCTGTGTCTGTCTCTCTGCCTCGCAAATAAATAAAAATTTATTTTAGTGCAAAAAGTTTTTTTTTAAATGTATATGTAGTTTTTCTATGATGCACATTTTCCATGAACTTTTCCAAGTTCCACATTTGCATGGGTTACAATTTTTTGCATAGACATGAGCTGATCTTTTAATTCAAATTTTCATGAATTTTTGACATGCCCTTGTATTTGTGGAATGAGCATGCTTCAGACAGCAGCAGGAAAGGCAGGGTTGTACATTGTGCCATGTGAAAGACTTTCGGGATTGTTCTTCATGTATTTGGTGTCAAAATGACTTATTTCTGAAGTTTTTACTCTGTTTTTTTCTGATGTTTTATTCACATTGACATCATTTCCAATGGTCTTTGATCTCTTGCAAGACTCCATCTGACTCTGTTTTACAAAGGCCATGTGCCAGTCTGGTGGCCACTTCAGTTGTCCTCAACTTTCATCCTCTGCACGGTTTTATTGGAGTCTGTTAAATGGAACTGTGGCTATCATATTATCAAATATACTTCTATAATTTATTGAAGACAGGGAAGTACAATGTGTTGTACTTTCTCAGGATTGAAATGAAAGAGGTGACTGTAAAACCACTCAGTGCTATGGATTGCTAGATATACCTTGGTTTCCATGTTCTGGATAACTAAAAGAGAAAGAAAAGTGGGAGATAGACGGGGAGCAGGGGTGTAGGAAGGGAGAGGATGTGAGAGATATCCACTCTTTTCCATGCTTTTCTTCCTCTCCGCACTCTGAGCTCCCAGGACAGAAACTGTGTCTTGGCTACCTCTGCCTCATAAGGTATTGGTGTACAGTAGGCGGTAGAGAAACCTTTGCTGAGTAATTGGAATGAGTGAATGATGTTCCCCCAAACTCTTGCACAGAATATACATACACACATCAACATACACGTACCGAGCCATAGATAAAAGGAAAGCAGAGCTCCTTAGTTACATTGCCTCCTGGAGTCCCCACAATATGTCCTCTGCCATTGAAGTCCCCTGTAGCATGTCAGCACCCCTGGTAAGAAATAGGTTTTCCCCTATATGCTGAGTGCTTACTGGGATTAGCTGGGTGGACGTAAGTTGAAAGCTGGAGGCTTCATCACACGTAAGAGTTCACTGTTCATGTGCGTTCCCTGAGGATTGGAGGGTGAGTGCTGAGTGCTGTGAATGTTTGCATCACCCAGACTTCTGGAGCTGCGGTTTCTGTCGCCTTCCGTTTTGGGAGAAACTGGCTTGCTGTTAAGGAGCTACAGTTTTCTGAAGAGAGTGCAATACCAGATGTCCACGCTATAGGAGAGTTCTACTCTCAGACATGAGTTACATCTGAGCAGAGGAAACACGACTGTCCCACAGGACTGCGGAGTTTTACACCAAGATGGGGAGAGAGAGAAGGCCAGGCATACCATCCTAGAGCCAAGTTCAGTCTACTGGACTCCTTGCAACTCTTCCATAAACTCCAGTTTAAGGAATTCCAGACTAAAAAATAGTAATGCCTTAGGAATATTGCAGAGAATATTATGAGCTTGATAAATGCTTACATAGAACATGTTGAGATATTTGTGTTTATATATATGTATATTTAGTCTCAAAGTGAAACTTGAAATGTACATTGAGTAGGGAGTGATCAGATTGAGCTTGTTTTATAAAGCTGTGAAGGTTTATGCATTTATGAAATTGACAGTGGGTTTGAATTCAGATGATTCCGAAATTAGCACAAAAATATTATTTGTTCTGATTTTTATTATTTTTTAAAGATTATTTTTTTGAAAGGCAGAGTTTACAGAGAGAGGGAGAGGACAGACAGACACAAAAATCTTCTATCTACTGGCTCACTTCCCAAATGGCTACAACAGCCAGAGCTGGGCCTGTCTGAAGCCAGGAGCTTCTTCCAGGTCTCCCAAGTGGGTGTAGGGGCCCAAGCACTTGGGCTGTTCTCTGCTGCTTTCCCAGGCACGTTAGCAGGGAGCTGGATTGAAAGTGGAGCAGCTGGGACATGAACTGGCGCCCATGTGGGATGCCGGCATTTTAGGAGGCAGCTTTACCGGCTTTGCCATAGCCCCCGTTCTGATTTTTAAAAAACAAACCTTTGGATGTATTTGTGTGGTTTGTCATAATCTTATCTTTAAAGAATACTTTTTAAAAAGATTTGTTTTTATTTTGAAAGGCAGAGTTAGGGGGCAGGGAGTGAGGGCTGGGAGAGCGAGCTTCCATCTACTGGTTCACTCCCCAATTGGCGGCAGTGGTCAGGGCTGGGCCAGGCACAAACCAGGAGCCAGGAGCTTCATCCAAGTCTCCCACGTGGGTGTAGAGGCCCAAGGACTTGGGCATCCTCTGTTGCTTTCCCAGGCGCATTAACAGAGAGCGGGATCAGAAGTGGAGCAGCCAGGACTCAAACTGGTGTTCATATGGGATGCCAGCATTGCAGGCAGCGGCTCTACCCACCACACCACAATGCCTGCCCCAGGATTTTTTTCTATTATTTCCTAAAGTAGATACACCTGATACTGTGGTTACTCAAATATTGAACTTTTATTAATGTATACTCACCGTTGGCATCAGAAAATGGCTGTTTTCTGTAGTTCTGAGTTGGAGAATTTGCAAATAAGTTGAAATAAGGAAAAGGAGATTCTAGCAGGTGTCAGACAGCACACATGCTGCTGTTGTCTGCAGTCTCCCAAGCGTGTGACTGATGGAACGCTGTGGGCGGGTCATGATCACCTCCTCCCCTCAATGGAGTCTCTCTCCTTGGCTCTGGAGGAAGCTTTAGACTGGTGATTGCCCAGCTGTTCTTGAGGGGTTTCTTCCCTCAGCCCTCACCAGACCCCAGCCTTGTCCCGACTTTCTTCCCGCCTCTCCGTCTCATCCTTTCCAGCTTCGACTACAAAACGTGCATGATTCCAGGACGCCCCTCTCTGTTGGAGTCCGGAGTCCCAACTGTCTGATCCTCTGATGCCTGCTTGCCTGATGCATCTCTCTGAGAGACCAGTAGCACATTAGACTCAACTTGTCTGAGACGGAAAACCTCTGTTTAACAACACCAAGAGTAGTTTCTCCTCCTCCTGCTAGTGTAATACAGCACCAAGTCCTAGTAAATTCTTGCTTATTCCCCGCTCTCCTCCACTCACTTGCTAGAAGCTGCCCATTCTCCTGATACCATCTAGGATTCTTTCTTTTGCAAGTCCACAAAACCCAGTTCAGACAGGTGTAAGCCATACACGTGATTGTATGTATTCAAGCATAGTAAGTTATATGGTATATATGAAGGCACAGGTATCTATTTTTAAAATGAATTATTTAAAAGCTATTTAATTGTTCATGTAAGTGAAAAGTCTGAAAGTGAGTGCTTTGCGGACACCAGCCTCTGGTCTCTTGATCTCTAGCCTTAGTGTTTCATGCTGTCAGCTTCCCTCTTGGTAGCAAGATGGTAACACCATTCCCAGGCGTCATATCCCAGCGCCCTTTGCCTTGTGTCCAACAGGCAGTCTCACAGCTCTTCTTCAAAATGTATCCCAGATGCAAACCGGGCAGAATGCAAAAAGTAATTGGTAATATTTCATCAGTAATATTTGATGAAATTGAGGGAAGAGTTAAAGATAGTTCTGCTAGGAGAGAGGGGCACCCCGGTCAGAAATGGGAATCATGGGGTTTTTGGAAGTTTTTGGGGACTGTGTGTGCAAATGCTTTCTAATGAATGGCATTCCCAGTGGTAGGTGATAAAGCACATTTATTTGATTTGTTTTCATACAACTTTAGCATGTATCCCAGGAGGAGACTGCTTTCATTGTTACAAGTCTGAAACCAATAATTTTCTTTTAACATGCAAATATAACGTAAGTTCAGTTTTTCATTACTTTCCCTACAAAGTGGAAAGTGGTTAACTTGCCTAAAAGATTTTCATTTTTTTGTGTTTTTTTATGTGACGTTACCTTTCATTAATCCCTTCCAGCTAAGCAAAATTTAATTAAAATCATACCATGTGATGGCATCCATTTATATATTTTAAGAAAGAAGCTAGCTCAGCTACTAGTTTCCTGTTCTAAAGAAAGTATAACTAGAAAATTTAGTAGGTTCTTTCTTGAATTCACAATTTGTTACATGATGGTATTTTCCCCCATTAATTTTGGAAATAGAGTTTCTGTGCTTACATGTCATTTTCCTGACTCTGACCTGAATTTGGAGTAATTTGGACTTGAAGGTAAAAGGAAAAGAGGTGATTTTCTTAAAGGAAGAAATAGAAAGTGATCTGTAGCTTGTGTATTTTTTTCTCCCGTGAACATGGCATCCACATCAAGTATATGATGGAGTGACCCCATTTTACATACAGATCGAGTCACAGTGTCTCAGCAGTTTGGTGGGGGAGTCAGGTTTGCAGTCTGAAGTCCTTGTTTCCATTCTGCCTGACATTCACAGTGTGCAAGGGAGCTGGGAGGACTGGAGGATACATCTCGATCCTCAATAAACCTGGGAGTTCTTGCTCTGAAGTCTGAGTTTTCTCTATGTCCCCACTCCATTCTGGCATGGGTTGTATTCAGAGTTTTATGGATTGGAAACAAATACTTTTTCTCAGTTCTGTAACTACAGCTCTACTGTGACAGTAATCACACACACACACACATACACACACACACGAACAGGACCACATTGCTTTGCCTCTTGCTTTCTGTGACTTCCTGTGCTTCATATAGAATTTCACAAATCACTCTAGGTTGATTAATTACTCTAAAAACTGTTATACTGGGGCCAGTGTTGTGGTACAGCAGGTTAAGCTGCCACCTGCGATGCTGGTTCGAAATTGGCTGCTACCTTTCTGATCCAGCTCCTTGCTAACACAACTGTGAAAGCAGCAGCAGATGGCCCAAGTCCTTGGGTCCCTTCCACTGCATGGGAGACCAGGATAGAGTTCATGGCTTCTGACTTCAACCTGGCCCAGTCCTGGCTGTTGTTCCCATTTGGAGAGTGAACCAGCGGACGTAAAATATCTCTCCTGTTGTCTTACCCCCTCTCTTTCTGTCGCTCTGCCTTTCAAATAAAGAACTAAATCTTTAAAAATGTTTAATTATGGAAATATATATATCTTATTTAAAACTATTTTATATGTGCAACTTAGTGGCCTTAAGTACAGTTATCATGTTCTGGGATCATCAGCTCTATTTCCAGAACTTTAGAAAAATCATCTCAAACAGAAACTCTGTATCAAACACTCATTTCTAGTCTCTCCCTCCCACAGACGCTTGTAACCTCTGTTGTTCTTCCTGTCAATGTGCATTGGCCTCTACTGGATACTAAATGGAAGAGGAATCATACAATGTTTACCCTTTCCCGTCTGCCTAATTTCACTTAGCATTTTTTCAGGATTCATCTGCATTGTAACTGTTCCCAGCCTTCCTTTTCTTTTTTCAGGCTGAATAATATTCCCTTGCACATACGAGCGTCCACCGCATCTGGTTATGCCTTCATCTCTTGATGAACACGTGGGTTATTTCCACCTTTTGTCTCTTGTGGGCGGTGCTTCTGTGAACGTAGGTGTATACATACGTTGGAGTACCACTTTGAATTCTTCAGGGTCTGTGCTTTGGGCTGGAATCACTGGGTCTTATGCTAATTCTGCGTTTAAACTGGAAGAGAACTGCCACAGTGTTTTCCAGAGTAACTGTACAACTTCACATTCCACCACCAGCGGGTGTGTTCTAATTTATCCTCATTCTTGCTGCCACTTGTCAGTTTTTCTTTTTCTTTTCTTTTCTTTTCTTTTCTTTTTTTTTCTGGACAGGCAGAGTGGACAGTGAGTGAGAGAGACAGAGAGAAAGGTCTTCCTTTCCATTGGTTCACCCCCAACAGCCGCTGCGGCTGGCGCACCTCGCTGATCCGATGGCAGGAGCCAGGTGCCTCTCCTGGTCTCCCATGGGGTGCAGGGCCCAAGCACTTGGGCCATCCTCCACTGCACTCCCGGGCCATAGCAGAGAGCTGGCCTGGAAGAGGAGCAACCAGGACAGAATCTGGCGCCCTGACCGGGACTAGAACCTGGGGTACCAGCACCGCAGGCAGAGGATTAGCCTAGTGAGCCACAGTGCCACAGTGCTGGCCAGTTTTTCTTTCTCTCTTTCTTTCTTTCTTTTTTTTTTTTTTTTTTTTTAAGAAAAGGCAGTCACCCAATTTGCATGAAGTGGTGACTAATTACTTAGAGATGTCCCCTCTGGTCGTGACACTGCTACCTGTGGGAACTCGGGAGTGGGCACCGCGGCTGGCACTGCTAAGGCGTAAGGCGGAGTCTGGGTTGGCCGGCTCGGAAGCACTTCTGCCGTTGCCGTCTGTAGCAGCAGTTCACCGTAGTCTGTCTGGGCAAGTCTCCATGTGAATGGAGCATGGAAGGAGTCTCTGGACTTAGCATCTATTCTCAGGCTCACGCCAGGAAACATTGTGTAGTATCCTGAGCCCTAAGCTACCAGCTGCACGATGACGACTTTTCAAAGAGTAATGATATTTATTATTTATTTCACACACACCCTTACCCCTCCCACCTGCTGGTTCACTCCCCAGATGCCTGCAGCACCTGGAGCTGCTCCAAGCCCGAGTTGTGACGCTCAGTCTGAGTCTTCCACAGTCTTCCACAGGGGCTGGCAGGGACCCAAGGACTTGAACCATCCCCTGCTGCCTCCCAGGGTGCACATTAGCAGGAAGCTGGAATCAACAACAAAGACGGGATGTGAACCTAGGCCTCTAATGTAGGATGGGGCATTCCCAATGGGCTGCTCGGCAGGACTGCCAAAATGCTTGCCTCTGATGATGCTTTCCAACACAGAACTGACTCCGAGGTTTCCTACGTGTGTCTAATGGGCCAAGGCTCATTCAGCTGGATTAATTCTTCCCAGATTCCTAAGGGGGAACTGGATCGGAAGGAAGTGCAGTTCTCTCGTGTTGCCAGGCTGTCCGCTTGCCCCTTGATGCTTTTCTGCTCTTTTTAACTCATAAGCATGACCACGCGCCACTGTTAACCACCAATGTGGCTGCAACACGGCGCATTTCTGTTGCTTTAAAAATTTATTCTGCTTCTGAAATACACTTTTGGCAGATGAAGAAAACTCGCCTTGATTTCCATTGAGTTCTTTACTTCTCTAAGCGAGACCAGCGAGTCATGTGGATCCTGTCCAGACTGAGCGCCCTCAGCTTTGAAGCCAGGCAACCTTGAGAATTGTTATTTGGCCACGTCTGTGGCCTCTGTTATTTGCTCAATGTGATTTGTGCGTTCTGTGTGTAATGCATCTCTGCTGGGTGGCATAAGCATATCCCATCCTGGATTAGAGGAAAGTGATTTTGTGCTTGGGAAATAATCAAATGAAGATTTACTTTGTAACTCTGAGCTGCAGGATAGCTTCCTGTTGAAAACCTCTCATTTGGTTATCTGAGTAGAGGTGGCCCAAACTCTTTGAAAACAAAGCTCCCTCTCTGAGTCTTGCAGGACAGCCTATGCTTGCTTAAGTACACACTTGTTGAAGTTCCAAGGATCTGGATCAGGGGCAGCTGCTGTCTACACTTCCCTCCAGCTGTCTTCAAGTGTCTGCTGTCTTCCAGATGTCTTCCGGCCTGCCTGCCGGGCTCTGGCAGGTGTTTCTTGGCAGTGTCCCATGTGACGGGAGCCACCTGACTCCACCCTCTCCTCAATGCCTCTAGCTCCGTGTAACGTGGGAACATGGAATTCCTTTAGCATTTTCGATAAAAAAGATAAAAATGCTAAGTCCTGATTTTCAGCCAGAGGAAAGCCTATGCTGTCCCTATCCAGAGAAACCCAGTGTCTTCTCTTGTGTTGTTGAGCCAATCTTTTCCTTTCTTTTTTTTTTTTAAATATTTATTTATTTATTTGAAAGAGTTACACAGAGAAGAGTGGCAGAGAGAGAGAGAGAGAGAGAGAAAGGTCTTCCCATCCACTGGTTCACTCCCCAGTTGGCTGCAATGGCTGGAGCTGTACCGATCCGAATCCAGGAGTTTCCTCCGGGTTTTCCCATGTAGGTGCAGGAGCCTAAGGATTTGGGCCATCTTCTACTGCTCTCCCAGGCCATAGCAGAGAGCTGGATCAGAAGTGGAACAGCCAGGACTTGAACCGGTGCCCATATGGGATGCTGGCACTGCAGGTAGTGTATTTACCTGCTACACCACAGTGCTGGCCCCCAGTCTTTTCCTTTCTTTAAGTGTTTTCAAAGACCTATTTACTTAGTTGAAAGAGCAACAGAACGAGGGAGGGAGGGAGGAAAAAGGGGAAATAGAGGGAGAGATTTATCTTCTGTCTGCTTGTTTACTCCTCAAATGGCCACAACAGCCAGGTCTGGGGCAGGCCCGCAGGAACTCCCTCCAGCCCCAAACGTTTGGGCCATCTCCCACTGCCTTCCTAGGTGTATTAGCAGAAAGCCGGGCTGGAAGAGGAGCAAGCAGGACTGGAACCAGCACAGAGCTATGGGATGTCAGCATCACAAGTGGTGGCTTAACCTGTTTTGCCATGATGCCGGCCCCCAATCTTTTCTTCAGCCAACTAGCAACACTTCCCAGATGTTTTCATTATATTATCTCATGACATACGCATTTCTCAATCTTGTTTGGAACTGGAAACCAGAATTTAAGGCCAGCCATCCATGGTTTTGGGATCTCTGGTCATTGCTCAGTTTTCTTGGGCCGTCTTTCCTAGGACAGCGTCAGCCAACCTTCAGGTTCTTTCCTGTCTCCCTGGGGGTGGCAGAAGGGGGCAGCCGGGCTGTTGCTCCTTAGTCACCAAGGCAAGGGTACACTGTATTTTTATTCTTCCTTTGGGGATGCTCTCTTCTGAATCTTGGATCAGGATTGCAGGATCTCTGTCCTCAGATAAAGTAAGTGGCTCTCTCCTGGTGGGCTCACATGTAAGGAGGGAGCGGAGGGGGCTGCCAAGGCAGATGGGGAGGAAATAATTTTGGGGGGATTTGGAGCTTTTATTTATTTATTTATTTATTGTCAACCCTGTGGATTATCCTGGGCAGCCAGGGCCTGGGTCTTTTTAGGATGAGATTTGATGAAAGGGATTTTTTTGAGGTGCAAACCAGCAATACTTCCAGCTGGAGGTGTCTGATTGCATTGATGTGTAAATGCAGACAGAAAGGACAGATACAGAAAACAGACTGTCCTTCCAAAGGTGTTTGTTGAAGTGTGGGTTTTGCTAACAGTGTTCACCCAAACTTGGAGATGATTTAAAAAGAAATGAAAGACCCAAACGTGTGAGCGATTAAGGAGGAAATCGGAGTGTTTCTAACGATGTCCATCAGAAAGGATGGCAGTGCTGGCCAGCACCACGGCTCACTAGGCTAGTCCTCCGCCTGCGGCGCCGGCACCCCAGGTTCTAGTCCCAGTCGGGGCGCCGGATTCTTTCCCGGTTGCCCCTCTTCCAGGCCAGCTCTCTGCTATGGCCCGGGAAGGCAGTGGAGGATGGCCCAAGTCCTTGGGCCCTGCACCCCATGGGAGACCAGGAGAAGCACCTGGCTCCTGCCTTCGGATCAGTGTGGTGCGCCGGCCACAGCGCGCCGGCCGCGGTGGCCACTGGGGGGTGAAACAACGGCAAAAGGAAGACCTTTCTCTCTCTCTCTCTCTCACTACCCACTCTGCCTGTCAAAAAAAAAAAAAAAAAAAAAAAAAAGAAAGGATGGCAGTGCTCCGGTCTCCCCTTTCCTGTGGCTGTTGGTCTTTCCAGTGTCAGCGACGACAGCAGGCGCTGTGCCCGGGGGCGTGAGCAGTCGCATGAACCTGTGCCATCACAGCACTGCTTTGTTGTCCGTCCTTGGAGGCTTTGATGATGAAGATGCTTTGAGCAGAAGCACAGGGAAAGGGCGCTCCTCGCAGGGCTCACGGGGCCAAGCACTGTCCCTGTCCTTCGAGTCAGCCCGGGCTGGGCAGCCAGGGCGCTCCTTCTCCTCTTCTCACACTGCCTCCTGGCCCTGCCTCTGCTTGGCAGACAGGTGCGATGGGCACAGTAGCCACGGCAGCTCCGGAGAACCCCTTGCTGGGTACAGCTGCACTTCCGGAGGATGCTCACCTTCAGAGATCTTCATTTGTCACCTTTTGACACGTGGTTCACATTTACATGTCAAGCATGTATTTCCTTTTCAAAACATATTTTTTGCAGGTGCATGGTAGTATGACCCCTTTAAAGGAAAACTATTTAAGAAAGCAGTTGGTCATCTGCTTCTACTTCCCTGACATGGTATACGCATATCTTCCTCCTCCTGGGCTTATATAGAATGTATGCATGTATATAAACATTATATATACATACATACACACACACACACACTTGTATATATATTTTTTGTCATGTTCCCATTTTCCTGCCACCCTTATGGGAAATCTAGGCATCAGCTCTAGTATCCTTTGTGCTCGGAGAGCTTGTCAGGGAATGTGACCGGTAGAAGGAAAGTGAGCTGTGGAGCCGAGCACGCTTTGGCACAGGTCCCTGTTGTACCGCAAAGTACATGGGTGACCTTCAGCCAGATCTTCATTTGTCTGTGGTCTGTGCGTCTGTGCCTTTATCTGCCCTCGCTGTATCTGCCCCATCTACAAATACTCATTGTGTGCTTACGACACGCTAGATCCTGGAGATTTCTGCAGTGTTTTCTCGTCCATTAAACGTGGTTACTGAAGCATAGTTAAGGACTTACAGCGATGAAGGGACCCAACAGAACGCTGGCCCGTGCGGGTGCCCAGGGAGAGCTGACCACGTGGGGTGCCCAGGGAGAGCTGACCACGCGGGGTGCCCAGGGAGAGCTGACCACGCGGGTGCCCAGGGAGAGCTGGCCGGGGCAGTTGCCGGTCTCTGCCGTGTGCCATTCCCAGCATCAGCTCTCCCATCCTCGCAGCCTGGGTGATGATGAACAGCTACTTTCCACCTGCATGACTCAAGAGTCTTCACACTGCCCTTGCGACCCCTAATCTAGTCCATTAAACTCTTCCTCCCGCCACCCTTTGCACTTCCAAAGCGTTACTTTCGCCTGCGTTACTCTTTTTGAAAATCTGTCAGTGGCTTCCAAGGCTTATCAAGAATATCCAGATTTTCTTAGCTGGGAATCGATTTCCTCAAGGCATTTCAACTCTCAGCAAACCTGCCCGCCGTCCTCTCCCACCCTGAAGTGACCGCCTTCTGTGTTCTTCATCCATTGACACATGTGCAGGGAGTTGCATCCACACTGGCGAGAGAAGGAGATAGCCCATGAACCAAGAATTGGGGAAGTGCTAGCCTTCCTTGTGCAGTGCCTTGATCCATTAGAGCTGCTGTGACAGAGCACCTTGGACTTGGGGGATCTATAAAGAATACAAATTTATTTTCTCATAGTTCTGGAGGCCGGGAAATCCGAGGATAAATGCCAGGGTCTGGCAAGGACCTTCTTGTCACATCCTCCAGAGAGGAAGTATAACACCGTGTCTTCACGTGGTGGAAGGTGGAAGGGGGAAGAGACAAGAGTGGCCCAGCCCTTCCCTTCATAACAACATAAACTGAGTTATAGGTTAGCAAAACCCTCATGGCCCAATCACCTCCCAAAGGGCCTAACACCACTACAGTGACAACGGAGTTTCAACATGAGGTTTGGGAGGACAAACATTTAAACTCTAGCATGTAGTACAGATTACCCAGTGGTGCTGAGGGCTTACTGCTTTTTAGTACCTTGTTCCTGTTCGGCAAGCATAAGAGTAGAGAGCACTGTTTGGAGTAGATTTCAACTCTGGGGTGTGTGTGTGTGTGTGTGTGTGTGTGTATTTTCCACATTATACCTTCCACAAAAACCTCTTAGGGGATCACTTTTTTTCCATACTATTAAGATTGTTAAAAGGATTTATTTTATTAATTTAAAAGTCAGAGTTAGGGGGAGGGATATTATATATTATATATATTCATCTTCAGGATATATGTATTATATATAATATGTATTATATATATTATATATAGAGAGAGTATGTGTAGAGAAAAATGTATTATATATAATATATATAGAGAGAGTATGTGTAGAGAAAAATATATGTATATATATAGAGAAAGAAATCTTCCATCCACTGGTTTACTTTCTAGATGGCCTCAATGGTTGGGAAACTAGGAGCCAGAAGCTTCATTGGGCCCCTACATGGGTGGCAGGGGACCAAACACTTGGGCTATCTTCTGCTACTTTCCCAAGTGTGTTAGTAGGGATCTGGATTGGAAGTGGAGCAGCCAGGGCTTGAACCAACTCCCATATGGGATGCCTGTGTCTCGGGCAGTGGCTTTATCCACTATGCTACAGTGCCAGCCCCTATAACAATTAAATTTTTTCATTGATTTATCTTCAGGATTAGTTATCAAAACCATAGGAGCTTGGAAAATATTTGCTGTGGAATAAATTTTGCTAGATTTTCAGGGGCTCTTCAGCTGGTGACAACACCTATAGCAAATAGATATAAAAGGTTTAAGGTATTTCCTGACTGTGTTTTTTGTTTCAATGAGCTGTTTACTGTGGATTAGATTAGTGTTGTATTGGATTTCTTAAGTTCAGAATTCTACCAAGGAAGTCTTCAGTGTGCTTATCTATAATGAGTAATTCCCTTTATATTCGTTTTACAGGGTATGCGGCTTAGATACATCTAGTTGCGAGGGCGTGTGTGTGGGTCTATTGATCCCGGATGGTGCAGTCCTCTCCGTGTTGGCTTCTGGTCTGCATGTGGGGAAACTGTCTGTCTATCTCTGGATCTCCTCTTGCTCAGCTTTTGGAGCTACCACTTATGTCTGCTTGGTCCCTGTTAGCGTTGGCATTTTAAGGTTCTATTACCCACGAGTCCAGTTCTTACCAAATATTGCTGATTTACAAACAAAATGCTATTTATAAGACTGTCTGTGTAGTGAAATTAGATTAACTTTTTAATAGCAAGGAGTCCTGTTTGGAAAACAGCGCTCGTATATATAATCTGGACTGTTCTAATTGTAGATTTTTTTTTTTCTCTCCACCAGTTTGCTGTTTTGTGGTTCACAAGAGGTGCCATGAATTTGTTACCTTTTCTTGTCCAGGTGCGGATAAGGGACCTGACACTGATGTGAGTATGTCTGGAAATCATTATGTGATGATATTGTGAATTTCTGAGCCTCAATTTTTAAATGCCTGTACAACTGTTGTTTTGACGCATGCTATTAATGGAAGGCTTCTCAATCAGTCTCATGTAACTTGGCTTGTACAAATGAACAGATTTATAGTCCTGTCGCGCCCAGATTACTTCTTGAGAAGTTCTTGAAGAACGGTTAGTTTGTACTTTTCCACTCTGGGCAGTCGCAGTGATGAGATCTGCCATATTTATTGCAGTAGCTATGTTGACAGATTTTTACAGTGAGCATAAAATCACCTTTCAGTTTATTTCTAAAGGGTTGTTAACTTAGAGGTCTAGCGTTGTTTTTGGCCAGTGTCCCAAACCATTGGATACTTACTGCATTGTCATTGTGTGTTATAAATGCTACTGCTGATTGAAGTAACTTAGCATCTGTTTCACTGAACATGGATCTTGGAAGCTGCCCGCCTGATTTCATTTATTGTACCCCAATTCACCTGGCTCTCTTGTGCATCTCTATCGCATTTGCTCACTGGAAATGGGGATCAGCAGTGGAGACCAAGAGTTAGGGGGCCTGGGAAATACCAGTATCTAAAATCTACTGGGTACAAATAAGCTTATGCTGTTACATGAAAAGTTGTGTTTAAACAACAACCATGAACATTTGTGGAATAGGCCTGTGTAAGTAAAGATTTCTGTTTGAATTTTTTTGCCGGGGAAGTGTAGTCACTCATCCTTAAGTTATATACTGCAAGCAATTGCTCCAGTCCGAAGACTTTGATTTTGAAGTGGATTTTTCAGTGCAGGCCAGGGCTAAATCTTTCCTTTCTTGGAAGATGTCTTCACAGTGGGCATTGATGGGTTCAGATTTGTCTCGTTGTCCATCTGTAATAAAGGAGCTTACTATATGATGCTCAGTACGTTGGGGTATGCTGTGTCTTGGTTAAGAAGCTAGAGGAAGCGACGTAGAGTGGGTGCCCTGGGCCCTGAGCCACTAAGGTTGCACCAGGGCTGCAGAGGGCTCATCTTCTCTTATGTCTTTGTAGAGAGGAAGTCCTTATTCGTGAATGTTGAGTGGCTTGTCAACCAGTGTCATTCCCATCACTCTCTCCATTCTCCATAGTCCCCTTCTTTCTGGAATAGTGTCTATACTTTGGACATTTTAGAGATTAAAAGTAGATGGGGCTGGCGCCGCAGCTCACTTGGCTAATCCTCCACCTGTAGCTCTAGTTCCCCGGTTTCTAGTCCTGGTCGGGGCGCCGGATTCTGTCCCGGTTGCTCCTCTTCCAGTCCAGCTCTCTGCTGTGGCCTGGGAAGGCAGTGGAGGAAGGCCCAAGTGCTTGGGCCCTGCACCCACATGGGAGACTGGGAGGAAGCACCTGACTCCTGGCTTCGGATCGGCGTAGCTCCGGCTGTAGTGGCCGTTTATGGGGGTGAACCAACAAAAAGAAGACCTTTCTCTCTGTCTCGCTCTCTAACTCTACTTGTCAAAAAAAAAAAAAAAAAAAAAAAAAAGTCTGGATTCCATGACCCATCTTATCTAAAAAGCCGTGCCCTGTTACCTTGTCCTGATGTTGTCCTGAAGCATTGCCTGGGGGTCTCTTTCCCTTCTTGCTTGCTCTTCCCATCGTCTTCCTCCCATGTGACCCTGCCTCACTCCTCTATTTCCTCCCATTTTTACCCTGTCAAGAAAGTGAGGAGGAGGAGGAGGAGGGACGCACTAGGGATGCACTGACCCCTCCCACTTCCTCCCTCTCCTCTCACTAGCTCATTCTTGCCATTACTCATTCTTCATTGAGAATCTTTCATGGGCCAAACTGTACCAGGCTCTGGGGTGAAAGAATCAACACAGAGATGAGCTCCTTGCCTTCATGAACGTTCTTCTGTGGGAAGAAAGCTGACATTAGAAAGTCACTTGTTGAAATAGGATACAGGCGCACTAGCAGGTTTCCCTGAAGGGCCTACTCTAGGTCAGCAGAGAAGGCTTCCCTTAGGAGTGGTGTTTAGAAAGTGTTTCCAGAATGGGTAGCAAATAGACAGGGCAAGGAAGTTGTGTGTGTGTGTGTGTGTGTGTGTGTGTGTACATGCTGGGGCATAATGGGTCCTGGAAAAGACTTCTAGATGAAGAGAAGAGCAAATGAGAAAGTCAAGATGTGGGCAGGAGGTGTTCAGGAAAGAAACCGAGAAAGGTGGGCAGTGAATATCTGGTTCCGGATTCTGAACATAATTTTAGGAGCTGTGGGTGCCCAAGGAAAGGTTTCGAACCAGGAATGATTTGATCCCATTTGTATCTTGTCATGGTTGCTCAGGTTCCCTTGTCGGAAATGTTTGGGCTTGGTGTGCTGGTGCGGCTGGCTAGAGGACCCGCAGAGAAGTACCTGTGCTCCAGGGCAGGACGACGGAAGCCTGGAGAAGGATGAGGCGAAGCCGATGGACAGAGCACACTTGATCGAGATAGACTTGGGAGCCACTTCTGCAGTTCTCTGTTATTGTGGGCTCAGATGGATGGGCACGTTAGGAACGACTCCTAGGTTTCTGGCGCAAACACATGAATAGATGGAGGCCCCTCCAGGCTGTGCAGACACTGGAGGGAGAGCTTGTATCTGGGAGAGTGGGATGGGGCATATCTACAGTTTCACTTTAGATGAGTTGAAGAAGTCTGGTGCTCAGAAGACATTTGTAGACAAGGTGTGGAGGACAAAAGTGGAAGTATGTTCTGGAGATAAAGATTCCTTTTTTTTTTTTTTTTTTTTTTTTTAAGCTCTGGGAATGGAAGGGGGAAGGGACAGGTCCCAGGACAGAGCTCTCAGGGTGGGAGAAGGTCAGAGAGGAAGAACAGGGAGGAGCAGCTGGAGAATGAGACGGGGACCATTCCTATTTTACAGGTTCCTCAGGGGCGGGCGTTCCGCTCTCTGATCATGTCTGTGCATTTGCAGTGGGCAGGATTTTGATCCTGCTCATGAATAAGTAACGTGCAGTCTGGGTAGCACAGGCATGTTTCCACGCTCTAGATCAATTAATGCCTGTTAATTTTCGGCAGCCCTTTTCATGCTCAGAATTTTGTTTTTCCTGTTGGATGATCATGACCTGGTCCCCCTACTCATGGAACCTGGGGCCCAGCAGAAATGCCTTAGCGAGGATCTGCTGGGTGTGAAAGGTGCTGGGAGCCACACGTGTGGGCTAATGTTCGGCAAAGTCCTGCTCTGCTCACCTCTGTGTTGCATTGACATGGCTGTGGATGCCGAGTCCTACTTTTTTTTTTAAATATCCTTGAAAGTGAAGTTGATAGGAGATTTTTTTTTTTTTTTTTTTTTTTTTTTTTTTTTTTTTTGACAGGCAGAGTGGACAGTGAGAGAGAGAGACAGAGAGAAAGGTCTTCCTTTGCCGTTGGTTCACCCTCCAATGGCCGCCGCGGCCGGCGCGCTGCGGCCGGCGCACCGCGCTGATCCGATGGCAGGAGCCAGGAGCCAGGTGCTTTTCCTGGTCTCCCATGGGGTGCAGGGCCCAAGCACCTGGGCCATCCTCCACTGCACTCCCTGGCCACAGCAGAGGGCTGGCCTGGAAGAGGGGCAACCGGGACAGAATCCGGCGCCCCGACCGGGACTAGAACCCGGTGTGCCGGCGCCGCTAGGCGGAGAGATTTTTTTTTTTTTCAATATGAAAGAGAAGTACATGAGATTGAAAAGCTGCAAAGAGTCCTTGAGCCCTGCTCATCTGGTTCATGAAGGATTACGCATTCTGTTCTCAGGAGGAACTTTTTTATTTTTTTACTTATTTTTTTTAAAGATTTGCTTATTTGAAAGGCAGAGTTACAGAGAGGCAGAGAGAGAGAGAGGCCGGCGCTGTGGCGTAGCGGGTAAAGCCACTGCCTACGGTGCGGGCATCCCATATGAGTGCCAGTTCAAGTTCTGGCTGCCCCACTTCCAATCCAGCTCTCTGCTTATATCCTGGGAAGGTAGTGGAAGATGGCCCAAGTGCTTGGGCCCCTGCACCCGCGTGGGAGATCTGGAGGAGGCTCCTGGCTTCAGATCGGCGCAGCTCCAGCTGTTGCAGTTGATTGGGGAACGAACTGGCAGATAGAAGACTTCTCTCTCTCTCTCTCTCTGCCGCTGCCTCTGCCTCTCTTTCTCTCTCTGTGTAACTCTTTCAAATAAATAAATATTTTTTTTTAAAAAAAGAATCTTTTATCCTTCCATGCACTGATTCACTCCACAAATGGCTGCAACAGCCATTTGGGTCAATTTGAAGCCAGGAGCCAGGAGCTTCTTCCAGGTCTCCCATGTGGATGCATGGGCCCAAGGTCTTGGGCCATCTTCCACTGCCTTTCCTGGATATAAGCAGAGGGCTGGTTTGGAAGTGGAGCAGCTGGGACTTGAAGTGGTGCCCATATGGGATGTAGGCACTTTCAAGCAGTGGCTTCACCCACTACACCACAGTGCTGGCCCTGGGAGGACTGTCTTGTTAGGTCATTTTCTGAATAGGTTATGAAATTTTAGAATTACAGAGCTGGAAGGGGTGTTGAATAAAGATTTATCTGCGTTCACCTTCCTTCTTCTGTAGACCAGGGGCAGGGATATTGAAGAGAGGCATAAATATCTAGACTACCATCCTTGGTTGCATCTGAGGCTCTAATGGGTGTCTGGCTGACTTTTTCAAGAGAGTTTGTCACCAAGGGAAAGAGAGAGGGCTTGATGGCTTGGTTGGGTTTTGTTGCAGGAAGGACACGTAAATAGCTCATGTGAGATACTTTTTTTTTTTTTTTTAATTTTTTTTATTTTTTTGACAGGCAGAGTGGACAGTGTGAGAGAGAGACAGAGAGAAAGGTCTTCCTTTGCCGTTGGTTCACCCTCCAATGGCCGCCGCGGCTGGCGCGCTGCGGCCGGCGCACCGTGCTGATCCGATGGCAGGAGCCAGGAGCCAGGTGCTTTTCCTGGTCTCCCATGGGGTGCAGGGCCCAAGCACCTGGGCCATCCTCCACTGCACTCCCTGGCCACAGCAGAGGGCTGGCCTGGAAGAGGGGCAACCGGGACAGAATCCGGCGCCCCGACTGGGACTAGAACCCGGTGTGCCGGCGCCGCTAGGCGGAGGATTAGCCTAGTGAGCCGCGGCGCCGGCCATGTGAGATACTTTCATCAAAGGTTCTATCCCTGTGTTGAGGCCATGAGAAAGACCAGTCCAAAGAGAGGGAGGGATCATGGAAAAGTGAAATAGAATTTAAGAGAAAAACCCACCCCAAGCATTTTTTCCTCCTGAAAAATTTGAAGTTTTGAATTAGATTTTTCTTCTTAGTTAAGTTGCACTGTTCCTAGGTTGCTTAATAATGACCTCACTGAGCCCAGCAGACTCCATAGCATTCACAGATACAGGAAACAGGGTGACAGACCTTGTGAAGTCCACAAATATTGTACCTGCTCTGCCATCCAGAAGATGAAAGGAAAGGAAGCTACCGAAAAACCGAAGAGCAGTGCCCCGATGATTGCACCAGGTAGCAGAATGTTAAGAGCTCTTCTGAACTGAGATGCCCTTCAATGCTCCGAGAGCAGCCATGGTTGAAACTGGGCATTAGTTCAGGGGACCGTGGAGGAGGAAGGGCATCTTGTGATCAATGGAAGGTCCCGGGGAAGATGCTCCGCCCAGCGTCCCAGCTCACGTCCTCCGGCATTCCCTGGCAGCTTGTAACAACAAGAGCCGAGCATTTCCTAGACTTTGAGTGCAGGTCTGTATGTGCTGAGTGGGAAAGAAGGGAAAATGACAGGTGTCTAAAGAACCTGAGGAGGGCGGTGAGCACATCCACAGACTGCGTGTCTTCGGAGTTGGGACACACAGACACCGTGCTGCCTGGCTCACTGTGCCGGCAGCGAGCGCTCTTCCCGCGTGGAGCTGGGGAGGCCGGGTGAGTCAGTGCAGGATTTGTTTCTAGGTGTGCAGCCCCAGAATGCAGCCTGGGGCTCTGCCCAGGACCCCTCCCCTGCAGTCAAGATCTGACAAGACAACAACCTAACAGAATTAAGTCAGAAGTGGTCCATGTTTATAAAGTGCATTCTCCCCTCCCCTACCAAGTTGCATTCGGACTGGGACAGGATCAGGTAGAGGAGGGGATAGGACCTTGTCTTGCTTTGAGCGTTGAGGGTACTGACTGTGACTGATCTGTGGAGGAGCTGCACCTGCTGTTATTTCTTCAGCACCAGGGATCATCTGTCCTGCTGGGTTACTCTCCCCTGCCATGAGAATGATGGGGGTGGGAGGTGACGAGGGGTTCTGAGGAGCTGGCTCTTCTCCAGATGGCTGCCTCTCAGTTCTTAAAATTCTAGCTCACCAGCCTTGCTCCCCAGTCTGGAGCTTCTCCCTGCTGGTGAACAATCTCCACGCATCTTAAATTATGTCTGTTCTTGGAGTCCAGCCTGCTAGAGGGAAAATGGGATATGCAGGCCTTCCACTGTGCTGCATACATGTAAGTGGGCCATGCATGTGTGTGACCGAGCATGATGTATGTAACTGTTCATGCAGGTGTGTATATGTGTGAGAGGATGTGTGTGGCACACTCAGCCTCTCCTTCATACTTCCTGTTTTCTCCATGTGCCTGAAAAGGCTCCTAAGCAGCACTTTCAGAGAATCACACCAACCTTGGCCCTGCTCTTCATGCCTAACCCACTCCCCAGTCTGCCTTTTTAATTTTTTTTTTGAAAGATTTATTTATTCACTTGAAAGTCAGAGTTAGAGAAAGGGAGAGACAGATCTTCCATCTGCTGGTTCACTTCCCAAATGCCCTCATCGGTCAGGGCTGGGCCAGGCCAAAGCCAGTAGCCAAGAGCTTCTTCTGGATCTTCCACCTGGGTGGCAGGAGCCCCAACACTTGGGCCATCCTCCACTGCTTTTCCTAGGCCATTAGCAGGGAGCTGGATTGGAAGTGGAGCAACCAGGTATCCATATGGAACGTTAGAAATGCAGTGGTAGCTTTACCTGCTAGGCTGCAATGCCACACCCTCCCCTTCCCTCCCCTAACTCCTGGCCTTTCAGTCAATGAAGCTGTAGGGAGAGACGCTGTACCTCCATGACAATATACAGTGCTGCACATACTAACAGCTACTTGCACATCATCTTTGGAACACTTTCTCTGTGCACAGGGTTTGTGGACATTGCAGAGACAGAATGGGAGCTGGGTCATCTGTTCAAAGGCTTCAAGGCTCCGGGACAGTCGGCTCCCCGTGCATCGCTGTTTGTGTTTTTGCAGAGCCACTGTTTCACTTTGCCTTGCACATTTCCTCCAGTGGCTCTGGCCTGGCTGGGGAGATAATGTTCACACAGCAGTTTGCACCTGTTTTTCGTGAACAGTACTGTTGAACAGAATTCAGGTGATGTCCTGGATGATTGTTGTACTTCGGCTGGGAGACAGCCAGCCTGGATACAGGCAACATCACAAGTTTGCTGACACCTGCCAGGATGTTTACTGGAGGACCAATTGAAGTTGATTAGCTTGTTAAAAGATAGGGAGAGGGTTGGCAGCGTTGTGGCATAGCAGGTAAAGCTGTTGCCTGCAACACTGGCATACCATATGGGCATGGGTTTGTATCCCTGCTGCTCTACTTCCTATCTAGCTCCCTGCTTATGGCCTGGGAAGATGGCCTGAGTATTTGGGTCCCTGCCACCCAGATGGGAGACTGGGTGGACCTCCTGGCTCCTGGCCTAGCCTGGCCCAAAGGCTAGCTTTGGTTTTGAATACACCTTCAGGTGGGTGATTTTTGGAAACCTGAACCTGTGAGGAGCTAAGTGCATTAACTGCAGGCACGGAGACCCCACATGGAGCTTGTGCACGGAGGCCTTAGCACAAGTCACTGCTGACCCCCCGATCACCCCTGTGAAGCCGGGCTCCGGAGGGCTGGGGGCCCACTTTCTTTCCTTGAGGGTTCTCTTGTCTTAGAAACATACTAAATAATTTTTAAAAATGCTTCTCAATTGTTTGGAATTCAACATTTCAGAGATTGACTTGTAATGAAACTTAAACCATCTAAGCTAAATCTGGAAATAAGTAAGTGAATCATCTATTTTTTCCAAGTCACCTTTACATTTCCTGTGAAAATATGATTTTCTGAATAAAGCCAGCTATGCCCCCAAACACTTTTATGCTCCTGAACTGACAAAACAGAGTGAGATTTGTATAAGGCACAAGTGCTAAAAATTGCATTTGACATGCACCCGAATATAGCCCTAAGAGTCCTGGTGTGGGCATCGGGGGTCCCTCCTGCATCTGAAATCCTTTCTAGACCTTGGGTTTCCTGCTTATAAATATGGAGGCCGAATTTAGTGATCTTTGCAGTTCTTCTCAGTCTGAAATCCCGTTCCATTCCATCCATCATTAAATGTTTATTGAGGGCCTTGTGGTGCGAAGGGAGCACCTGCCCTCCAGATTCAGGAAGGACCGTCCAAGTGCAAGGATAAGCCAAGCGTGCCTCAGTTGTACCGAGACCGCGCAGGGTCGCTGCCGCCCGGGGGTGGGGCGGGCAGGAGGGGGCTGGCGAGTTGAGCAGAGAGAGACCCTCTAAGGAGCAAACGAGAGAAGCCTTCGTGCAGATGGGGGTGACCTTTTCAGATCTATCCCGACCTTTTCCAAGAGCTTCTTCTAACACTGAGCACATCAGTATTTTCACGTGTCTCGCGCTGGCTTCAGAGGAGCCGTGTCTCTTGTTTAAGGCCTCCCCGCAGCAGCACCTGCACACGTGCTGGCCAGAGGCGCCATGATGGGAATGCCAGCAGGGCCAACCGCACCCTCCGGGAGCCGGCTCACCAAACCTCCTCCACCCCCACCCACAGGTGCCCCTCCTCACGTGCTGCGATGCCACAGGAAACCTCAAAAAGTTATTTCAGGGAAACAAACCCAACTAAAAAAAACCTCCGGGGCTAATTCTGCTCTCCCGTGGGCGGGTTATTTTGTGCGCCAGCTTTGCAGTAACAGAAGTATTTCCTGCAGGGGAGGGGACTCCTGCTACATTTGCGCCAAATTAATTTAGCCTGGAATTCAAATGAGCCTCGAAGATGTGACTCCTCATCCATGGTGCTGATGGGAGAAGGACACAGCGGCTCTGAAAGTCCCTTCTCTCAACCCACCCCTGTCCAGGGGCTTGGGGATTGGCTCCGGGGTCTGTACTTGATTAGGTGAGCAGAAATGTGTGCAGTAAGGACAAGTGCGGTGCTTGCATTTTTTTTTTTTTTTTTTTTGACAGGCAGAGTGGACAGTGAGAGAGAGAGACAGAGAGAAAGGTCTTCCTTTGCCGTTGGTTCACCCTCCAATGGCCGCCGCGGAAGGCGCGCTGCAGCCGGCGCACCGCGCTGATCCGATGGCAGGAGCCAGGAGCCAGGTGCTTTTCCTGGTCTCCCATAGGGTTCAGGGCCCAAGCACCTGGGCCATCCTCCACTGCACTCCCTGGCCACAGCAGAGAGCTGGCCTGGAAGAGGGGCAACCGGGACAGAATCCGGTGTGCCGGCGCCGCTAGGCGGAGGATTAGCCTAGTGAGCCGCGGCGCCGGCCCGGTGCTTGCATTTTAACCAGTTCCTAGACACAGGATTTCAAGGGAGTCCCCACGGGGATTCCCACTGCTTGGACATCTTGGGAACCCCACTTTTGGAAAGGCACAGCGGCCCAGTAGCACTTTCTTTCCAAAAATCTCCACTCTTGGCAAATTGTCAGCGGTGGAGAGTGTGGTGAGATGGTTTGGGGAAGCGGCCAAAAGCCCAGTGGAACCAGTCAAAATGAGAGGCCCTTTAAAAAGTGTGTGTGTGTAGGGGATGGGGGAGCTGTTTTGGGGAAGCAGGCAATAAAATAGAGGGCCTTGTTGGAAAGTACATCCCCTAATGTCATCAAGTCTGAGATGTGTGTGGGCTGAGCGTGGGAAGAGCAGGTTGGAATTGCTGCATAACCTCTCAGGGGCCCCTTCTAGTGAATAACCACTTTTGTTTTGTTTTAAAAATGTCGCATTGCTTAATGATCACACATACATAGTGAATGTTTTGTGGCAAAGTCTCCTCCTTTTGAAAACAGAGTGCCCTGGAGCCAGTGATGTGATGTAGAGGGTTAAGCAGCCTCCTGCAATGGAGACATCCATATGAGCCCTGGTTTGAGTCCTGGCTGCTCTACTTCCCACGCAACTCCCTGCTAATGTGCCTGGAAAGTAGTGGAAGATGGCCCAAGTGCTTGGGCCCCTGCACCCATGTGGGAGACCCAGATGGAGTTCCAGGCTCCTGGCTTCAGTCTGGCCCTTCCCCAGCCATTTTGGCCATTTGGGAAGTGAACCAGCTCGTGGAAAAATCTCTCTTCTCTGTCCTTCCTTCTCTCTTTGTAACTCTGCTTTTCAAATAAGTAAATAAATCTTAAAGAAAATGAAAAAGAAACTCAAAGGCTTGGTACAAGGCCTGGGACAGAGTAGATACTTGAAATATACTTAGTGAAAGACAGTGAAGGTGCAGTAACTTGACTTGATCATCAGTGGTATCATGTGGTCTTCAGTTAGTTAAATGTTCTCAGTGCACCTGTGGCTGTTTGATCAGCATGGTTATCCTCCCCCTTGGGGCAGGAGAGGAGACAACTGTGGGCTTCCCTAGTTGCTGCAGTAGCCACTATCAAGCTGTTGTCTTCTCTACTTGGAGTTTTTAAGATTTTACTTATTTGAAAGGCAGTGTTACGGTGGGGTGGAAGAGGGAGACACAGAGAGGGAGGTCTTCCGTCCACTGGTTCATTCCCCAGATGGCATCAATGGTTAGGGTTGGGCCAGGTTGAAGCCAGGAGCCAGGAGCTGTTTCCAGGTCTCCTGCATGAGTGCAGGGGCCCAAGCACTTTGGCCATACCTTGTTGCTTTCCTAGGCACATTAGCAGAGAGCTGGATCAGAAGTGGAGCAGCTGGGACTCGAACTGCTGCTCATATGGAATGCCAGTTAACTCACCACGTCATAGTGCTGGTCTTCTCTGGAGTTTTGTTTAACATGTGATGGCCCTAGATGATGACTTTTGGTTGGTTGGGATAAACTCATTGTGATGATTTCCTCGTTTAGCTTTTTCCTGCCTTGTCCAAGTGGCTTAGTAATGTCAGTTCACAAAGGACAAGCAACCAAATGACCTGGATGCAAGGACTGTTGTTGGGAATGGAATCTGCCACCCAAGTTCCAGTCATTGGAAGCTGGAAGATCCTCTACATAAGAAATGATGTCTTTACCTGGCAAATACTAGTGTCTGTTATGTGTCTGGCAATTTTCTTGACATGTTGTCATTATAAGTAATCATTAAGTGTTTCTTGAGCTGTTATGGGACACAAAGGTTAAACAACACAGTGCTTGTCTTCAAACAGTGTGTCCTCGATGGACAGTCATGGGTGTGAGTAAACATTTCATTCACATTGTTACTTCAGCTAATAATAAACACACATGCACTAGGCATAGATTATTTCCCTTACACACATGTGGACACGGAGGCTGGAGGCTGAAGTGACTTCCTGGAGTCCAGCGGTAAGCAAAGCTCTGAGCTTTGAGCTGGGTCTCTCTTTTCCGCATGTGTTCTCTTTCCTGTGTATACCACACGGCTGATGAGCAAAGCCAACTTGTGGGGTGGGTGTTCTGTCTGTGTTTCTGCGTGGGGTCTGGTATCTCATCCAGTGGCAATGAGAAACTTTAGTGTGATAAGAGAAAGGAACATTGTTATGGTACAGAAGGTGAAGCCACTGCCTGTGATCCTGGATTCCCTTTTAGAGGGCCTGGGATCGGGTCCCACCTCTGCTTCTGACTCCATTTCCTTCTGTTGCATGTGGGAGGCAGTAGGTGATGGCTCAAGATGGGAGACCCCAATGGGATTCCTGGCTCCTGGCTTTGGCCTGGCCCAGTCCCGGCTATTGTTGGCATTGGGGGAGTGAACCAGTGGATAGAAGATTTCTCCCCAGTCCCTCCCCTTGCCCCTTGTATCACTCTGCTTTTCAAAGAAAATGAACAAAACTTTTAAAAAATGGGAAGAGAAATTTGGAGTGATACAATCCCAAAATATTAATAATAAACACATTCACAAGGCAGGGACCAACATTGTGTCCCAGGGAAGACTGGCGTTTGCAGGACTGATGGGAGCCAGGGAGGCTAGAACCGTTTGCACATATGGACTGGATCCTCCTCTGGAGAGCACAGATTGGGACTTCTCAAGGCACTTTGTTTCTAGAAAAATCCAGGTGGCTTCACCAGAACTAGAACGTCAGCCTGGAGAGGTTTTTGGCTCCAAGAGGCTTGTTCCTGGATTTTAGTGAGTCACTGGTTTGGTTTTTTTTTTTTGGCAAGCTAACTCAAATCCCATTCAACTGGTATCTTCCTCCTCTTGCTCCTGTTTTCTGTTTCCACTGCTTAGTGAATTTCCAGCAGGAGACTCGAAAAGAGATTTGAACAGGAAAGTTCATTGTCTTGGGTTCTAGGAGTAGGAGGAAGGGCTCTGAGGATTTCCTAGCTAGCTTTATTACTGTGCCAGTTTTTGATTGATAATAGGATGAAGGACCAAAAACAAACCAAGCCATCAAAGAACCCTTGTCCCAGGAATTCTGTTTTGGCCTTTGATAGTGGTAAGAGAGGTTGGGCAGGTGGGGTGGTTGGGAGTCACCTGTCTGTCACTGTTTCTGTTGCATTGTACCAGAAACTCTGAGCAAATGTCCAACAGAGAGGGTCTGATACCATCAAGACGTGAGTTGGGCAGTGGGAAGGGTGATTGTTACCACTCATTCAACATTTATAGTCTAGCCTATTCCAAAACACATTTGCTTTGAGAGCCATATAGCAAGGAAAACCAGCTCGGAGAAGGATGTCGTCATTTGGTGTCATCACTGGACTTGTCCATCCCTTCCCTTGTGTTCCTCACTTTTCACTGTTCTCCTGGCGTCCCCCCTGCTCTCCACGCCAGTGCTTGCCTCTGGCATCTAATCCCTGTTGGAACACCAGTCTTTCCTCTACACAGTCTCTCAAGCCGGAGGTGTCAGGACTGTCTTGGGTGTGTCTAAGGGGCCTCCAGGTTCTGCAGGTTCCATCTCCAGATGTGTCTGTCTGTCTGTCTCTCTCTGTGTGTGTGTGTGTGTCCTCATGGCCACTTCCTTACTTAAGGCCCTGTCACGTCCTGTGAGTTGGTCTCATGGCCCTGGACTGTTTCCCATTTAGGCCACCCTCTGTGTTGCCCTCCCCCACTCCCCGTGCTCTAGTTATAAAAGCAGAAAAAATCCGATTGTGACACTCTCCTGCTTGTCTTCCAAGGGTCTCCATGAGGTCACATGTGATGACATCCCTGGCTGTTAGCTGGGACTTTTGTTCCAGGAGGCCTTGGTTCTGCCCCACGCTGGCATCCCCAGGACGGTAGCACAGGTTTCTTGCATGATAGTGGCAGTTCTCCAAGATGACGAGCCCTGGTGAGCATCCACTGGCGTTGTTTCCTGATACCTCATTGGCCGAGCCCAAAGTCACCATGAGAAACAGAACCAATGGTGTTTGGGGGGTGGGGAGGGAGAGAAGGGGAGGGGGAGAGGGAGAGAGGGAAGTTTAATTTGAGGAACTGACTCGTGCAATTATGGGAGGCTAAGTCCCCAGTTTGCAGAGTGAGTTGACAAGCTGGAGACCTGATGGTATAGCTCCAGTCTGAGTCCAAAGCTGTGAGAACCACAGGAGCCGCGGAGGTAAAGTTCCACTCTGAGTCTGAAGGCCCAGCCAGCTCAGGACCCAGGAACACTCCCTGTTTCAGACGAAGTCCAAAGGCAGGAGAACACTGATGTACCAATTTAAAGGCCTCTGGCAAGGAAGACCTCTCCAATCTGGGGGAGGGTCAGCCTTTTGGTTCTATTCAGGAATGAAGCCCCCCCCCCCCCCCCCAGCTTCTGGAGGGCCACCTGCCTTACTTAGCCTGTCCATCTAAATGTGATCCTCATCCAAAAATATCCTCATGGAAACAGCCAGAAACAAGGTTTGAGTCTCTGGGCACCTGCGGTCTGGTCAAGTTGACACATGTAATTATTCACCACCGAAGGAACCAGACACAAGGGTGTGGATTCCGGGAAGGGTGGGTCACTGGGGCCATTCATCTACGTTTCCCACAGGAGGACTGACTTTGGCCTTAGTCTCATACTTTCCTTACCTAAATCTTACTCATCTCTGTATCCCCGATGCCTGCTATGATTGTGAATGTTTGTTGACTGAATGAATGAAGAATGAGGTCTCTTATCCCAAAATAAATTAAAAGAATGCCCTTGGTCTGAGTAGTGTGTCGGTAAACGTTGCTTGGGATTCTCTCAGACTGAAGACCAGCCTTTGATTCCTGATTGTCCATTCCTATCTTTAGAGAAATGAATCCCCTGAATGGTTTTTTTTTTTTTTTTTTTTTCATGTTGAGGAACTTTTCAGTGCTTGACGTTTGAGCCTCACAACATTATGTAAGATGCCCACTGAACTGTGCTTGCTACCTGTGTGGCCGGGATCTTTTTAGCTTGCTAGATCTTTTCTTTTGTGAAATATTGTTGGAGAAAAAAAATCGTTAAAAGGTGCTCTTGTTTTGTCAAATGATTATTTTGGGTGGATATTCCATGGAGCAGTTGCTAATTATGCAGTTAACCTGGAAGGTTTTTGTAACAAATCACAACTCAGAAACAATAGGGACATAGGGGCCAGGGTCTTTGATTTCTTTTCCATTTGACCACAGCTTTATTGGGTGCAAGCCTCTCCTTTGCCCATCTATGCCAGGAAATACGAGGATATTTCCAAGCATTCATAGAAAAATGGAATTAAAACATGAATTTATGTGGTGCAAAAAGTTCATTGAAGTGCATATCATGAAAAAAGTATGTAAATATTTCAAAGAAAATTTTTGCACCCAAGTAAGCTTACCTCTTTTTTTTTTTTTGTAAGCTTACCTCTTAATTCCATTTTTCCATGAACTTTTTGAGGTGCCCTCCTATTCTATGCAAAAGACACAGAGGCTGCTATTCTTAGTCATGAGAAATTTGTATCATTATGGGATTGCTGTAGGGAAAATCATATTCAAAATGCACAGACTATAAACTGCTTTACAGGAGTTAGGTTTGGGTTATTTTTTTTATTATTCGCATCATCAAACCTAAGACACAAACCCTTTTCAGAAGACAATTTGTTTCTTACTCTCAGCTGCATTGAGTCACCAACTTGTCCCTCCCCGTCTCGTTTGCAAAGCAGGAAGCTTTGTAGAGTTAACGGATATAAATGTTTAAAACATGAGACTTTCATACTTGAGAATTATGTTCTCTGTGGAGGAGGGTAATTTTAGGTTTCTAGATATTAAGCTGTATCATGACTCATTTGTTCTTAAACAGGTCGTTTGCCCATTACTAAAATTAATCACAAAAGGCCAGGGAAGCTGGGAAAAGAAGAGGAGTTCACACAGCACCTCTTAAAATTAGAAAGGCAGTGCTGCTCTCTTTTGCATTTGCTAAGTTTGAATGATGCACCAGATCTTTTTTCTTTTTGGTTAAGGGTTGGTAATTCAGGATGACTTGATGTGCAGAAGTAGAAGTGGGGAAGAAAAATGTCAGGTTGAAAATTTTAAAAGGAATCGCGTGTGTCAGTGAAACAACACTTGTCTGAGACCCACGTGACCACCATCAGTTTTGAGATGTGTGCCCCTGTCAGCCATAGTATCACATAGGAAACCTCTGTTTGTCCAGGAGCCAAAAATAGGAAAAGCCAACGAAACAGCTTCTGGAGAAGCACAGTTTGCTTGATAGCCTTCTGACTTACTCCCGGCCGCGTCTCCTGAAGTTTGTCCTCTGCGCAGCAGCAGGGTGGTATTTTGCGTGTATCAGGCAGATCGCATCACTGTGTTAGTCCATCTTCCTTCCATGGCCTCCCTTAGCTGTTACTGTAAAGCCACCACAAGGCCCGTGATGACTGTGGTCTGGCACCTGCCCGTCTCGCTGCCCGGGCGTACCACGCTCATTGGCACCCCACAGCCGTTGCACTGGCGGAGTCTTCTTGCATAGTAGGTGGCCCCTGGATCTTCCTGGTCCTCACTAAGATCATCCAGGTCTCTGCTGAGATGATAGCTCCTTAGAAGGACATCTCTAGACCACACCCTCCCTTCACTGCTGTCTGTTAGTCCATTCTCCCTTATATACCTCATGGCTCTCATTGTCGTCTGAAACCTATTCCTTGTTTGTTACTTGGTTATTGTCTATCCTTCCACTAGCGTGAAAGCTCCATGGGAGTAGGAGCTTCAGCTTACTTTTTTATTTGGCCTAAAACAGTGCCGGGCACATAGAAGGTACATAATACATGTTTGTTAGCTAGATGAATGAGATTACTTTTACAAGAAAGATGAAACATAGGATTTTCTTTTGGTTTCTTCCTAAGAATGGGACTCAAAGGAGATGTCCTAGGATTGGTAGTGATTGTCTGTTTTTATGGCTGTGATGCTGTACACATACTAGTAATAAACTAACCAAGCCAGTTAATCCTGCCTTTTTTTTGACAGGCAGAGTTAGTGAGAGAGAGAGAGAGAGAGAGAGAGATCTTCCTTCTGTTGGTTCACCCCCCAAATGGCCGCTACAGCTGGTGCACTGTGCTGATCCGAAGCCAGGAGCCAGGTTCTTCCTCCTGGTCTCCCATGGGGTGCAGGGCCCAAGCACTTGGGCCATCCTCCACTGCCTTCTCGGGCCACAGTAGAGAGCTGGACTGGAAGAGGAGCAACCAGGACAGAATCTGGTGCCCCAACCGGGACTAGAACCCGGTGTGCCGGTGCCGCAGGCAGAGGATTAGCCTAGTGAGCCATGGCGCCGGCCCATCATCTTCATTCTTAAAACATGTGGTCTATAAAGTTAATTTTAAAATGAAAGTGTGTATGACCTATCTTGTTTAACTAGAATACCTGACTAATCATCAGATTTCAAATGTCATCCATTCTAGGTAAAGATTGACATAAAACCTTGAGAATAATTTATATCTAGTAGGATTTAACATTGAGGATTATGACTGCGTATTGACTTGGAGCACTGTCCTTTTCCTTATATTTCCCTCTGTAGCCATCAGTGTGTTCTACCGATACTCTTGTTGAACAGTGGGGAGGTGTTAAGTACATTGTGATTGATCAATGGCATAGAATATGTGCAGCCATTAAGAATGATGATTGTAAAGATATGGAAAAATGCCTAGAAGATACTAGGTGTGAAAGCTTCACAGGAAGTTATTGCCATACTTCTGCATGCTGCAGAATTTGTGTTCATGGGGACAGGAACTAGAAGGTAACCTAAGAAATTGAAATCACTTGATTACTATTAGATTTATAAGATGTTCAATTTAGGGAGATTTTCCTTAGACGTCATTTTGTTAGATGTGCACTCTTTTGGAAATTCTAGCATTCTTACTGAAGTATGAGCGTTTGTACCTCTGTCTAGTTTCATCCAGATAATTCTCTTGAAATACGACCAAGTTGCTATTACCATCCAGAACGTTGTCTGAATGGAGCACGCCCCCCACCTGAGATTTTCACCCCAGAGTGTGTGATGAAGCTGGTGGCTGCAGGTGTCTAGACTGCCACATGCTAAGTGTACCGGTCTGGGGTTGCACTCAAACGTGAGTAATAGAAAACCTGACTAAGCAGTGACTTGAAATAAATACAGATTTTCTCTCTGCATTTAGCAAAATATTTAGCACTGGGCAGTCCAGGGCTGACATGGCAGTTCCAAGATCCTATGCGGCACCCAGGCTCCTGCTGCTGCCTTTCGGTCTTACCTTGTAGTTTCCATCCTTCCATCCTTCCTCTGTTGCCTGGCGTCCATTTACATCGTACTGGCCAGAACTGTGTCACAGAGCCACCCCCCTTGGAGAATTCAGAGGTTCTGGTTCGTGTGTGTGTGTGTGTGTGTGTGTGTTGGTTTATGTTAAGCTGGCGTATTTCCATGCAGAGTAGAATTAGGTTAATTCTGCAGTAAAGAGGAGACTGAGTATTAGGCAAGCACCGTACATGCCATGTGAAAGCCGCCAAGAGTAAATGGCCCTGTGTGTATGAGCCAGCCTCACTGTGTGTGTGTGCCTGTGTGGTTGGCTGTGCTGCTGCTCCTGTGACTTCGTCCCTGGAGTGCAGGAAGAGTGTCAGTCACATGGTATCATGACGGGCATTGAGACGGATTGGAATTAACCACGCTTCTCGATCTGCTGGTGGCAGAATTTTTTGGGGGGTGAACCAACGGAAAAAGGAAGACCTTTCTCTCTGTGTCTCTCTCACTGTCCGCTCTGCCTTTAAAAAAAAAAAAAAGACAAGGATGAAGAAGTCTTGCAATGAGGCTTTTCAACAAGCTCTTCGCTCCTCTGCAGTACTTTCTTGGTTCTTTCTGTGTGGCAGTTGTACTTCTACATTGTCTGTTTTGTAAAAGGCGTTTTGCTTATTAGATAAAATATTTTGAACTTCAGTACTTGTTACAATCTTCTAATTTCGAGTAGCTCCTGTCAGTAGCTACAAGGGCTCACTGGAGCAAAGCAGGCACACTAACGAACTCACCGCTCTTTAGGGCGTCTTTGGTCATCTGCAGAAGCGGCAGCACAGCGTCCCTTGGGGCTTAGGAGGTCGTGCTCCTCCATGGGTGCCAGGCTTTCCTGTGGTGTGGTGTGCAGCACGGGCAGCAGATCCTAAGAAACTGGCACGACCAGCAGTGCATGGGAGGCTGAAGGATCAGCCAGTCATAGCGTAGGGACCCAGACCATGAAGAAACAAGTTGTAGGAGTTGAAGAGAGCGCCTCCTCATTACAGGGTCACCTGCCCAGCAAGAAGGGCCAGCTCCCCTTTGGAACTCCAGGGTTGACCATGCCCCTACGAGGAGGTGTCCTGAGAAGGCAGAGTCGAGCCTCAACCCCAGGAAGAACCTCCAGTGAGCCCGAGCTGCCTGTGATTCTAACAATAGCAGAGGCCCTTGGAGCAGGCACCCTGCCTGGTCTAACAAGGGGTGCCCCACCCGACCCTGATCCTCCACGCCAAAAGATCCCCTTGGCTCCTGTCACTTAGGTCTGAGAAGGGGCTGGAAAGGATGCTGTTTTCCCTCTGGGATGTACCCTTCTCCTGTCCTGCCTAATTCTCCTTCCCCTTCCCCTGCAAGGACTCCCCCACCCCTCCCCCACTTCCCCCCAACTCAGTTGCCTCTTCGCTTCCTGCCTGCGGGCACCCCTGGGAAGCATCTGTGTGACGTGTGATTGTCTACCGCCCCTACTCAGACACTGGGGGCCCCTTGAGGCCAAAGTCTAGCTTTCATCTCCATGTCCTCAGAACTCATCCAGCATCTGGCAGTCACTGGCTCCCAGTATGTACTTACTAAATCAGCAAGTAAATGAATAGAGTGAGATTCTGTTTGAATTTCTGTTTTACCTTCACGGACGCCAGTACCATTCTCACAGGTTGTCCTCGAGCCTCTGATGTTGTGGCCTCTTAACATGATGTGGTTATTGAGAAGAACACATAGTTCTTCATGCACATGGCCATCGAGTTGGATGTCCAACACAAGGAGGTTGAAGACTACCCACTGGGCTGGTGCTGTACCATATTGGAGCCCTGGTTTGAGTCCCAGCTGCTGGACTTCGAATCCAGCTCCCTGGTAGTGTGCCTGGGAAGGCAGCAGAAGATGATTCAAGTGCTTGTGCCCTTGCCACCCATGTGGGTGACCTGGATGGAGTTCCCAGCTCCTGACTTGGGCCTGGCCCAGCCCAGACTGTGGTGGCCATTTGAGGAGTGAACCAACAGATGGAAGATCCATCTGCCTGCATGCCCTCCTGTCTCTGTGTAAGTCTGATTTTCAAGTAAATAAAGATTAAAAAATTACCCATGAAGCTATTTCTGCGAAACACTTCCCCTGCTCTCCATTTCATGGGTGGAATGTCCTTTCTCTGTCTGTGTTCATGATGACAACATGAACCATGGGGCAGCTAGGTTGCTTGGAGTGGACACAAGTACCATGGGCCTCCAGCTTCCCTTTTGTTTACTGAAATAGAATAGCCAGAGAAGAGCAAGGCACATTTTGGAAAGAACTTGGCGCACGTGTAGGTGAAGCAGTCTTACCTCCGAGAAGCTAAGGGGAAAAGTCCCAGTGCTAGCTGCTGTTCCAGGGTATTTTTGGGAGGAGAGTGCTTCCTTCTTTCATGATGGAAGATACACAATACGAGGTGGGGAGATGGCCTGCCTGAGTTGTTTGGTATTTCGTCTTATTTTCATCTCATAGAAGGCGTCTGCAGAGGCCAACCACGAGCACAGTGGAGAGGGGAATTTTGTTGCCTTCTCCTCTCTGATCTGTTGATGACCGTGATTTGGTTACAATCCTTACCGCTGGGAGTTATTTGCAGTATGGGGCTTTGTAAACAGAAGAGCCTTCTAAGAAGCTCTTGCTTCAGATAATATTTTCTATTTTAATTTTATTCAGGGAAATACATATTTTGTTGTTTTTTTAAAGTTTCTGAATAGTTCTTAGCCTTTAAATGAGTAATTTTATTTACCATTACATTTGACTATCAGCATTTTACTGTTATTGCTATCAGAAAGGTTTGGTCTAAGAGGCATTGATGAACCTGGTAACCTAATTTTAGACCTCCTGAAATTTGGCAGATGGATGGTATTTATAGTGTTCCGAATCAGTTCCTATTAGATTTCCAAAAATAATCACATCATTAGAGAATTCAAGGAAGGAAAGATTTTTAACTCCAAATCTAATGCCGAGAAAATTGTCTGTAGTCCCCTACACTGAGATATGCATTTTGGTAACAATCTCTGAAGAGGCTTTTTGTAGTCTCTTCATTTTCTTTCCTGTGTGATGCTGCTGTTGTCATGGAAACAGATCTTGGAGTTGTTTTGTGATACAGTGTAAGGGACTCCCTGATAGAGAGGTTTGCTGCAGCTCATCATCCACACACAGCCTTCATCCAGTGTCGTGTGTAACAGCTTTTGCAAACCATGGACCTCTGCTTCCAGGGATCATAGTGAACACACATGATTTTGACACCCATACGTATGACACAGACACCAGAACTGCCATCCACGGAAGCCTTGGAAACACTGTTTGTGTTACAAGTTGGGGAAATCACATCCTGGGTCGGGCAGATCATCGCTGCCCTCCCACTGAGGGTTGACCCAGGGACCAAGGAAAGCTGTGGAGGTTCGTCCAGTGGTACAGGAGAGGAGCAAGGCAAGAGGTGCAGGGCGTCTCTGTAGAGACTGCAAGCAGCTTTGACGTAGAGACGTGACGAGTGGCTGTCACGGTTGCATATAAGAGCTTGGAGGCCTCCAATCAGAACGCCTCCTTGGGAAGTTTGCAAGTTGTAAGGCGGCCCCGTCAGATGTGAATCATTTCACTGGGTGTGTGATGATGTGTGTGGTTTGCTGTCTGAGCTCTCAGGTGGGAGTGAGGCGGCTGGAAAGCGCCCTGGACTCTCGCTGCCCTGCGATTTCTCACCTTCCAGTTGCTGGTGCTTCCAGCCCTTGTGCTGAGGATTGAACGGGGAACGGGGAAGGTGTGTGCTAAATGCTTGTTCCTGCCTCTCGTAGTATCCCCCAGCGCACTGGCTCTCCAGGGGACGTCCCAGGCCTGAGAACTTGTGGGAAATGCAGACTCCAGAGCAGAGATGACTGACCGAGTCTGCACCTCGGGCTCGGGCCAGCGGTCCGTGATTACCCAGGTCTCCGGGCCGTGCTGTGTTTGAGAGCGGCTGGTCTCAGGCATGTTTCTGGGTGTGGTCTCCCCAGGGACGGGACTGAGGACGGTTCTCGTTGCCATGTCGGGCCTCTCGGTCATTCCTCTGCTGGAATTCACACAGCTCACTGTCAGGAGGATACTGAATAAGGTGGTTTGGGGGATTCCTAAGCTATTGACATAGCAGGAGAGTTTGAGAAAGTCCATTTGTGTTTGCCTTGCTCTTAAAGACATTTGAATTCAACTTACAAGGTTCATGAAGTTAGCAGTCGTTTTCTCCCTAAATTTCAAGGGTCTGGACTTACTACTAACAATTGACTTAAAGCTTTTCCTTGGTCTGGAGAAACAGTTGTCCACACTGTTTTCTGCTTCTGATGTTCTGTATGCCTATTCCTGTGTGACTGTTGATTTCTGGGCTTTGAAATCCAAAAGATTGGTCCCCAGACTGTCAGCACAAGTGAAATGATTCCAGTCCCATTTGCAGCTCCTATTTTAGAGACAATGAAATTCTCCTGAGTCTGCCATTCCTGATTTTGTTGCTTTTTAAAAGTCTGCTATAGAACTTACTTAAAAAAAAAAAACTGCAGTGATTTAAAAGCCTTAAACCAGGGCATTGCTGGTGTACTGGAGGCAAGAGGCCTTCACTGATGAGACACCACAGACCTGGTGTGGCATGTGGCATCCTCGGGACTCTGGGGGTCTGCCCGCTCGGCACAGACCAAATTGTAGCTCCAACCAATTTTGATTTGGAAATTGCCCCCCTTGAAAGTGCTAAAAGTGTCTGACATTTGCAGGATTTCTGCAGCAGTCTGCAATTTCTCTCGCAAGTGTATTCACAGACATTGAGAGAAGTATTTGGCAGTTGCTAACTCATGTTTTTATATAGTGTGGGAGTACAAATAGAGTCCTAATAGTGTATCACAGTGATGGGTATACAGAGCGCAGTGCCTGTCAGAGTTCTCATTTTTATGGATTTTAAACATGTCTTGGGCATCCAAATACAAATGCATCTATAAAGATAGCAGTAGGGCATGGCCAGAGATTTTTTGCTCTTTTTCTCTATTGCTTTCACTCCTTGCATTCCTAATAAGCATTTTCTCTAGGATCCCAGAAAATGACTTAAATGAGAAAACAAAGTTCCACTTTCTTCTAAGGAAAATAGAAATGTGATTTTTTGGTAACTTTCTTGGCTAATTAGGATAATTCAATGCAAACATCCAATTATACCGTGATAACTAGTCTGTCTGGGTCTGTACTCTTTAAGGAGTCTTCGAAGAACGTGTATTGAAAAGAAGGCCAGTTCAAGACAGATTCTGTTTGCTTTTAAGAAAATAAGCTCCATGGGTTTATGGATTCGTACCCTGTGTGTAAAAAAGAGAAAATGGGGTCAAGAATTATGTTAGCTCTGAAAGTCACGACTGCTGGCTCAAGGAAATAGGGAGACCTGGTTTGTAGTTTTAGATAAGTCTCAAAATGCTGCATGTCCTTTAAAATACTAAAAAACTTGAGTAAGGAAAGACTTTAGGAGCAAACTTAAATGTGGCTTTTGGGAAAAGCAAACCAACCAACCAGCCTCCTTCCATCCCTGCCCCCTTGGCTACTATGAAATCGCTCCTTCCCTTCTCTGTTTTGTCTTAGCTTGCATTTTGCATGTCAGAGACGGGTCTTGCTCTTGGTCTGGTCCATGGACCGCTCAGAACATTCAGCAGGGAAATCCTGAATGATGCGTCCTCCAGTGGGTGGGCATCTTCCAGACAGAGGTAGACTGGGACCCAGCAGGGAGGACCCCAGGCAGCAGGCTGTGAGGTTGTGCCAAGTCTTGGGGAACCAGGTGGGCTTTCTAAGATGGTGTGGCTCAGGGCAAAGCCAGTGAAACCAGCCATGACAGGGGTAGGAACACCTGTGTTTTATAAAGCTCACTTGATTTTGTTTTTAACTCCCTGAAATTTCTGTGTCTATTCCCCTTTAGCATTAATGTCTTTATGAGTTTATCTTGGCTGTGCTGGGCAGAAAACAGGTTCTGTAGATGGGCAGAACCAGAAGAAGAGACTAACGCTGGGGTTTGGGAGCCCTTGAGCAAGGTGCAGCTGGGGGATGGCACTGGGAGATGGTGATTGTGATTCCCTGGAGAGTTCAGCCCAGTGCTGGGTGTTGGGCTGAATGGGTCCCTGACAGGTGGTGGTGCGTGTTGAAGCCCAAGGAGCCGCTTGCCAAGAACCAAGGGCCAGCTGCTCAAGACCAGCTGGAGGCATGCCAGGGGAAGAGTGCTGATGCACTGCAGAGCAGTGAAAACCAGTGTCTGTTCTGATCTTCAGGAAAGTGGTGTGAAACCGTCTAGCAGGGTCTGTCATTGGCTGATGTATGGGTGGCCCATTGCAAAAAGAAAAAGAAAACCAGACCCAGAGGAAGGAAGCAAAGAGCATTATTCGTGGTGAGCGCCACCATCAAACTAATGAGGCTGTGGACTGTGCTGTGTGGACTTTCCCTGGGCTGTGCTTCCAGAACTCCCTCCATAGACCCTTGGTGCTGCTTCCACGTCAATTTCTCTACTGCTCCTGGCATAATTACCCGGTGCCTTCTGGTTTCTGGAAGTATCCAGAGATGGTTACAGGGGAGTTTGGGTGGGAAGGACTAAAGGCTTGTGTAAGAGAGAAAGTGACATTGTTTGCCCTGTGTATGACCTGGCTCACTTGGGAGCCAGGTGGGCTTGGGTCAAGTCTCAGCCACACTGTCGTTTTGGTTTCAGAAAGACAAACAAGGTCACTGAGTCAGTGTGGGGTTCCAGAGTGTGGGACAGTGAGGTCCAACCTGGCTGCACTTCTGAATCACCTGGGATTCTTTCTGGAGTGCTCTTCCCCGATGCTTCTCCTTGTCCAGGCACCACTCTGTCTTAGCTGAGAAGGACTAGGGTTTAGAAAACACAAACCTAAAAGTCAAATAATCCTGGGATTGAATTTCAGCACCAAACACATCCCTGGTTATATGTCCCTGAGCAGGCCACTTAACCTCTCCAAGCTGGTTACTGTATCTGTAGGCATAGGACAAATAACCCTGCCTATTTATAGAGTTTTAGGTTAAATAGAGGAATGCATGTGAAATGCTGACCTCATTACTCATCAGAGTAATCATCCAACCAATATTAGTTATTGTTTGGCTTACCACAACGTGTGTATCAGGTGCCTACCCAGAATTGTGGGACTGTGCAAAAGAGTTAGAAAATTATACTCCCTACCCTGTTGGCTGAGAAAAGCAAGCGCCCTGAGACTTGGGTGAGCTCTGGGAGAAAGGGGAAACTGTGACAAAGCTCAGATTGCTGGGAGATGCTGGAAGGATGCAGACTGGACCTGGGAAGGGTCCAGAGTGGTGCTGGTGGAGACGAAGGGGGCAGTGACTCGAGACCTCTCAGACAAGCGTCAGAGGGACTTGTGAGGAGCAGCATTGCCTTCTGATGATGTCAACGTATCTAATACAAGACTCTGACTAATTGCTATTTATAGTTGCTTATATTCAAAAGCTTGTTTATGCTGCAAGTAAGGCAGAAAAGCTGTCAGCTGGGTGTAGTGGAAACTGCTCAGAGCTCAGAGCCTGAACTGCTGAAATCTTGTCCCATTTCTGCTCCTAGCTAGCTCTGTGACCTTCGACAGAGACCTCAGCGTCCTCAGTGTAAACAGGATGGAGGGAGGGGAGGAAGGGGACCAGACAACTGCCTGGGGTCCAACATGTACTGCATTTTGTTTCCAAAACATTGCTTGTTTACCTGGGATGCTCGGTCCCTGGTACCATGCAAGGCTCGCCATTTAGTGGGAGGCTGTCTGTTTTGCTGATCTGTTGCTTGCCATTCAGATTCCAGTAAAAGTTCACAAAGAGTACTTTTGTTCCGTTGGAATTATGTTGAGAGGATATTTCATTATGCTTTTGTTCAATTTCAAGTCACAAGCAGCTGTTGCTGTTGTTTTGGGAGACTAACGTGGGAACGTCTTGGCACATCATTTCTCTGCTCTAATTTTAAGTCTGGGTAGTCCCTGACATAAACAGTCGCCTTCAGACGACTCATCCTTACAGTTAGCGTGAACTTGATGTCAGGATCCAGTCCTTCTCAGCTTTCCCTCCAGGATTGTTCAGTACTGCTAAAATCGGAACACCTAGGAGACATCGCTTTCTCTCGTGTCACTCATCTTCGCTGCTTGTGTGCTACGGCTGGACTCTCCTCTGTGCAGTGGAGTCCGTCAGTGAACCAATCTGACGAATCTCTGTGCTTGTTGGAACTTGGGTACCTGCCACCCTATTTCCCCAGGCACAGAGCCACCTGTGACAGGCGTCCGGATCCGTCTTCCTCTGCCCACGATCACCTCTCCCCTCACTCTGCAGATTCTCCCTGCCAGGAGACCAAGTCATGGAAGTTTCAGTGCCCTCTTATATAGGAATGGTAGAATAAGGGGCTGTTGGATCTACAGTATGTGGTGTGTTACAGAGTAACCACAACTCCTGCCGTCCTGATCCAATGTTCTCTTGTGATACCATCACTCAGGACGTAGTCTCTCCTCCGTATGAGCCCAGTGGCTTTGTGACTTCCTTTGATCAGTAGATACAGCACGAATGATGCCGTGGCGTGAAGAGGGGCTGTGTAGCGCTCAGTCCTGCTCACTGTCTTGGAATGTCTGAGGCCACAGGAGCATCCCTGACCACCCTCCTTGAGGACGAGAGCCCGTCTGGAGCAGCAATGAGCTGAGGCAGCCTAGAGCAAGCCAGCGCTGTCCCCCCAGCCCTGAGAAGGGTCCACTGCAGACCAGCCAGCCCCAGTGGAGCTGCCAGCTGCCACACGGGTCGCCACTGGCCGAAGGTGTCAAGATGTACACCCTCAGCAGCAGTGCAGATGCTTTCTGTTCTCGATCATTGAAAGCCATGTGTGCCTCACTTTTATGTTTATTCATCTAGACCTTAGTATATTTCCCTCTGTCATGAATGAAATTCGTGTTGGGAGGTTGGCATTGGAAAATGCCTTTCCCATTTTTAAACCATCTACTCAGTAAAGATGTTTTTCATAGGAACCACTTGAAATTTGACGACAGCCTCTGTGTATATTTTGTGGACCAAGAAAGGTTAGCACTGGAGGGTGAGATACTGCAGTCACTGAACGATGGCAGCTTCTGAGAAAATGTGCACCTGCCTCTCGTGGAAACAGATGCCTGGGAGGAAGATGACCCTAACCAGAATTTGGACAAATGTGACTCCATTCTGGAGACAGAGAGCCCTATCTTTGCGACAAGTGTCAGTGAGAGTCATGACTCAGTAATGGCAGGAGCGTGGGACCAAAGGGGAACACGGACATCTGTCTCCATGAATTAAGCAGAAGCTTGTCAGGGTCACTGGACACACTTTCTCCTCTTTTCCAAAAGCCTGTTTTTGTTTTGTTTTGTTTTTCTTTCTAAATTCAAAAGAAGGGCTGGGAATATTCTGTGCACATAACTTCTTTATGTTGTTTATAAAGACGTGCCCTGTTGATAATACTTCTTGTAAATAAACAATAAAAGTCAGCATGGTTCCAGCTTGCTTTTACCATGATGATAAACCATATATTTTAGGAAATGGTTTAAAAATACATACCACCATGGTCAAAAATAGCGGAAATTGCATGTACCGACCATATTGCTCAACAGAACTCTGGATCAGTGGATAAAAACAGCTATGTGCTACCTAAGGAAATATGGAGAAAATTTATGAGTAAGGAAGGTTAAAATGGATATAACAAGTTTAAATATATGCTAACCGATATAACCGTGTGTTTATTTCAGAGACTTGTGTAGGAGATGCGTTTCTGGGGAGATGAAGAAGTGTCTGAAGTAAGCAGGTGGATTGCTGTGAGACTGGCCTCTGTATCAATTTGCTGTGGTCTCCTATGAAACCACCCAGAGGTCGGTGCTTTAAAACAACAAACCCATTATCGCTTGCGTAACCTGCAGGTCACATGAGGGCTGGCTGACTTCACCTGGGCTCAGCTGGGCACCGTGGCTTCTGCAGGTGAGGCTCTGGGTTGCTAGTTCTCCACGTGCCTCTCCTCCTCAGACCAGCAGCTGCCAGCCTGGATATGTTGTCCCCAAGGCTGGCACAAGCCCAGGAGGAATGCCACCGTGTTTGCTTCATTCCAGGCTTGGAGCAACGCGCTGTCATTTCTCTGTTGTTGCAGTAGCCGAGACAAGTCACGTGGCTGAGCCCAGAGTCAGGGGACAGGGAAATATACTCCCGTTAGAGGAGGAATTCCAAAGTCACGTGGCAAAAAGGATCCCGTACAGTGAGGCGGGGAGAACTGGGGCCAGGCATGCAATCTACCGCTACAGCTGCCGAGGCTCATTAAAAACCAGCAAAGAGGGGAGCTAGATTGGAGGTGGGGAGGAAGCAGTTTGGGGGCACTGGTCTGCCTGGAGCTTAAAGAAACCTGTCTTCCTGCTCTACCACTGGTTGCAGACTGCAGCTCGTTGGGCCACATCCTAACCCTGCGCCCCTGACCTGCTTGTGTAAAAGTGTTTCCCTGGAACACAGCCACACACATTCGGTTAAACACATGTTGAGGTACTTGAGACAGTGACTAAATGGCCAGCAAAGCTGAACACAGTCACTGTATGGTGACCCCTGTTTAATATGATGCACCTGCATAGTTTTTGAGAGACAAACTCATCTGAGTGTTTACCTTTCTACCTTCTGCCTTGGCCGTTTTCCTTTTAGACTTTTCTAGTGTGCCTTCTGTTCTTATTCCTGTGCATTTTTATAAAAGAGGTAAAATAAGGTGATCGAGTCGTCACTTGCCTGGGCTTCGGTAGTGACGGCCAATACCGCTGATAACCACAAGCTATCATCCTTAACCCAAAGATTACAACCCAGTGTACTGCAGATTCTAGAACATGCAAACGAGGAAGCCCCTTGCCGCTTCTGCCTTCAAGGTAACTGTTTTGTGGCTGCACAGGCCACTGCTGCTTGAGACAAAAGGGGTGATTGTTTCTGTTCCGCTGAGACTGTCTACTGTGCTTTGTACAGGACGGTCCCCTCTGTCCGCTTCCGTGAGAAGCACCACAGACCCTTGTCCACTCAGACCTCTGCCCTGAGCTCTGGTGTGGTGTTGGGAGATGACTCTCAGGCCTCAGTGGTCAGTGTATGTTCATACTGTTTCCTATTTTCCTTCTTCTTTAATAAATAAAATCACTTTCATAAAAATATGTTTAAGCGGGCCGGCGCCGCGGCTCACTAGGCTAAATCCTCCGCCTTGCGGCGCCGGCACACCGGGTTCTAGTCCCGGTCGGGGCCCCGGATTCTGTCCCGGTCGCCCCTCTTCCAGGCCAGCTCTCTGCTGTGGCCAGGGAGTGCAGTGGAGGATGACCCAAGTGCTTGGGCCCTGCACCCCATGGGAGACCAGGAGAAGTACCTGGCTTCTGCCATCGGATCAGTGTGGTGCGCCGGCCGCAGCACGCCGGCCGCGGCGGCCATTGGAGGGTGAACCAACGGCAAAAGGAAGACCTTTCTCTCTGTCTCTCTCTCACTGTCTACTCTGCCTGTCAAAAAAATAAAGATAAAAAAATATATGTTTAAGCAATTCAAAAAGGAAAGAATGCTATGCATGGTGTTCTGTTTACCACCTCCTTAACTGATATGTTCACAATAGTTCTATTGACCAGGCGGGACTTTACGAGGTTTCAAAACAAACTTGAAGACCATAGGGAGGTACAGAAAATTTCTGTCATGCAGGTTGAATATCCAAAAATGCTGAGCACCAGGAGTGTTTCAGATACAGAATTTTTTGGATTTTGGAATATTTGTACTTAATTTAGGGATGGGATCCAAGTCAGAATTTGATTGTTCTGTACCCACGCTGCTCACGTAGCCTGAGCGTAATCTTGCATAGCCGTGTCTGACTGCCGCCCCCCTCACGAGGGTCAGGTGTGGAATTTTCCACTCGCGCCATCCTCCCAGCCCTGAAGAAGTTTCAGGCTTTAGAGCCTCGCAGATGAGGGATGCTCAACCTAGACAGTAGTCCATAAAAAAATACAAACCTGCTGCAACACATTGCTACAGCCATGCAATAAATATGTACATGCATGTGGTAGGTAGAATGATAGCCCCTGGGGGGCCGTGTCTTAACATGCAGAACCTGTGAACAGATAGATGTGTTACCTACACTGCCAAAAACACTTTGCAATTGCGATCGAGAATCTTGAGAGGCAGCAGTTATCCTGGCTTCTGTGGGCGAGCCCAGTGCCATCAGGGGTCCTTGCAAGAGTGAGGGAAGAAGGTAGAAGTCAGAAAAGGACTGAGAAACAGAGGGTGGAGTGTTGCACTTTGAAGACAGGGACGGGGCCGAGAGCCGAGGACTATGGGCAGCCTCGATGCCAGGGAAGGCAGAGGAACCAGCCCACACCTTGTAATCTTATGAAACTCATTTTAGACCTCTGACCTCCAGATCAATGACATAATAAGTTTGTATTGTTCTAAGCTACTCATTTGTAGCCTTTTGTTAAAATAGCAGTGGAGAACTAATGTAGCATTTAGGACTGGAAGAGGAAACATTTTGTTTTATTTTTAGGATTGATGTATTTATTTGGAAGGCAGAGTGACAGAGAGAGGTTCACTCCCCCAAACAGTCATATCAGCTAGGTTTGGACCAAGCTGAAGCCAATAGCTGGGAACTCCATCCTGGTCTCCCACATGGGCGGCAGGGACCCAGGAACTTGGGCCATCTTCTGCTACCTTCCCAGATGCATTAGTGGGAAGCTGGATTGGAAGTGGAGCAGCCAGGACTCAGATGTCCGTTCCAGTGTGGGATGCTGGTATTGCAAGCAGCAGTTTAGTCTGCTGCTCCACGAGGCCAGACCCAGGAAGAAGTTTTAAAGTGGTATTTGGAAGTTATAAAAGCTGCATATATATAATATTGTGGTTGGGTGGTTAGGACTAAGAGGTAACAGGTGTCTTTTAAATGTTAGAGGTGGGGTAAAGGGTAGAACTTGAAGTTCAGAATCAAGCAGATGATCTATAAAGCCAGCAAAATTGTTCTCCAGGTTGGATTTTGATGTGTCAGGTGGCAAATGGCTCCTGCCTTAACAGGAAAGCCAAGTTCTCTCTCTCTCTCTCTCTCTCTCTCTCTCTCTCTCTTTCTTTCTTTCTTAGCCCCTCTCTGGTTTTTAGTAGAGCTTCTTTGAACTTAAATGTCATCTTTTATTACTGCTATTCTTGTAATTAAGGCCTTAGCAAAAGTTTGAATGCAAGTATTAAGCTAAAAATATGTTTACAAACTTTCTTCAGATTCTGTGAGGTGTCAGTAGCATTCTGTGACAAACACTGCAGTGTATAACGGTTTCTCTTTCCCTATTTTGTCTAACTATTTGCAAGTTCTAAGAAACCATTAGGAACAGTGCCAGCATCTTGCTTCCACCAGCTGCTGGGCTGCTAGGCCTTTGAGTGCAGGGTCGTTTTCTTGTTGAGACTTGCAGACCCTTGTTCCTCATTGGTGCAAGGAGCCCATGTCAGGGCCACAAGGTCATGGGCCAGCAATCTCCCTGCTTATCGGGCCGTGCATTGCCGTGTACCACCGTGCAATCACCATTGTTTAATGAACAAGCTTTTCTTGGGGTGACCACGTGGTGGGGGAGGAGCGGCCCAGGGGTAAAATTCCAAAATAGTTGTAGTCTGTGTTTTTCTCCAAAGGGTACAATGAAATTTTGAAGATCCTCATTTCTTTTTATTTGTCCCTAGCCTAGTTTCACTCATTTTGAGCACCTAAATGAAGATCACTGTGCAAGGTCCTTGTGGACGGATTCTAGGGCTGTTGCTCATTTTTGTGAGTCCGTGTGTTAAGTCTCTGAGTATCGCAATCCATGACTGAGCTGGCTGAATCAGAGTCCGACTCCTTGAACTTCAGAATAAGCTGCTGCTCACACTGGGTGATGGGCAGGCTAATCAAATACACTTGGTATTTCTGCCGACTCCCTCCAGATACCTCCCTTGCTCCTTCCTTGTTCTTTATCTGTCATCTCGGGTCTGCAACAGGCAATAAGGAAAACCAAAGCAGAAGCAGATAGGACTTGTTTCCCTGGGGACCAAGTGATGCTCTCTTAATTCATGGAGAGTAAGTGATATTAATTTGGCTTCTGCTCCTAGGTCCAGTTCCCTTTGATTGGCTGCCACATAATATTTCCTGGCTTGAATCCAGAGTGCATCAGAGATCTTGAACTGTCCCAGTACATCTAAACCAAGTCCATGTATTCTAATTGAGACCATCTTTTGAATAATACAAAAAGGGTTAAACATGCTAAAATGCAGATTGAATATCTTATCCAAAATGCTTTAGGCCAGAAGTGATTCATATTTTGAAGTTTTTTGTTTTTTTAAATTTATTTCACAGGTAGAGTGATGGGGGGAGGTGAGAGAGAGAGAGAAATTAAGAAAGAAAAGAGATCCTTTGATCTACTGGTTCATTCCCCCAGTGGCTGGGGCAGGTCTAGGCTGAAGCCAGGAGCCCAGAGCTCCCAGCTGGGTCTCCCATTTGGGTGGCAGGGGCCCTAGTACTTGGGCCATCTTCCACTGCTTTCCCAGGCGCATTAGCAGGGAGCTGAATCACAGGCGGGTTAGCCGGAACTTGAACCGGCTTATGAGGAACCGGCATCCCAAGCGGTGGCTTTCCCTGCTGTGCCATAATGCTGGCCTCAGGATTTGAAGATTTTAGTGGTCAGTGTATTCAGGGTGGAGACTCAATCCAACTGTGGTATCTGAAGTTGGGCTCAGTGGTGGAGAGCCAGAATTCTCCATGTGCCCACACCTCGCCCTGGGTGTGAACACCCAGCCCCGGGCCTCCACATCTCTCACTTCCACTGGATCCGTTGGTCACCTAGATCCTTGCTGAGAATGAGGACTTTGCAGCAACCATCTTTGCCCTGTTGGCTCCTCTTTATTCAGGAAACACATGAGCGAGGCGGCCCCAAGAAAGCCTGCAATGAAATGGGCCAGGGAGTCCATGCCTTGCAGAAGCCACGGAGGGAGGGAGTCCACGTGCTCATTGGTGCAGTGGACGCCAGCCGGGAGGCAGGCTCAGCCTCGTCCAGGCCGTGTACCCGTTTCTCCTGAACAGCCTCTCACCGGTGGTTCTCAGCAGCCCTGTCCTAGAACCATCCGCGGAGCTTTGTCAAGATGCACCGAGCCTGGGCGGCCTCCAGGTCTGCGTCTCCGGTGTGGGGTGGGGCGCCAGTGTTTCATTAGAACTCTCCAGGTGACTAGCGGGGGCCAGGCCTGAGAAGCCCTGCCAGAGACTGGACTGTCTTCACATGTTGGCGTTGGGAAAGGCTCCTTTCGTGACAGATGATGGCAGACAGGAAGAGCTGCTGGACGGGCAGCGCTGCAGGTGGATCGCATACCTATGCTGCGCCCTGTTCCAGGTGCAGTGGCCTCACCTGTGTTCACAAGCCCCCCTGCAGTGACCTGCCAGCGTGGCTGTCTCCTCTGTCCACCTGCAGGAGCAGCAGTAAATGACATCCCAGGCTTCTCTCCTTCCCATTCCCTTCCACACCCATATCATCACCATCACCACCATCACCATCACCACCACCACCATCACCATCACCACCACCACCACCATCACCACCACCATCACCACCACCATCACCATCACCACCACCAGCATCATCACCACCACCACCACCACCACCACCATCATCACCACCATCACCACCACCACCACCACCACCATCACCACCACCATCATCACCACCACCATCATCACCACCACCATCACCACCATCACCACCATCACCATCACCACCACCATCACCACCACCACCACCACCATCATCACCACCACCAGCATCACCACCACCACCACCACCAGCATCACCACCACCACCAACACCACCACCATCACCACCACCACCACCAGCATCACCACCACCACCACCACCATCATCACCACCATCACCACCACCACCACCACCACCACCATCACCAGCACCACCACCATCACCACCACCATCACCACCACCACCACCATCATCACCACCATCACCACCATCACCACCACCACCATCACCATCACCACCACCACCACCAGCATCACCACCACCATCACCACTACCATCACCACCACCATCACCACCACCATCACCATCACCATCACCATCACCACCACCACCTGCAGCAGGTGGATCCCAGGCATCCTGGATTTCTATAAACTCCCCCGTAGCATCTGGGACTCAGCGAAAGCAGGCGTTCTTCCTAGAGCTGTCTGTGCTGCTTCCCTTTCCCAGTCCTCACTGTCTGGAGCCCACATTTCCAACGGTGGCGTTTAATTTCCCCAGGGAGGGCCTGCGCGCCGGCTCCATGCCGAGGAGCTAGGCAACCGTGCATCTCCATTTGCTGTGCAGCCCAGTGTCTCCCCAGCCTTGGGGGGGATTGCTCCTGCATGATTCAGAGCACCGAGTTCCACTTCTCCACACACCCGGGTTTCCAAGAGGGGAGACTGCAGGTAGCTTTGCCTTTGAGGCTGGGTTTCTTCCCCCTGCTCTACCCCTGGGTTGTTCAGGGGGATTGAGAAGCCAGTTGAGGGCTTTTGCAAAGTCACATGGTCGTTCATTATCTTTCTGGTGTGTGTATGTATGTGTGTCTTACTAGAATCCGTCCCCCACTCCCAATGCCATTGATTCATGCTTTCTAAAAACCAGCTTTTATTCATCTCTGCAATACCATCTTCCTTCCCTCGTTGTATGGGGTAGAACCCAACCCTAAGGACAGGCCTGGGCGTGTTCTCAGTCACATCTCTCGAGGATCTGGCTTTGCCTTCAGTCCCGCTGTCCCTAGGCCTTGCTTCTGCTCCTGAAAATCGGCAGTACTCGGTGTCCTCCTGGGGGCTGTGGTCGGGCTGGGCTGCTGCTGTTGGAATCCGTCTGCACACACAGCAAACCCCAGCATACTGTGCAGGGGACCAGGGCCTCCTTAGCCCAAAACAGGCATGTTTGCTTTCCTCTTTTCATGGCAGGCTGGAAAACTGTGACCACAATGGAAGCCTTGAATAGCCAGCATCACTTCAGCCCTCTGGAGGTGAACTTTAAGGAATAAAACTTAAGCCTCTGAGATCTTTCTGATGTGTCTCTCAGATAATGCCCCTTTTTATTCTCCTGCTTTCTCACCTCTGACCAAGTTTGCAGAAGAGTCATAAGCTCTTTAAAAAAAAAAAAAAAAAAAGATTTACCTATTTGTTTGAAAGGCAGAATAATAGGAAAGGGAGAGGGAGAGACAGAGAGCTTAGATCCCAGGTTTACTCCACAAATGACTGCAGTGGCTGGGGCTGGGCCAGGCCAACGCCAGGAGTATGGAACTCCACCCAGGTCTCCCACATGGAGGGCAGAGGCCCAAGTGCTTGGGCCATTCCTTGCTGCTTTCCCAGATGCATTAGCGGGAAGCTGGATCAGAAGTGGAGCACCTGGGAGTTGAACCAGCATTCCTGTATGGGATGTTGGCATCACAGGCAGCAATTTAACCCACTGCACCACAACATCAGCTCCTCCCCCCCTTTTTAATTTCATGAAATTAGCTGATTTCTAACCCCACCCCCATTCCTTTTCTTAAACAGTGTAACTGCATTGGGTTTGCCTAGGAAGAGAAACGTCCTCTGCTCTGAGGCTTACTTTACTTTTGTAGGAGACGCCTCTGTGTCGGAGAAGCAGCAGAGCACTGACCGATCCCTTGTCTCACTGCATCCCATTCAGGGCTCAGGACTTGCCTGTCCCTGTCCCTGCTGCTCTGCCCCATGCCAGTTTTAAGACCCATGTGTCTTAAATCACACCCTAGGCTGGGAGCTGGCATGCGAACTGCTCAATTTATAACTCATCCTGGGACCGGCGCTGTGGTGTAGCGGGTAAATGCACCACCTGCAGCACCGACATCCCATATGGGCTCCAGTTCAAGTCCCGGCTGCTCCACTTCTGATGCAGCTCTCTGCCTGGGAAAGCAGTAGAAGAGGGCCCAACTCTTTGGGCCTCTGCACTTGCGTGGGAGACCTGGAGGAAGCTCCTGGCTTCAGATCGGCTCAGCTCCAGCTGTGGCGGCCAACTGGGGAGTGAACCAGCAGATGGAAGACCTTCTCTCTCCGCCTCTGCCTCTCCTTCTCTCTTCAACTCTGACTTTCAAATAAATAAATAAATCTTTTAAAAAAAATTCAGCAAGGGAAGTGAGGGATGTCTTAAGGGCAACCTTCAGCCTCCCCGTCTTGGCTTAGAGACCAGACGTGCCCACCGGGCTTTCACTGATGCTGGTGGGTTCATCATGAGCCACCAGGAACACCCCAGGGGGATTCTTCACACTGCTGCCCACCCTGGCCTGGAGATCCTCCTCCTTTACATGCTGCCGGCAAAGCTGCAGTTGGCCTGGGAGAACCGCTTGTAGCTTCTTGGGCTGCTTTCTGCTTCCCTGGAGGACTCCATTGCACCACGGAGGCCTTGGGAAGGGCCGCCCAGATGAGCCAGCCCTTTGAGCGTCTGCCCAGGTGGTCCGAGCACCACTGGGCTGCCCATCTTTCTTTCTTCAAGACGGTGAATCTTTTTGGAGCTGTGCCTTTTGGAGGAGTGTGGGGTGGGGCTCTCAGCTCTCGCTCGGTGCTTGTCTGTCATTTGGAGGCAACGTGAAGGTCATGCCCTTTTCTGCATCACTCCCTCCCCAATTTGAAAATGATTCATTTTGATTACATCGACCTTGGTCGCTTTGTTCCCTGGTGGGGCTGACCACAGTTTTGTATCAAAGCCAGAGTTTTGTGTCTGCATATTCCCCTCGGATGGGAACTGCGCAGAGGCTCAGCTATGGCTCTTCCTAGAGGGCAAGATTAGGGTCTCTGGTGCACAGGGGAAGATTCCATCATCTTCTGTCAGTTCTCTCTCGGTCTAGCTGATGAAGGTCACTTCTTATTCTTAAATGTCTGACTGCCTCATGGGTTTTGTATTCTGAGTTTTAAAAGTCACAGGTTGATCTTTCTGACTTGGGGCTGAATTTGTTTGAATAATAAACTTCTGGCCTAGAGGAAATGGACAAACAAGCTGCAAGACTTCCAGTACTTTGACCTAAGCCTGTATAATTCCTTACCGGTGATGACATAAAGGGGGAATCGCCTGGTGCAGGCCCAGGCTTCCTAGGGTCAGATGCTCATTGGATTGATTTTGACTTTGGTGGGGCCAGAGTGTAAACAGTTTGACCACTGCTTGCTTGCTGCAACACACCACGGTAGTGCCCGTTGTTAGCCTTCAACCCCGTGTATGTTCTCAGCATCTGACGTGAATGCATGCTTCAGAGCATTCTCAAACTCTGAGATCGCGCTGGCACCACCTTTGCTTTGCAGTTTAAAAAACGGTCACACGGAGATTTCTTCACTCACCCAGCGTGTTCTAAGTGACAGGCAGGATGTGCACACCTGTGGCCAGATTTGTGAATTCACACTTGAAGCCACTCTGTGCTGCTGCCCATCGCTACTGCCTGTTACACTTCCCACATTGTGCCAGATGGAGAAAACTCACCAAGGATGAGACCTACTTAAAATATTGGTGAGTGGAAATTGGCCATCTGTTGATCTACATGTCCATTAGGCCCGGTGTTCTTACCTCAAGCCAACACATGGCAGAAAAAGAAACACATCAATGCCTTGAGGGATAATTAGAAACATGTCAGTTGGCAGAGCAGCTTCCTAACCTGCTCAGTCTTGAACCTGTGTCTTCTCACCCCGCCCTCAGGATGCCCCTGCCTGTCAGCAGGTGTCCCCGTCAGCTCTGCGCTAGCCCTGCTTCCTAGGGTGTTTTTTTTTTTTTTTTTTTTTTTTTTTTTTAATCTTTTGACAGGCAGAGTGTACAGAGAGAGAGACAGAGAGAAAGGTCTTCCTTTTGCCATTGGTTCACCCTCCAATGGCCGCCGCAGCCGGTGCACCGCGCTGATCCGATGGCAGGAGCCAGATGCTTCTCCTGGTCTCCCATGGGGTGCAGGGCCCAAGCACTTGGGCCATCCTCCACTGCACTCCCTGGCCACAGCAGAGAGCTGGCCTGAAAGAGGGGCAACCGGGACAGAATCCGGTGCCCCGACCAGTACTAGAACCTGGTGTGCTGGTGCCGCAAGGCAGAGGATTAGCCTAGTGAGCCGTGGCGCCGGCCCCTAGGGGTCGGTTCTTGCAGCAGAGTAGCTGCTGACACCACAGCTCTCCAGGGGCTTCTGCAGACTGCCTGCAGCTCCACGACTTCACTCTGCAGCCGATGCCTGGTCTCTGTGTGCTCCTCCCCTTCCTTCCGAGTTTTGCTAGGGTTTCTTCACTGCTCAGCTATCGTGTGTGTTCTCTCAACACCAACAAAAACTGAGTTGTGGGCTCTCAGAGGCTACGGGAGCACAGTCTTCCATGGCACCCCTCTGCTTTCAAAGAGGGGCCCACGCCCCTGTGGGCATTGTATCATCCAAGCCAGACCTCCAGTTTCCAACTCCCCTTGCTTTACAACAAAATGCCTGTGTTTGAAATAAGGGTGAAGGGGCCGGCGCTGTGGCGCAGTAGGTTAATCCACCTGCGGCGCTGGCATCCCATATGGGCGCCGGTTCTAGTCCCGGCTCCTCCTCTTCCAATCTAGCTCTCTGCTATGGCCTGGGTAAGCATCAGAGGATGGCCCAAGTCCTTGGGTCCCTGCACCCACATGGGAGACCAGGAAGAAGCACCTGGCTCCTGGCTTTGGATCGGCGCAGCTCCGGCCGTTGTGGCCACCTGGGGAATGAACTAGCAGATGGAAGACCTTTCTCTGTCTCTTCCTCTCACTGTGACTCTCTCTCTCTCAAATAAAATCTTTTTAAAAAAAATAATGGTGAAAACTTGCGTCCATAGTAGTGTTATGCCTGGAGCACACTGGGTTTTTGGTATTTTCTTTCCCTCCTCACCCTTTGTTTGTTAATTACTCGCCAGGAGGACCTTGGATAGCTGTTGGCTTCTGCCCTCTGATATCTGTGCCCTTGTAATTCCCATTGCTTGCCTGGACTATGATTCGTTTTCCAATTCCCTTCTCCTATCCTGACATTTCTTCCAGTCCCTTCAGCCCACGGCAGATCACAGCCCCGGGTGACAACACTGCCCTTAGTGTGGTGGTGAGGATCCCACACAGGAAAGCAGTGTCGAAGACACACGGGCTATTCATCCAATGACTAGGACCTTCTTGCCGTGCCCTGCCTGGTTCAGGCCATCTGCGTTCAATCATGTGACGTCTGGGTCTGGATAGATCCTCCACCGGTCAGGCAGGGCTCAGAGAAGGGCCACAGCGAAACACACAAGATTGGAAAATAAAACCCTCAAGGAAAGGCTTCACAAGGTTATCACGTATATTAGATTAGGCAGTCTGGGGAAAGACGGATAATGCGAATTAAAATATCTTAAATGTTATTAATACAGCATAAACCTAGTTAACTTCAGAGTCGGAAGACCTGGGCTGAACCTTGGCTTCTCCAGTTCCTGGTTCTGTGACCTTGAGCTTCTTGCTTAACCCCTGTGAGTGGTAGAATCCCCAGGGTGCTGCTGCTGGTGTCACCACCACCACCCGTGACAGCAGTCGCGGCTATAAATGGTGGTGGTTGTAGCTATTATTATCTCTGTAATTAGTGTCCAGGGCTAACAAGACAGGCACATCTGCTTGTCCTCCGTGTGGATTTCAGTTTCCTGCAGTGAGGGATTCCTGTGAATGCCTGGGGACAGACCCAGGGAGACAATGTGGCTGCCTTGGCACAGCTCCCCTGTCCTGCACTTAGTGGGAGGAGCACCACGTGGGGCCAGGGCTTGGCTGACGGAGCTGAGTGACCTGCACCTGCCCTCAAGGAGTCCTCCTCTGTGCAGTGTGCTGTGTCCAGGTGTCTCAGTAATCCACGCGGGCTCCAGCTCTGCCCTGTGACTTCCACTCCCAGGGAAGCCTGCCTGTGTGCCTGAAGCTGTTTTTCCTTCATGCCAGTTCCTGTGTGTCAGGAATTCTTGCCTACCCAAGGATGGAGGTCATGGAGATCTACAGTACTCATGAGTTCTTTTTAATTTGGGAACTGCAGTTCTCCAGAGCCCCCTCATCCAGAGTAAACCGTGACTGTAATTTGTGGTGCGCATTAACCGGGGACCCAGGCAGCATAATCTTGCAGTTAAGAATCACTGGGAAAGTATAGCATTTTTCAGTGAACTCTGAACTCATGGGTCTGTTGCGCCAGGGCTGGGTCTTAGGAGGATCACAGCTCCCTTTTAAATTCCGAGTGACCTTTGTGACCTCCTTGGGGTTGTAGTTGAGATTCTTTAGAGTGCAACTATGGAGCACTTAAAAATTAGCATTCTTGGCAAGATCCCTTGGCTAGAGAGGGATTTCTCTGTGATGCAAAGACCATTTGGTCGTCTTGTGGCACAGTATGGGAAAGTCATGAGAATCAATTAATTACTTTGAGAAGCAGACAGAGCAAGAGATGATTGGTCTGCTGGTTCACTCCCCAGATCCCCCAGTAGCCGAGTCTGGGCCAGGCTGGGAGATGGAAACTCAGTCCAGGTCCCTGATGCGAGTGGCAGGAACCCAGTTACTTTGAGCCATCGCCTGCTGCCTCCCTGGGTATGCATTTGCAGGAAACTGGAGTGGGGAGTGGAGCCAGGACTCGTGTGCGTGCACTCTGGTGTGGGATGCAAGCATCCTAATCCAGTGTCTCAACTGCTGGGCCCAACGCTCAGCCAAGACTCAGTTGCGAAAGAGCTTTCTTTACTGTGTGTTTCTTGCCGTCTTTGCAAGAACAGTGTAAAACTTTCCCTGAGTAAAATGAGACACTCTGCTTCCCCATCCCTGAAGTCTTAGACATCTGTTTTTCTATGTGGAGATCGGTGTTGTATCTGGGAACCTCTGTAAGATGCCTCCTCTTTTGCTTGATGTTCCCAAGGGCTTTGTTTTTGGAGGTCTGGGGTCCCAGGACCCATCCCTCTGGAGACGTATGACCAGTGAAATAAACACGCCTTTGCAGTGTCACCGAGAGCTGTGCATCTTTCTGAATTTCTTCACCTCTCTGAGCCTCAACTGCCACTTCTGACACAAGGGAGACTTAATAACACCTTGTGGTGGCCTTTTGCGGATCGAGTGATTAGTACACGCAAAGAATGTGGTGGAATCTCCAGCGAATAACAACTGGGAGCTGCTATTTCTCTTCCCCAGCTTCATGCTTTGTTGGCAATGCTTTCCTGGTCAAACTAAGGACCCCGAAGACACCGGCAGCCCCAGGGTGGCCTACGTCGGCCGGAAAGGGTGCTGGGCAGAGCCAGAAAGCCTTCAGCCGACAGATAACTGGACGGGGTGGAGAGCCTGAAGGCCCCAGGAGGGCCATCCCGCAGGGAACAGCACAGCCGTTTCTGCTGACCTCACGCCCTCTTCTGGGCCCCTGGGTGAGGCACTCGCCGCAGCACAGGGTGCACCAGCAGCTGGACTCTGAGGCTTCCCTTGACCTTCAGAGCCGTCCTAAAATGAACAGGCGTTGCCCTCTCACCTGCTCAGCGCTCACTTAATCTTCTCTGTTCACAGCAAAAAATCATGCAAATGATTTTTTTTGAGACTCAGGTTTCATTTATCACTGAATTTCTGTGGAGTATCCTCAAGTTTTCATTGTTTTTGCTTGTGTATTTTGTTCCTCTTTTTTTCCTTTTTTTAACTTGACACATTAGTGGTACTTTAGGTGGAAATTTTTTTCTGTTGCTTTACAAGCAGTCAAATACAGCAAGAAAAAAATTCTCACTTGTGAATCTCGTATTTCCCCTTTTGAAGGCTGAATATTTGATTATTTAAGTTAATCGTCCATTCCTAATAGAAGCCATTAACTTTTAGATGAGAACTTTATGTCAGAAAACCACACTGTGACCATAAATTTTTTTTTTTAATTATTTGAGAGGCAGAGAGAGGGAGGGAGAGGGAGAGAAAGAGATCTTCCATCTGCTGGTTCACACCCCAAATGCCCACAGTGGCCAAGATGAGGCCAGGCTGAAGCCAAAAGCAGGGAGCCCCATGCAGTCAGCAAGAACCCTCCTTAGCCATCACTGCTAACCCCCAGGATGATGGAGTGAGGAGTGGAAGTGGAAAATCCAGTGGAGGCCCTCTGATGTGGGATGCAGCTGGCACCTTACCTGCTAGGCCACGCACCTGCCCCTCGGTGATTCTTTTCATCGGGTCTGGTGTGTGTGTGTGTGTTTTGTTTTGTTTTGTTTTGACAGGCAGAGTGGACAGAGAGAGACAGAGAGAAAGGTCTTCCTTTGCCGTTGGTTCACCCTCCAATGGCTGCCACGGCCGGCGCACCGCGCTGATCCGAAGGCAGGAGCCAGGTGCTTCTCCTGGTCTCCTATGGGGTGCAGGGCCCAAGCACTTGGGCCATCCTCCACTGCCCTCCCTGGCCACAGCAGAGAGCTGGCCTGGAAGAGGGGCAACCAGGACAGAATCCGGCGCCCTGACCAGGACTAGAACCCGGTGTGCTGGCACCGCAAGGTGGAGGATTAGCCTAGTGAGCCGCGTCGCCGGCCGGGTCTGGTGTTTGACTTTCTGTGTCCGGGATGCAGTGGCTCACTGAGATGCACCAGATGAATGTGATGTGCAGTCTTAGGTGGCACCAATTAAAGAAGAGTGAAAAGCATAAAACTGTTCCAGAAAAGGTCACCACACTTTGAAATAGGAACCTGCCACTGCTCACACAACCTACAGGATTTGAAAACAATTTAAAGAATCAATTTAAACATGTAGGCCACCTGTCTGTCAGAGACGCTCAGTTTGCACCTCACGTTCAGATGGGGTGGGGTGGAGCTGCTGCACTGGTTGCTAGGAACGTGGAGCTTTCCCCACCAGGACCCCCCACCCACCCCCAGCCGGCAAACTCCTGCAGGCGTCTGTGGCAGCTTGAACACTGCTATTTAAGAGCTGATGAAGAGGCAGCCTGGAGAAAACCTCAAAATAAATACTCTGATTCATCATTGTTCAGGCTTCCCAGCCACGGGAGCCAGCCCCGGCCTTCTGAGACAAAGAGTGGCATTCAGGGCAGGCTAGCTCAGGCTGGCTCAGCCCTGAGCCCGGAGAGAGGGTGGAGGGGGAGGCAGCCTGGCTTAGGACCAGGAGGACCACGTGTGCTGCCTTTGCTTTCGGGGGGACGGTGAAGAATCCACGGACCGAGGCCATCTGGGAGCCTGGCTCGTCTCATTCCCAGCCCCAGAGCAGCAGGATGGACAGCAGAGTCGGGGCTGTGGTTGGGTGCAGCTCTGGCCGACACCACACCTTGCCAGTCGGTTTCTTTGCAGCATCATGGAAAGTGAGCTGGGCTAGACTGCAGAACACCAGGATTTGGCAGTCAGTTGAGAGTCAGAGGGGACACTTGGGCCTGGGAGTCTGTTAGACCCGGTGCCCAGTGCCCAGTTCACCTCTGTCACTCAGTCCTCTGCATCTCCGTCTACAGAAGAAACATGACAGGCCTCCCTTGTGATGGTTCCTGACAAGGGCATGACCGACAGCAGTTACCGTGACCACCAGTGGACCTCCATCTCTGACACGGGCTGTAGTTCCTTGTACAGTTCCCTACATACTGGGAGCCTGTATTTTCCCAGCTGAGAAAGTGACAGCACCCACACCACCTCCCCCATACCTGAATAACCAAATAAGACGTGGCATATGCAAACATCAGGGAAAACCCTGCTGAGTGGGAAGTGGCTGCCACCAGTTGTCCCCACTTGTGTCCTCAATTGCTTCAGCCACAGGGGAGGGCAGAAGTGTAGCCTCGAATCTCAGAGGAGTCCATTGATTTGATTTATACAATTCTTAATTATTTATTTGAAAGGCAGAGACAGAGATATCTTCCATCCACTGGTTCACTCTTCAAATGCCCACAACAGCCAGGGCTGGGCCAGGCTGGAGTTCGAGGAGTCCAGAACTCAATCCAGAACTCCACAGGGGTGGGGGGGACCATGTGCTTTAGCCAGGATGCCTCCCAGGGTGCACATTAGCAGGAAGCTGGAATTGACATGTGGAGCCAGGATGCAGAACCTGACCCCCTGCTAGGGGAGGGGGGACGTCATGAGTGGTACCCGAGTCCATCTGGTTCTTTGTATTCACTCTCGGAGAAAGTTTGATGAACGAAGGCATGACAATGAGGTTTCGTGTTGGTTGGCTTTTTTCCTAACGGAATTTCAGTCTCTGTGAGTCGTCTGCAAATTGTAGTTCACCAAGAAGGTCTTGTGGGAAGTGCCCCTACCACCCTCCCACCTGCTACTCTGGTCTCTGACGTTCCTCAAAGGCACTGCAGAGCCCGGGGGAAGGGGAAGGTTTGGGAGGCTCAGCTGCTTTATTCCTGCTGCTGTGAGTTTTTCCTCTGTGGTTTCTCTTGGTTTCTGCAGTGGGCAGGGAGCCGTTGACTGAGACTCAGAGCCAGTTTGCCCTTCAAGACTGGGATATGAAGGAAAAACCATAGTGTGCTCTCCAAACAGAGGCAAATCCAGAGGCAGCAGGTGGCTGCTGCAGCTCTGAAGGGAGGCATGAACGCGTGCAAAGAGGAGCTGGCTGCGGAGCCACACATCTCCTGGCCCCGGGGAAGCGTGTGCGGCTCTGCCTCCCACATACACAGAGCCACAGGGATTTCTGCAGGAAAAATGCGGTGAAAATAACGCCCCTCTGGAGGTTGCTGCAAAACCCGAGCCCTGTGAAGTGCAGAATGGCATTACTGAGCCTCCATCCGCACACACCTCCGTTATCTCTCAAACGCCGAAGCCCTAAGCTTGTATGAAACCCCAAGATATTTTTATAGATAGTTCAACCGCATTTGTTTTATGTAAGGCTGATAGTAACCAACGCTTGGAACCCCACAGTGGGAGTTTAGTATTGGGCTTTTTCAAGGCCTTGAGCGCATGTTGCAATTATTATGGTTCTATATAAAGCCACAGGGGAAAGAAGTCATTTCATGCTTCCAAAACTTACTAGTTGATGTTTAGGGAGTTTATGCACAGTGGACTAAGCCAAATTTTTTTTTCCAACCTTAAATTATTACAGAAAGGCCAGAAGAAACTGTTCTATATTAGATGGTGTTAAAAATAGGATCTTTTTTTGATTTGCCTAGGATTGCTATGATATGGTTTGTAACCAAATTACCCAGGTTGTGTTTAATAGCATCATTATGTGCAGAAACTTACAACGTGCTAGTTTCTGTGGACACACAACAGTGGATCTGTGGCCTGAGGAGTTTCCTGTGTGTGGATAAGCAGTAGAGAGTTGGTGAGCCAGGGCACAGGATTGGCACAGAGCATACCGAGCAAAGTCGTGTACCACCTAACAGTGTTCCAACGACTGATCACACGTATCATGGTGAACCAGTGAGATTAAAATGGATCTGAGAAATTCTCATAATCTAGTGACGACATAGCCTCAAGTAACACTCACGTATGTGGTAGCGCTGGGGATAGCAAGTCATGGAAAACACAGCACCATCCAGTTATATGCACAGTGCTGGTAATGAGAGCAGACCTTTATGTATTCCCTAGTGCTTTTTATTGTTGTTTTAGAGAATGGTCTCAGTTATAATTTTTACCGTGAGACAGACGCCCTGTTCCTGTGGCAGTGGACTCACACATCTTGTGTTGGCTGCGTCTCTCAGTTGCGTCATCTTATCTCATGCTAGATTCAATTTCCTGTTGTTTTGTTCATTGAGGCTCTAGGAAAAATAGGCTACACCAGGCAGATGATGTGTGTCGCAGGCTGTACCATCTATGTTTGTGTGAGTACTACACTCCATGGTGTTCACACAACCCCAAAAATCACCTGAAAACGCTTTTCTCTGAATGTAAGGGATGTGTGACTGCTGAGTATCATGGAGGTGAGAGCGTGGCAGGATTATGTCTGCCCAGAGACGATCTCTTGGAATAAACAGTGGTTGTGGAGGACCTGGGAGGATGCTGGTGTAGGACTTGGGTGAGAGTCACTCTGGTTCCAGTGGGTGAGTACAGAGCCACGTGGAGAGGGACATGGTGCTGAGAAGTAGGAGAACTCTCCAGAAGCTATGGGACAGCTGGGCGGGACTGCGTGGAAGAAGCTTGTGGGAATGGATGGATAAGTGAAAGCAGGTCGAGGAGACTGGAGAGTGGGCAGCCATTGTGTAAGTGCTGTATGTGTTTCACTTGAAAAAGATCGTGCTGTTAAATGACAAAGTACAGATTAATGTGTGTTTGTTGCTGTTGGATTGAAATTGCATTATATTGACAGGTCATTTTTTTTCTAGTGTGTGCATGTAATTTTCTTAGCGTGTGGGGTAGCATTTTCAAGAATTTGATGAGTTGGTGAAGTATTTTCAAATAAATTACTGTAGTTGCAACATGCTATAGTCCCAGGACCCTTCAGTTACGTAGCTAAAGAGTGTGTTGTTGGTCCAGCTATGGGGATCCAATTAAAGCTGGGTCATGCTGCTATTTTCACTGTTTCCAAAGCTACTCACTGCCATAATTTCTACTCTTGTGTACAGTCCGTGAAGTGTTTAATGCAGTGTGCCTGGTACAGCATCTGACACATTAAAAATTTCGCCTGATAAATGGTCCTCTGCTTGTTTCTTCTGAATGGTGACAGATTTCTGCATAATGAGTAGAGCTTAACATATTTATATACAATATAACTTGGGGAAAGTTTCCTTATGGTTCAAGTGTATCCATTGAATGTTGAAAAGAATGCCAATGTTTCTTGGCTTCACTCTTCTCTTTCCCTTCTTGTTAAAAAACCCCACTTACTTTCTTATTTATATAGGGAGAAACTGTAAGATACTGAAATATATAAGCTTTCTGTGGCATCAAGTACTGTTGTCTGAGTCTCACTAAGACAGTGTCCCTGCCCTTCTGCTGTTAACATGAGGCAGCACGGTGCTGTGCCCAAGTTCAGCAAGGATGGCATCAGACACTTAGCAATCCTAAGAACTGTCATGATGCCCACACACCCCGCAGTGCCTGAAGCCCCTTCCCCTAAACAAGCCTGGTTTGCGGGCTTTTCTGTGACAAATGTGGGAAGCAGAAGATGGGCGAACCACAGAATAGAAGACTCACTGAGATCAGGGCTCAGTATCAGCAGGCCCAGTGTTGGTGCAGAGACGATTTCTCAAGGCTGCTTCCTGTAGGAAGAACTCCACATAGCTCACAAACCATCGCTGTGGCCAGGAATGGTATAAACACTGGTTCAGGGTCCCCATGTAGTCACTGAGAAGAGGTTAGATTATATTGATAGGTTCTATTTCAGATAACACATCCACACAACATGGTTTAGAAATATTTGTACACATACTGTTTTTTTTTAAAAAAAGAATAAACTAGAAAAAAGCGTTAGTACATGAAAAAAATCAAATTATCCGGAAATGTGGATGCTACCTTATGAGAACAGCTACACGAAGTGCTTTCAGTTGTCCTTCTTTGAAGAAAAAGTGCTCAACATCATTTTGAAAGGCAGTTCTTACAGTTGCCCTAGGTGAGTTACTATTATGATTTTATTTTACAGAAGGGGAAGTGGTCAGGTGGCTTGCCCAAGGTCGCAGGGTTTAAGTCAATCAAATATTTATTGATTGCCAGATTCTTTTCTTGGCTTAAAAAAACGTTGGAAGATTTTTCTCTCTGAGCTGTTAAAAATGTAATTTCTCATCAATGCCTCAAGAATTAAATGCTGAGAATTAATGTGCACACTGTATTTCATTAAATCTAAGAAACAAAGCTTGCATGTCTGTATTGAGGCTATTATTTTGTTTCCTGCATCACATTATACAATTCTTAGTGCAATCTACTAGTTTTGGGTTTTTTTCTGTTTTTTTGTTTTTTGTTTTTTGTTTTTGTCCTATAGTTAGAATACTGGAGCCAGAACATAAGAAAGATTCATGAGGAAAAATATGCTTAGGCATCTTGAAGCTCTGTTGATGTCAGTTTACTTTTGTTGCTGGCTGTATTTACTGTTTTCAAGGGAAAAAAAATCAAAACTTTATAACCAAAGACACAAAAAAAGAGGTATCTCAAAAATCTGATCAGTATGGAAATCACAGTACAGTTTGTGTCCTGTAGAATCCAAATGTTAAAAAATCTTGGTGGAAAACAGAAAGTCAGTCATGTGCAGAGTGATTGGAAAATAATTTTCCATGTTCATTTTTACCAAAGGGGAAAAAGTAAATTAGATTTTTGTATAATATTAATACTTTATTCATATATGTTAATTTTACTTTTGCATATTAATATAGCCATTCTAAGTTTCTTTCAGATTGATGAGATCATGGTATATTCTTTTGTCACCCTTTTATTTTAAAAAATGTTTATTTTCATTTTATTTGAAAGGTAGAGAGTCAAAAAACGGGCAGAGGGAGAGAGATCGTCCATTCACTGGTTCATTCCCAGATGCCCATATTATACATGGCTGGGCCGAGCCAGGAGCCTGGAGCTCGATCATGGTCTCCCCCATAGGTGGCAGGGACAGGCACTTGAGCCACCACCTGCTGCCTCCCAAGGGCTGCATTAGCAGGAAGCTAGATTGGAAGCAGAGTCATAGGCACTGCAGTATGGGATGTAGCATCCCAAGTGGTGCTTAACCACTGTGCCGTGTCTCCACCTACTTTTACACGTATCTGTCTTTAAATTTAAAATGATATGTAGTTAACATTAGCTATACCTCTTTGATATCTTTTAATTAGTGATTGCTCTAGTGTTGATAATATCTGTCCTTAACCAGTCACAGCTTACCTTCCAGTAATATGTCACATCATATGTAATACAAGAATTTTTCAACATTTTACTTGGGTTTCTCCTTTGTGGCTAAGCATCAGATGCTGGGACTTTAAACCCCTCTGGCATCTCCCATCTCTGCCCCCATCCCCACCCCCACCCCCGCCATATTCCTACTGCTTCTGGCCAAGGTCCTTATTCTGTCTTGCCTTGGGTCTTCAGTAGCCTGAAGTTTCATCAGTTTGCCTTGGCCTTCAAGACCCTCTGTGATCTTGCCACTCCTGCCACCTCTCCACTCTCATTTCACACTTAGATACCATGTTTCCTTCTTGAGATTTGCCCGCATGTCTCACATCTCTGCATTTTTGCTCCTGCTGAACCTGAGTAGCCCCCTTACCCCCTTATGTACCCGGCAAGCAGTTAATTCCTCTTCAAAACCTGGACAAGTTCCGCCTTCGTTGAATCACCTGGTGGATTCAGCTGCAGTCCCCTCTCTGTCCTGCTATGGATGACGCACACCCCAGTCCTGCCCCTGTTGCTGTTCACTGTGTAATCTGTGTATCATCTTACTCCCAGATGTCAGAGTCCTCTTGGTCTCCCAGCATGGGTGGTAGCACCAGACTCACCACCTGCTCAGAAAATATACCCTGAGTAAAGTTATCCATGGATGAATGAGTTGGTGCCAGGTCAGCATTCCTTATTATCTACTGAGAATTGTTGACAAGTGGCGACATTTTTCCTTGGTGGGGATTGTGATTAATTTATCCTGGTCCATTCATTGCTAACTTCATAGAAAGTGACTTGAGAATCGAGTCGTTTTTCTACTGTGACTGTATCTTTGAGCTGCCCCAAAACTATGGTGATTTCCACATTGATGTTGGAAATAATAAACCTTAATAGCATAATTTTGACTTGAATATTTAGCTTGGCAAATAATTACTCAAATAAATTGTTTTATGGTATTTGATACATTAATGCTTTTAATTTAAGAAAATTGCACATACATCTTTTTGATCATCTTGACTGCTATCATTGCAAGACATGAATGGCCTGTGGCTGCTTAGAAGTCTGCAAAACATGTTGCTGTGGTTTTTTTTTGTTTTTGTTTTGTTTTGTTTTTTTAGACTTTTCCACAAATCCCAAGTCATTCTTTAAACGTGGTGTTGCCCAGAGTGTTTTATTCTTTTCTGATTAGAGAAACCAAACCAATTCAAGCTCTAATAGTGGGTCTGTAGCCTCAGGGAACTTTCTGTTGTCTCTTGTATGAGGACACTGTCTTGAAATGAACAGTGCAAGAGTATTATAAAGCAAAAATGACAGCTACTTACATTTTTCATAAGCCATGAAAATAAATACCAGTGAATGTACCGAGATGGGGGTAAACTCCGACAGACCTCACAGTGCTGATCCAGCCAGTGGGGATGAGGGTGATCCTCCTTTAGACTCTCATCCCTTGAAAAAAAAATTACTTCTATATGTATTTGAAAGACAGATGGTCAGAGAGAAAGGCGGTGGGGGAGATGTTCTATCCAGTGGTTCACTCCCCAAACAGCGGCAGCAGCCAGAGCTGGGCTAGGCAGGAGCCAGGAATTCCACCCTTGTCTCCTGCATGGGTGGCAGGGACCCAGGTGCTTGGACCATCATCCTCTGTCTTCCTAGGTGCATTTGCAGGGAGCTGGATCAGAATCAGAGCAGTTGGGACTCAATCTGGCACTCTGATTATGGGATGCTGATGTTGCAAGTGTCAGCTAAACTCGCTGAACCCCAACGCCCGCCGCCGCGCTCTCTTCCCCTTGGCAGGAGAGGAGAGCTTTCTGTTTCACCCTCCCCTCCCAAAAATGAATTTTTAGAAATGCATTTATTGATTTGGGAGGCAGAAAATCAGAGAGAGACAGAGAGCTCTTATCTGCTCATTCACTCCTAAAATGTAGTGATTGGGGCTAGACCAGGACTAAAGCTAGGAGCCAGGAATGCAATCCAGGCCTCCCACATGGGTGGCAGGAACCTAATTACTTCAGCCATCAACTGCTGCCTCCTAGGTTCTGCATTGGCTGGAAACTTGAGTCAGGAGTGGGGGCTGGGAATTGAACCCAAATACTCTGATGTGGGTTGAGGTGTCTTAACAGCGAGGTCAAATGCCTACTCCCCTGAAAATGATGTGTGGTGGTCGAGAGATCTCCTGTTAGCGAAATTAAACACCCATACAAACAAACAAGAGCTCTAACAAATGAGTGTTTGTGTAGCTGCATACTGTGTACCAGGCAGTGAGCTAAGTGTCCCACCCAGATGTTTTCTCATGTAATCTTCCCTGTGTATCAGGATGTGTGCTGCAGTGGGTTGGGAAACAGCTCCCCAAAACCTGCCTGTCTCCTGGAAACCTGCAGCTACTGCCTTACAGATGTGGTGCAGTTAAGGATCTTGAGATAAGCAGATGGCCTTGGCGGGGGGAAGGGGGAGGGCTGCCTCTTCCTAGCCGTGGTGCAGGTAGATTTTGTCTCAGGCTCAAACAGAAGAAAAGGAGATCATGGAATCCAAAAGGAGCAATGTTCCTGGAAGCAAAATCGGCCACCCCTGTGCCCTCCCCCTCCTAAGAAGCTCCCCAGAAACCACCTGTTATTTCTCCATAGAGTCTCTTACAGCTCTCGCCTACTGCTCTCCACGTGGGGCAACTTGAAAGAACCGTGACCCGTTTGGTCCCGTGGGTTTCCCAGTGACTGGCGAATAAACATACGTGCGTTTCCGACACCTGCCTGGTGTCACTTTTCTCCTTGGGTAAAGAGTTGGTGGCTGTGATGGGAACGGAGATCCTGGGACTGAAACCAGTGGAGTCCATCTTTCCTCTGGTTCTGAGCCAGCATTCTCTCTCTCACGGGGACATCCTGCCCGGCGTCCTGGGAGAGACCGTGCAGAGAGGCTGTGCAAGCCATCCAGGCTCTGGGCGGTTGGAACTTCCAGTGAAGCCTAAGGAAGGGCCCAGGAACAGAGTGGGGAAGATTTCTCCTGTGCTGGCGATGGAAAAACGCACCTGCCAGCCTCAGCTGCTCATTCATTCCCTGCGTCCTCCCTGGGGCAGGTGTGCTGCAGACAGAACCACATATCAGTCCTCCAAACTTGCAATGCTCTGTTGGCTCGTGGATGTAGGAGGGGTAAGTGTGGGGGGGGGGGAGGGGCTTTTGTAACCGGATCTCTGAAGTGACATCCCAGCACTTTTGAAGTGACTCACCACTGGGTCCTGCCCGTACTCTCAGAGGGTAGCATATGAATCTGAATACCAGGGGTCACTTTGCAGGCCCTCTCAGAGGCTGCTGCCATAGCAGGACAGTAGGTCTTAGGAAAATCCTGATTTACGTATGAGCTAGAAGGGGGAATTAATTTCCTCTTCATTATTGAGGAATAATTCATGTTATAAAATGCATCGATTAGAGTTTGAGGACTTCTGAAAAAATGCCTGGGATCTTTTTATTAGAGGCCTAGAGGATGAGATTTCCTTAAATGCCAAGTACTGCAGACCTAGACATATGTACGGTGCAAACTGTAGTCACATCAGTATTCATGGTAGTTGAGCAATGCATGTAAAGTACCCCGGAACTTCGTTCCCGAGAGCTGCTCCGTTTCTGAGGGTCAGGTGTCTGAGCACAGCTCAGCTGGCTGCCTGTGGCTCGGGGCCTCACGGCTGTCGTGCGTCGGGTCATGTCGAGGCCTCCCTGGGGAAGGGTCTGCCGTCCCTGCTCCTGATTGTGGGCAGCATTCAGTTTCTCCTTGTTGTCAGACGAGGAATCTGAGTTCCTCTCTGGCCGTCAGCTCCCGGATGGGGATCTCGCTTGTTTCCCCAGGGCACCCAAGCCTTGAAGGCCACGTGGAGAGAAAAGGGACAGCACTTACCGTCCCAGTAACCAAGCCATAGAGGGGACAGCCTAACACTTCTGCAGGCTGTTAGTTATAGTGTAGGCAGGTGGCTGGGTCTAGCCCATATCCAGGGGGAAGAGACTGAGGGGGCGTGGCTACCCGGGGGCGGGGTCTCACAGCTGCTGATCTCAGCATAGGACTCTGCAAGAACTGTGACCCCAGGTACACCTTTTCAGTCAAACATCCAAATACTACAGCTACACGGAAAAGCTAAACTTCATCAGACTCTTACGAGTGCCTTTTAAATCGCGTCTCCTCGTCCAGATAAAGTTGTATGTAGCAAAATGTTCCCTAGCAAATAAATGAAATAATTACAGACAGGAAGGTGGTTTGACTGAGTCAGATGTCCCCTCGCAGATTTCTTGGGCTCCCTTTCTGTGGTTTTAAATGTCTCCCCAAGTTCTTTAGTATTCGATGTGGGTTAGAGTCCACGGCTTGTTTCACGGAACGGAGTGACTCGCTGTGGAAGGCACCGTCGCTTCCTCCCTCCTTGGGTCCCTCACTCTGGGACAGCGAGAGGCGGTCGTGTGAGGACACTCCAGCTGCCCTTGAGGGACTGCTGGTGAGCAGCCGAGCCACTGCCGACACCCGTGGGGGTGAAGCATGCTGGCCGTGATCCCCCGTTTCGTTTATCAGGTTTGTCTCGCACGGAGCTTAAGAACCGGATGCTGGGTGTAGGGAAGCCTGCGCAGTCGTCAGTCAGACAGTGAAGTGTGAGGATGGAGTGATGCGGGAGGGCTGCTGGGGCGGTGGGGGCAGGGGCAGCAGGCATAAGCCTGGGATGGACAGCTGGACTGCTGAAGAGGCTGGCGAGTCACAGAGAGGGAGGCCCAGGCCTGAAGCGGAGGGCTGTGTACCAGACTCTGGAGAGGAGAGGAGAAAGAGACGCCCACTCGTGCTCCCAGGGGAGCCCCGGGAGGGCCTGCCCGGGCAGCCTGAAACTCCTCTAGAACTTCAGACGCGGAACAGGCGTGAGCAGGGAGCCGCAGGGCCGGGGTTGTGAGTCAGAAAGCCGACAAAAGTCGTCCTGGACCCGGAAGACTCCTTGAGCTTCCACTCGGCAGTTGTGCCGCGATGCGTCCCTGCATTTCCGATTTTGGGCTGGAAGAGGGCGTTCCTGCGACTGCTCACACGCTTCCTGTTACCCAGAACCTTTCTCTTGGCACTGCTGTGCCCACCTGCGCCGTTTGACCCTGCCAGTTCTAAGCCGAGCTGACCTTTCTGTTGTAGTACTTACTTTGCTTCCTGCTAGCATGTAAGCGTAAATATAAATACACGTGCATACTTCCGGAAGTTCATGGAAAGTGTCACTAATTTAAGTTTTTTATATTGCAAAAAAATTGACATGCATGCATGCAGGGGGTCTCAAAAAACTCATGGAAATGCGTATTATGAAGAGAACAACGTGCGATGGATTTCAAATGTTTGTGCCAAGATAACCCTATATTTTAATTCTGCTTTCCACGAACTTTCAGAAGTGCCGCCATTCGGAAGTAGGGGTGGCTGGGTTGTAACATCTGCCCGGCTCGCAGCCATGTGCTCGCTGCCAACTTCCCAGGCTGCGCATTCCATCACAGGAACGGCACAGCCAGTCGGGAATCCCTGTCACCTCTGAACACTTCTAAAACTCTGTTGACACCATCCCATAATACTTATGGTCCCACAGCTGTCTCCGCCCGGAGGTCGTAAATTCTCGGAAGGCAAACACTGCGCGTCCAGGAGCAGCCTGGACAGCTCCTTAAGCGTAAGCAGGTGCCCGCCCGTGCAGGGCTGCTTTCCCCTCTGGGCCGGTAGACCAGGCGGTCGGAGGGCGGGCCATGCTCAGTGTGTGCGTCACCCTATTGGCGTAACTACGTATGTGTGTGGAAATCGCCCCGCACACATCCCTCACCAGGAGCCTGGAAGAGCGCCTGCCTACTGCGCATGCCCCCACTCCACTCCTGCGCTCAGGGGGAGGAGCAAGGCTGCTGCTTCCTGGCCCGGGCGGTAGATGCTCTACGGAAGTCACGTGACACGTCTCTCCTTGGAAGTACATCTTGTAAAAATCCCAGCTCCTGCCTTCACCCAAGAAATTTCTAGGCAACGTGGTGACTCGTAGCTTAGTTTATCCTCTGAGAACCGCTTTCCCTGCTGGAAATTACCCCACCCAGACTCTCACTGGAGTCTCAGGGACAAGGAGTCTTTGGGTTTTTTTTTTTTTTTTTTTTTTTGAAACTGGCACTTCTGTGATGAACTCCACCACAGTTGACAAACTGTGAGTTTCCATAGTAATTTTAGCCTGTCTGTGGGGGAAGGCTTTCCCTTCCAGATGCTGTTGAAGATTTAAAATGTGTGGGATCCAAGCAGAATCCGTGAAGTACTTCATTTGTCATACCTCAGCAGTGCATGCTACTAATTATGTTTTGTTCCTGTCATTAAGTAGGAAGCCTCCTCATTTATTCTGTGAGTTCTCTTCCGCCATTCTTCCTTAAGAAAAAGCTCTGTGAGAAGGAGGGAGGCTCCACCCTGGGCTTGGGTTCCCGCCTCCCCGCTGCCTGCTCAGGGATCACCTCTGGCATCCAGTTTCTGTTTACCACCTGGAAGCTTTCCATTTTGAGCACATTTGAGTCTTTCACCGAAAGGCACTTTAAAAATTCAAGGTTTTAGTGTAATCAGTAGAAAACATCTATTAAAATATGCATCTGCACCTGGAGCTGTGTACAGATGAGTTAAGCCCCTGTGCCCTAAGAATAATATACTTCTTTCTTCTTTCCCCTTCTTTCTTTTTTCTTTCTCTCTTTTTTTTTTTTTTGTCAAGACAATGGTGACAAAAGTGATCTAATTCCATTTCAGCCTGTAGCACATTATTTAAAGAGATTATTGGCGTAGGCATTGTGCCACAACAGGTTAAGCCACTGCCTGGGACGCCTGTACCCCGTATCAGAGTGCCTGGTTCAAGTCCCAGCTCCTACACTTCTGATCTGGCTTCCTGCTAATGTGCACCTTGGGAGGCAGCCCATGATGGCTCTAGTACTTGGGTCCTTAACACCCATGTGGGAAACCCAGATGGAGTCCTTGGCTCCTGGCTTGAGCCTGGCCCAGCCTCTGATACTGCAGGCATTTGAGGAGTAAGCCAGGAGGTGGAAGATTGCTGTCTGTCCATCTCTCTCTCTCAATCTACCTTTTAAATAAGTAAAAATAAATAAAAATCTTTTTATAAAATAGCTCCAGGAGGCAACTCTCTTAATAACCTAAAGAAATGGAAATGTTTAGCTAACAGAAGAGAAGGCTTGCAGATCTCCAAGTTGTCTGTAGACACTTGGAAGACAGGTGGTTGGGAGGGGATACTCTGCTCAGTCTGCCCCAGAGAGGAGCAGGCACACAAGGCTAGGGAGTAAGGAAGCCGGGTAGAGTCCATGTAGGAACAAACGGGCCAGCAGTGTGGCGCTGCTAATGGTTACACTGGGTGAACTGGGTGGTTCTAAGAAGCTGTAAGCCTCTGGTCTGCCAAGATACTCAGAAATGGAGTGAGCTCCTGCCTCCTGTGCTGTGAGAGGGTCCTTCAACCAGTTGGAAACGAGATGGGACCCAGGAACTCCATCTGATAATGTATGTGATTGTTTTTGACTTAAGGGATGGAATATTGTCTTCGGCGTCGGATTTTTTTCAGGGAACTTAGGGAAGACATGATGAATTATTCAGATTCCTCTCTGCGAAGCACTTGCACAAAGACAGCTTGATAGAGATTACGATTCTAAAATTGTTGGTAATATATTTTATTCATGCACTCTCCTTACAATAGAAGGTTTCCTGCTTGACATTTCTTAGACACATCACTCACGATCCCACACTTAGTCTTTGAATGGGTGCAAAATACGATGCCAAAAAAAAAAAAAAATGATGTACACAGTCTAATGAATTATGCAAGTCTTAAAATGTTTGTAGGAAAAGGTTATTCATTAGGATTTTAAGATGATATAGTCAGTGCAATCATTGTTGTAACTTCTCTCTCATGTAACAGGTAGCAAAACATGGTTTATGTTTTATATGGAGGGGAGGAGCTTTCTGAACAGTTTCAGCAGTGACAGTAACCTCACCTGGAGTGCGCTGTCGTCAGGTCCAAGGAGGTTTTCCTCAGCAGACACAGACACAGTGGCTCTTCCCCCTGTTCTTTTTGACAGGCAGAGTGGACAGTGAGAGAGAGAGAGAGAAAGGTCTTCCTTTGCCATTGATTGGTTCACCCTCCAATGGCCGCCGCGGCTGGCGTGCTGCAGCCCGCGCACCGCGCTGATCCGAAGGTAGGAGCCAGGTACTTCTCCTGGTCCCCCATGGGGTGCAGGGCCCAAGCACCTGGGCCATCCTCCACTGCACTCCCTGGCCACAGCAGAGAGCTGGCCTGGAAGAGGGGCGACCGGGACTAGAACCCGGTGTGCCGGCGCTGCAAGGCGGAGGGTTAGCCTAGTGAGCCGCGGTGCCTGCTCCCCCTGTTCTTTTAAAATCTGGACATCCTTTTCCAGGATTGTTCACTTATTTCTCCCAGTGAGTGCTGAGACCCACATGGGCGGGGTTTTCTGCAGGCCAGTGAAGGGGCTGAGCTCCTACACAGAACAGGTGCCGCGGGTGAATGTTCAGAGCCCCACATCCCTGCCCCGGGCCAAGTCCTAGCCAGGCGAAGGATGTGCTTCCTGAGAGCCCAGCAAGCGTGCTCTCCAGCCCCCGGGGAGGCTCATGGCAGAGCTGCTCTGGATAAAGCTCACTGCTCCCAAACTCAGATATTTAAGGACTTTGTAGCCCCGGTCAGCGTGGGAGCAGCCGTCCGTTCAGGAGTTATGGTAAAACACGGCAGGCTGGTGGTGGTCGGCTTGGTTGGTGATTCCTGCACCTGAGGTTTATGTAGCAACAGCTGCGCGCTGTGCCCTGTGCAGATGCAGAAGCACAAACACACGTTTCCGCTGGTGGGGCTTCGGTCTGGCCACAGAGACTGGCAGTGGGCGTGTGTACAAGCAAGTACGCTGTGTATTCAAAGCCACACCAGGTGCACCGATGGGCACAGAAGAGGAGAGCTTTGTTCTTTGGGAATGTGAGAGATGGCTTTGCTGGGATGTGTCATGTGGGTCTAGGCCAGAGCGTGCCAGGGGCTGGGGTCCTGGAACACGGGGGACAGCAAGGACGGAGGTGCAGGCTGAGGGAGAGGGGCTGGACAGAGACTCAAGGTGCCTGGACTCCTCCCCCAGGAGAGGGGGTTTGGTCTGATGGAGCCGTAAAGGGAAGCGCTGCAGGGAGTTAGGCCAGGAGTGAGCTGGAAAAAAAAAGGCGACCCTGGCAGCTGCCTGGAGGTGGGGGAACCATAACTCAAAATGGGTGAGTAGAACAGGGGCTGTGGGGGGTGACTGAAAGGGGTGAGGGGCAAAAAGTGTGTAAGAAGGCTCCACAGCGGGCCCCGCGCGGGTCATCTCAGTCGCCGCGCAGTTGGGGGCTGCAACCCTCGGACAGATCCTGTTTCTTGATGCCTGTCTGAAGCTCACACCGAAAGGGTCAGTGTAGGCAGCGTGGAAATGCAGCGCACTGGGTTGCTACCCTGGCTCCACCATGCCTTCAGGGAGGTGAGACGGCTCTCCAGGCTGGAGTGGAACGGTGCAAGGCCACACACATTTGCATCCATCGCAGCTCCTGCAGTGGACCGTCAAAGGTTTAGGCAAAGGGGCCCTTGAGTCTGAGGCTGTCAGAGAGGGCGAGAGCCCCGGAAGTCCTGCAGCACCCTAACTGAGGCTCCGAGAGGTTCGTGTGTTCCCCCGAGAGGCCCGGCCAGAGAGTGACAGCTGGAGAGAAACCGACCTGTCTTTTGTCAGTGTGATACTTCTCTAAATCTTCATTAAATCCTTCTAGGGTCTAATTTTAAAAAAATACTCTCAGAATTAATTTATTTAAGGATTCAACTGGTCAAAAAACCCAGGGCTGTTTCAAGTAAACAGCTTAAAATTGGAATCTTAATGCTACCAAGCTAATTTCCCTTGTATGTGAACTGTGGTAATTGGGCTCCAGTCTCTCATGTGAAAAGCCAAACATTTTCAGATCTAATGAGTCCCGGCCGCTGGGGCAGGGAGATTTTAGAATTCTCTATTTATAGCATCTTCAAGTGTCACTTCCCTCCCTTCTTTTAATAAGCACTGGGCTGTTCCTCGGCCCACAGGAGCCTGGGGCACGGAGATGAGCGTGAGGGGGCATCACGGCTGAACAGCTTCTGGTATAGCTTTGGAGTCGGAGGCCTCCGAGGGGACGCTGGCTGCCGCTCAGAAATGAGGCCGTGTTCTCCCCAATAAACAGCAGATCAGTCCCTACCAACTGGGGAGCAGAGGCAGGGGGTGCACCTGGCAGAGGCCGGAGTCCACTGCAGAGGTTCGCAGAGGGGGGCAGCTGCATGGCACCTGCCAAGGAGAACTGGGTGGTTAAGTCAGAACTGTAAAGACCGTGGAGACAGCGCCAGGAGGGGCTCAGCTCAGCTGGGCCCCAGGAGAATAAGCAAACAGAACGCAGCAGCTGAAAATGTAAAACGCACAGGGGTGGTGCCGGGACACAGCGCTTCAGCCGCTGCCTGTGTCACAGGCATCCCACACGCATGCTGATTCCAGTCCCAGGCGCTCCACTTGGAATCCAGCTCCCTGCTGATGCACCTGGGAAAGCAGCGGAAGATGGCCCAAGTCCCTGGGCCCTGCACCTGCGTGGGAGACTTGCAAAGAGCTCCTTGCTCCAGCCTGGCCCAGCTCTGGCTCTTGTGGTCACTTAGGGAGTGAACCAGCAGAAGGAAGACCTCTCTCTCTCTGTCTCTCCTCTCTCTCCCTTTGTAACTCTGCCAGTCAAATAAATAAATATTTAGGAAAAAAAGAAAATGTAAAATGCAGGCTGAAACAGAAGCATGAAAACTTAGGGACGTTTCGTGAGTATTGCTGGTCAGGCTCAGAAAAGTACAGAAGATGGTCTGCGTTTGAAGCCCATCACACATGCATTATTTACAGGGGACTCTGATTTCTCGCCTGTGAGCTTTTCCAAGTTGTGAGACTGTGCGGTGCAGTGGGAAGTGCACCAGGTGAGGACTTTGCAGCCCCGGGTTGGCAGGGGACACCAGGCAGGTCACCTGGTCTCACAGAGTCTCCACTTTCCCATCTGTACAGTGGGACTAAGAGTGGGAGTCCATTTGGCTGTGCCGACCTGCAGAGAGGCTCAAAGCCGTGGGGAAGCTGGGTGACGCCCTCCAGGCATTATTTCCTCCCAGCCCTGTGTTTTCAAAGATCCGGCTGAGGAGCTGAGAAATATCACCAGCCCCACAGCTGACATTTTTGTTGTTTTGTTGTTCACTTGGTCTGGGTGGGCCCCAGGCATTGGAGGTTTTCCAAAGCCCTGAAGGTTGTTCAGATGGACCAAACTGGCTGCAGCCTCCGGCCTGACAGGTAGGAGGCGCTCTAGGGAGTCGGAGGGTGTGGCCTGGCCTAGCCTGTGCCTTCGAGTGCCCAGGGAGACAGTGAGGTCATCCCCCACTTTCCCCCAGTGCCTGCGCTCCTCCTGTCTCCCCGCTGTTTCCTGGAAGTTCTCCCCGTTAAGTACTGACTCAGCTGCAGCCTGCTGGGGATTGAAGTACTGGGGAGCCGACTGCCTGTGGAGAGCCAGCGCCACTATTTTCCCCCAAACATCTCATTTTCAGTGATTCTGAAGCCTGTTAAGTCAGCCTGATGAGATTAGGCTGATAAAGTGGTAGCAGGGTGGATGTGCAGAAATGATCGTTTTCACATTCTCTTTAATTCAGTCAAGATTAATGAAAGATCTTGTGTTTACCCATGGAACCAGAGTTTAAAATTTCGAGTGCAGAATTCATTAGGCTGTTTTAATGCACAAATCCAACTTCCTTGTTAGTGTGTGAAAATGAACACACACAGTTTGGTGCCATCGAGGATGGCTGGGACCTGGCAGAGGGAAGCCACATGTTACTGGGCCCGCCCCACACTGGAGTCGTGCCACCAAGGGTGTCTGTGTTCTCTCCTTGTCCGAGGAGGGTGAATCCTCTCGGCACTACATTGTGTGTGTCAGGTCCACACTCAGGGGCACTGTCTCTCTTACAGATAAACCCTATGGGGGCTGGTGTTGAGGTGCGGTAGCATCCCATATCAGAGCACAGGTTCAGCGTTGAGTGCAGTAGCATCCCTTCAGAGCACAGGTTCAAGTCCTAGCGCTCTCCTTCTGATCCAGCTGCCTGCTGTGCACCAGGGAAAGAGCAGAAGGTGGCCTGACAACTTGAACCCCTGCCATGCATGTGGGAGACCAGGGTGAAGTTCCGGGTTCTTGGCCCAGGCCTGGCCCAGCCCTGGGCATTGTGGGCATTTGGGGAATGAACCAGATGATGGAACATCGATCAGTCTCCCTCCCTATCTCTGTATCACTCTGCCTGTCAAATAAATAAGTAAATCTTAAAAAGAAATGGTAAAGTCAATTCTACTTCTGGTGTAGACCCAAAAGAAGTGAGAGCAGGGTCTCCAAGAGCGATCTGTACCCTCAGGTTCCCAGCCGCATCCTTCCCAGCAGACAGAAGGGGGAAGTAACCCAAGTGTCTACCGGCAGGCAAATGGATAAACAGATGTGGTTCATGAGTGCAATAGAATGGCAATCAGCCTGAGTGCCCCCGAACCTCGAAGACATCATGGTCTGGTGAAAAAGCCATTGACACAAGGGGCAAATACCATGTGATCTGACTTATATGGAGGTGCTTGGAGGAGTCAGGATCATAGAAGGTAGGAGGGGACTTGCGGGGGGCTGAGCAAGGGAGGGATGAGGGGCGTTTCGTGGGCACAGACCTTCAGTGAGGAAGACGGAGTTCTGGAGACGGGTGGTGGTGGTAGTGGCCGCTGCACAGCCGGGGCACTTACTGCTCAGAGCTGTGCACTGAAACATGGCTGAAGTGGCAAGTTTTATCACAATAAAAAAGGAAGTTGTTAGCAAAAAGTGTAGGAATGCGTAGGGCTTCTCTGCTCAGGTTCGTGAGAGTCCCACCAGCAAGCATTAGCAGACTCTGCAGTGTTTGCCAGTGAGAAAACACACCCTTCCTCTGCCCAGAGCTGTCCCAGTTACTGAGATGGGGCCGGGCAGCCTGGAGGACAAGCCCAGGGACACTCCAGTGTGCTGAGGACAGCAGACTGGCCCTGGAATGTTCCATTTCACCTCCGCCCTGGGTCACCCAGGTCCTGAGAGTATAGGGTGTGCCCTTCTTCCCCCATTAGCTGGTTTTCTCTGAAATTCCAGTATATGTGAAAATAATAACAGCCGTAGCAGCTAATGGGTTTTTTTAAATAAATAATATTTCCAATTCATAAAAAAATATGTCTTCGGCCGGTGCCGTGGCTCACTAGGCTAATCCTCCGCCTTGCGGCGCTGGCACACCGGGTTCTAGTCCCGGTCGGGGCGCCGGATTCTGTCCTGGTTGCCCCTCTTCCAGGCCAGCTCTCTGCTATGGCCAGGGAGTGCAGTGGAGGATGGCCCAAGTGCTTGGGCCCTGCACCCCATGGGAGACCAGGATAAGTACCTGGCTCCTGCCATCGGATCAGCGCGGTGTGCTGGCCGCAGCGCGCCGTCCGCAGTGGCCATTGGAGGGTGAACCAACGGCAAAGGAAGACCTTTCTCTCTGTCTCTCTCTCTCTCTCACTGTCCACTCTGCCTGTCAAAAAAATATGTCTTCAGTGGAACAACAACCGTGAGTGATATTGTTATCCCCGTGATAGATTTGGCCTAGAGGAAGTAGGAGAGGATCATTGTCCATAGCTCATGGCTGCCCACAGACGCCAGAGCCAGCCCTGGACTGGGTAGACCAACTCCTGCCTAGGAGTCCTGATGACTGGCATGTGTCCACATGTGCACATTCTCCATCTAAGGGGTGCCCTTAAGTTAGCCTATCAATTTTTATACGGAAGCTTTTGGTTTTCTTATATTCAGCATGTACGGATGGACCTTCTCTATGATTTCTGGGTGAAGAACCCACAACTATAGCAGCTGTTTCATCCTGCAAGCTTTATAAAGTTTTTTTTTTTTTTTTAAGTTTTTATACCCTAGCATTAGGTTTATAAAAACATGGAGTGAGGGCCAGCATTGTGATATGGTGGGTTAGGCTGCTGCCTGCAACACTGGCATCCCATGTGGGTGCTAGTTCATGTCCCAGCTGTTCTACTTCTGATCCAGCTCCCTGCTGATGGCCTGGGAAAGCAGAAGATGGCCCGAGTGCTTAGGCCCCTGCACCCAGGTGGGAGACCTGGATGAAGGGCCTGGCTCAGCCCTCAGTATGGCAGCCATCTGGGGACTGAACCAGTGGATAAAAGATCTTTCTTTCTGTCCCTCTCTCTCTAACTCTGCCTGTCAGATAGGTAAATAAATCTTAAAAAAAAATTGGGTGAAAAAAATAAAATAAAACAGTTTCCCGGAGCCTAACCCTCACCTCCTGCGCACACAGCATTCCCGCTTACTGACCCCCTGCATTCAGCAGTGTGGGGTCTGCTACAGCTGACGCAGTATTATTGACAAATGTGCAGGTTCACATGCGTTCACTCTCGTGGTGTTCCCTCCGTGTGTTTTGACAAACGTGTGATGACGTGGAGCCCCCACCACTGCCCTGGAAGTCCCCTGTACCCCTTTTCACCCCTCCCTTGCCTCAGCCCTTGGCAGCTGCCGATTTCTTTACCGTCGTCATCGTTTGGCCTTCTCCAGAATGTCGTGGGGTGGGAGCAGAGCAGCCTTTTCCCTTGCCTTGTCTCGCTGAGCAGTGCGCTATTGAGGTTTCCCCATGCCCTTTCATGGCGTGGAGCACTCCTTCCCTGTCTCAGCGAATGGCATTCCGTTGTCTGGATGTAACACAGTTTATTTATCCCGTTCACTAACTCAGGGACAGCTTGGGGGCTGCTAAGACCTGTGAGCTCTTCTAAGATTTCCGTTTTCTAGAAGTTGGACCCGTATGTCGTGAGAAGGGTCATGACAAACACCATGCTCCTTGTCCTTTTGGTTTAGGGTCCGAATAATCTGGATTATTTATTCTGAGAGCCACAGGCTCCCTGAGGCTGTTGAGCACTTGACATGTGGTGTGTTTCAGTGCAGATGTCTTTACTGTCTGAAAAATACACATCGGATTTCAAAGCTTTCGTGTGCACAAGAGTGTGAAGTATCCCCAGTTATTTCTTACATGATTACGTGTGGAGATGATAGTACTGTAGGTATTTCAAGTTAAATAAAAGGTATTACACTTAGCTGTTATGGCTTCTTTTTACTATTTAAATGAGGCTGCGAGAAAACGTGACTACGTGTGTGGCTCTTGTGTTTCTGTTCGACAGCGCTGCAGAGAAAGGCGTAGTGCTTGGCCCCAGTCCGCCATGCCCCACTAAACATGCCGCTCAGCTGATATGGCCAGGCACCTACTGTGGGCCGAGCTCTGTTCAAGCACTCAGATAAGCCAGTGATTGAAAGAAACAAGCACCAGTGATCTTGAGGGGTTTAGTACACGTTAGGTTGACTATCACTGAATTACACTGGCAGGTTTTCGTATAGTGGCACCACTCCTTTAAAAAAAACAAACAAACAAACTGGTGCCCAAGGGTTCTGGGGCTGGCCAGTGCACAGTGATTAGTCCACTGCTTGGGATGCCAGTTCAAGTCCTGGCTGCTCTGCTTCCAATCCAGCTTCCTGCTAATGTGCCCGGGAAGGCAGTGAGTGATAAGTCAAGTACTGGGGCTCCTGCCCAAGTGGGAGACCTGGATGGAGTCCCTGGCTCCTGGCTTCAGCTGAAGTGAATGGCATTCCCTTGTTCAGTTCCCAGCTCCTGACCCAGCTGTAACTCTTGCAGCCATCTGGGGAGTGAACCAGCAGATGGAAGATCTCCCTCTTCCTCCTCCCCCTCCCCCTCTCGCTCTCCCTCCCCTCCCCCTCCCCCTTCCTCTCCCCCTCCCCCTCCCTCTCCTCCTCATTCTCCTTCTTCCTCTCCCTTTCCCTTCCCTTCCCCCTTCCCCTCCCTCTCTCTCCCCTCCTCTCCCCTTCCCCTTCCCCTCCCTCTCTCTCCCCTCCTCTCCCCCTCCCCTTCCCCTCCCTCTCTCTCCCCTCCTCTCCCCCCCCTCTCTTCCTCATTCTCCTTCTGCCTCTCCCGTTCCCTTTTCCTCCCCCTTTCACATAATAAATGAGTAAATCTTTGTCTCCAGCCTGGCTCTTCACAGCTGTGTAGCACCTCTGCCATTGTCTCCCTGAGGCCTCCAGGTACTCTAAGCTGGAGAGCAGCGTTGCTCCAAAGTTCAACTGAAAATGTGTCTTCTCCGGTTACCTTTCTTATTCTTTCCTTTGCTCAACCAGCAGCCCCCAGGGAGGCCTGTTTTCTGAGGCACCCACCTAGGCTCTCCCTGAGTTTTAATCCCAGCTCTGGCTAAAAGCCTTCAGACCCAAGACAAGGTATGGCCCCAGAATTATGTCGTGGGGTTTGCTGCATGAAATGAAATTGTCCCAGTGGGAAGCTGGAACTGCAAGTTGGTAGTGGTGTCAGGACTTGCAGCCTCGTTTGGCACTAGAAGGTTCCTCTTTTTGCCTGCTTGCTTCTTTTCTTTTCTTTTTCTTTTCTTTTCCTTTCCTTTTCTTTTCTTTTCTTCTCTTTTCTTCTCCTTTCTTTTCTTTCAATATTTATTTGTTTGAAAGGCAGAATTACAGAAGAGGAGAGACAGAACAAGAGATCTTACATCCATTGGTTCACTCCCTGAATGGCCACAGTAGCCTGGGCTGGGCCAGGCTGAAACCAGGAGCCTGGAACTCCATCCTGATCTCCCACATGGGTTGCAGGGCCCAAACACTTGGGCCATCCTCTGCTGCTTTCCCAGGCACTTTAGCAGGGAACTGGTTCAGAAGCAGAGCAGCCAGGACTCGAACTGGCACTCATAGGGGATGCCAGTGACACAGAAGGTGACTTAATCCACTGTACCACAACGCCGCTGCTCTTCCCTTTGTCCGGTTGTACTTCTGATGATGTCCCAACCTCTGTGTGTGTTGGAGACTGGAGATAGAAGATGCCGAGACAAATACTGAGTGCACAGGCACTAGTTCTCAGGTTTCTGTTCCAGTGCCTGTTGGCTCCCTTACTTTGTAGACCACATAACAGAACAAAGAGGTTTTGGAACCTGTTTACTGTTTTCTGCTAGGGCCATGCCTGTAGCCCACTGATATGTCCACTGTGTGTATTTTTGAGACTGTGGACTACCCTGGGAATTCAAGTCAACCACCACAGTGCCAGCCCTTGAGGGACTTGTGTACAAAGAAGTCACTTGGGCACCTTAGAGCAAGTAATAAGATGCAGGAACTGAACGAGGGTGGCAAGAAGGGGCACACGTGCCCAGGTGTCTGTGACTAACCCTGAAGATACTGGTGATTCAAATTACAGATGAGCCATTGTGCGGAGTGGAGGGAGGATGGGCAAGGTGGGGTACCCAGGGACCTTGCTCATCGCCACACACGGGCTGGAGTGGGTCATGAGTGCCGTCTCCCGTGCCGCTCCTTTCAGATTGATTGAGACCCCTGGTCCCCCTGTTTCGGACAACGACTGGTTGAGGAGCACACACAGCCTGCTGCTTGTCTCAGATTCCCTCGCTTTATGCTCTGTTGAGGTTTGGTCACTGCAAGGTGGGAAGGGGTTAACACCCCATGCTCTGTGTGTTTAGGGAGAAGGAAGGAGGCAGGGAATGAACGCACTTCCACCTGCGGGCCAGCAGACCGCGTGTGGGAAGGCAGGCTTCGGGATGACAAGAAGGGCGGGCTTTCAGAGACGCTTTTTCTCCCATTTTTTGGGTAAAGAGAACCTTTTTCCTCTTGGGTGGGGAAAATTATTTTTAAAGACAAGTTAATATATAAATACAGTGCTATCCTACCAACATGAAATATTGGGACTATTTATTAGCCTGGGATTATTTGTGAATTCAGCCGTAGGACCTGAATGAGAGACTCATTCTTGACGTTGAAGTCAAATAGGTTCTTCAGTCTACTCATTTTTTTTTTTTCACACCAGATTTGCTCTCCTGGTCTCAACCAACCCAGGGCCCTTGGTATTGAGGATTTGGGGCTCAGCCTCACTCTAAGTCTCAGGTAATGGAGACCCCCAGGAGCCTCTTGCTTGTCTCTCCCAAGGAGCTTTGAGAGAGGATGTGTGTGGAAAGATGCTTAATGAAAGGAAGTTTATGATTTGAAAAGAAAAAAGAAACTTGTGACATAGGCAGTTGAAGCCTCCACAGGAGTATTAGAGAATATAATTGTCCCAGTATATAATGTTTAAACGGCTTTCCACTGTGAGGGAGAGTGCCTCCTGTACTTACTTTGTAAAATGTTGGGAAACAAACCTTCTCGCTGTGATGAGTCTGGGAAAAGGGAGCCCCCGTGTGTGACACGGGGAGCTGAGTGTGATCACTTAATTAGCTCGGTTTGAAAGGGAAGCCGCTGGAATATAAAGCAACCAGGAGACTCTTACGTGTTAAAGAGCAACAGTGGACACATAGGGGATGGATGCTGAGAGGACTAAGGAGGGTGAGGTGGGTAGCATGTTACCCAGCGCCCTAGGTAGCTCTAGAATGTTCCAGAGTGGGGCTGTGTGGCTGGAGAGGGCCTCCCAGCTGCTGTTTGGTGACTGAGACGGACCCTGCAGAAGGGGTCAGCTGAACTGTGGGCACAGGTCCCTAAGCGGGCCCCAGATCCCACGAGGTCACATGCACACCTGCCCCTGTGCCTGTGCCTCCCACCAAACCTTGATTTTGTTGCCAGAATTCCCAGTGGGAAAGGAAATGGGTCTGGCAGATGTCATTTTTTTTTTTAATCTCAAATTCTACCGTTTCGATCCCTTCCCCACCCAGGGCTCCACTGTTTCCTCTTGTCTCCTTGCTCTTTGCTACTTTAAGATTCACTGGAAGGAAATAGCAGCCCCTTGCTCTTGTCACAGAGACTGGAATTCCAGGTTCACCTCATATCATAGTCAGTCGCTGGAGAAATGTGATGCCAAGGAACTCTGTGTTTGAGGGAGCATCGGTATGATATCTGGGAAATACTCAAAAAATTCATACCTTATAAATGACAGCCAGACGGGAGAAAGTCCAGGAGTCTGAGTTCATGCTGTGGCTGGGTTATGGCCAAGTCCTGGTGAGCCAGTGGGTGTGGACAGAGAAGAGAGAGAAGTGTATAATATTTGTAATGTGCTTCCTAGAAAAATTCTCGAGCAGAGCATAAAGAGAAACACAAATATATGGGACTGCATGTAGAAATAGACCGACAGTCTCCTCTCTGCCCGGAGTAGCGCTCTCCCCATGAGGGCCCGGCTGGAGCTGCTGTCGGGCACAGGGAGGGAATCCATGGTTGGTAGAGCTGGAGAGTCTTCAGAAATGTGTGTCGTTCGCCAGGGCAGCCAAGGCTGCAGAAGGTGATCATCCCCGACTCAGCCAACCCGTGTTCCCCCGCTCAGCTCTCCGGAAGAGCTGGTGTGGTGCTAATGAAGTTGGGATGTTTTCAAAATGAGATTTAAACAGTGTGCTTTGAGGCATACATCAGCAGTTCCTTGTGGGGCAGAAGGATATGGTAATCATTTCATTCTGAGATGATTTAAGTCATTTCCTCTTGTTCTCTGGTGGACAGCTTACAGTCAGGGGCGGGAGTGGTTCTGTGGGACTTGACGAAGTGATGAAACTGAGGACAAATCCACCCATCTGTGGACTTGGGGTCCATATTCCTATGGGAGTTATGCAAGGATGTGTAAGGGAAGGGGGACACTGGAAACGTGGGGTCGTTGGGATTTTATTTCCTGTACACATTTAAGGACAGCATGTTCATGTTAAGGCTCTACCTCCACTGCTGGGCAGCGGGGTAAGGATGCTCTCTTCAATAAAAGAGAGTGGGCCAAGGCCGGCGCCGCGGCTCACTAGGCTAATCCTCCGCCTAGCGGCGCCGGCACACCGGGTTCTAGTCCCGGTTGGGGCACCGGATTCTGTCCCGGTTGCCCCTCTTCCAGGCCAGCCCTCTGCTGTGGCCCGGGAGTGCAGTGGAGGATGGCCCAGGTGCTTGGGCCCTGCACCCCATGGGAGACCAGGAGAAGCACCTGGCTCCTGGCTCCTGCCATCGGATCAGCGCGGTGCGCCGGCCGCAGCGCGCCGGCCGCGGCGGCCATTGGAGGGTGAACCAACGACAAAGGAAGACCTTTCTCTCTGTCTCTCTCTCTCACTGTCCACTCTGCCTGTCAAAAAAAAAAAAAAAAGAGAGTGGGCCAGTAGGATATTCATACTTTTAGAAACTCAGTCCCAAATAACAGTCTACACAAAAACCAATTACAGGTGGATAGTAGATATTATTGTAATTGGAAAACAATAAATGTTCCAGAGAATAACAGGGAGAATATGTTTATAAACTTGGAATATAAAATAATTTGTTATGTGGAATGTAAACAACACCAGCCAAGGAAAAGACTGATTATTGGGCTGCAATGAACGTAAGAGTTCCTGGTAACTAAAACAGTAAGAGGATGACAGGTAGCCTTCACTGCAGTGCAACTCTTGAAGGCCTTGTGTCTAAAAAGGAGAGGACCCTTAGAGGTTAGTAAGGACACCTAGAACAGCAAATACAAGTGGCCAGTAAATAGATGAATATACTCATCCTCTGGTCATCATGGAAATGCCAGTCAAAGCTGTAATGAGTTGCCACCACTGTCGTAAAGACGACGTGAGAAAGACTAACACTAAGTATTGTTGAGGACGTGCTGGTGGGATGTAAACCAAGACCTTTGGGGAGCTGTCGGTATCAATCAAAACTCAACATGCATCCCCAAGATGCGGCAGTTCCACTGCTTTGTAAATGCCCCCAAAGAAATGAGCACATGTATACCAAGTGCAATGCACAAGGAGTTCATAGCAAAATTAGTCCCGACCTAAACGTTCCCCACAAGTAGGGTGGAATTTCTGTAGAATCCTATCAGAGTACTGTGTAGCACTGAACAGAATACCTATTAAAGGCAACAGCAGCACAGTTCTTTGATATTTGATGTTGAGATAAAGAACCCAGGCAAAGGGCCAGCATTGTGCTGCAGAAGGTTAAACCACACCTGTGATGTCAGCATCCCGTGTAGAAGCTCTGGTTTGAGTTCCTGCTTCCAGTCTAACTCAGACACCAACCACTGTGGCCATTTGGAGAGTAAGCCAGATTTATTTATTTATTTATTTTATAATGGCAAAGTAATAGAGATGGGGAAGAGACAGAAAGAGAAAGAGATCTCCCATCCATTGGTTCACCCTCCAAATGGCTGTCATGGCCAGGGCTGGGCCAGCCTCATCCTAGTCTCCCACATGGATGGCAGTGGCCCAGGCACTCGGGCCACCTGCTGCTGCTTTCCCAGGTGCATTAGCAGGGAGCCGGGTGGGATGCAGAGCAGCTGGAACTCAGCTGGCGTTCCTCCATGGGATACCTGCATCACAGGTGGTGGCTTAACCTGCTGCGCCATAACGCTGGCCCCATAAAATAAATCTGTAAGTGGACCTATACCCTAGGGTGGGGAGAAACAGAGAATCCGGGCCCGAGGCTCTGTGCTATGTATTGTTGCACATTAAAATTCAGAGAGAGGCCAAAGGCACCTGCAGTGCCAGGTATGTCGATAGCCAGCCCCCTTGTTAGGAAGAACAGTGACTGCTGGAAGAAAAGGTGCTGGGGCCTCCTGGTTCCAGTTTCCCCAGACTGCTGACGGGGCTGTGGATTGCAGGTGAGTTCCAGTTGTGAGGGTCCACCGGGCTGCGTCGTGTCGTTGGTGCATGGGAGTCGTACATGATACACTCCTGTGGAACAGTCCCTTAGGAGTGCCTTCTAGCACTTGGGCCGCTGTGTCGTTTGTTGGTGTCTGTGGGGCGTCTGTGAAGCCCGGGTGAGAGGAAGAGAAGATGCCAGGGAATAGACTGAGATCTTGCTAACTCACTTCCGTGTGGTGTGGGGGACTCTGTTTTCGCTCTTTTCTCAGGCTTCCCCGCCCATTCCTAACCGGCTTTGGCAGTTTTCCTATTAAAATTACATGTAACGTGCTGCTATAACCATGCTCGTCTGGAGCTGAGTATTTAAAATAGCTGGAACCTTCTCAACCTGAATTGTGAGAATGAAATTCTGATTAGCGTATTGGCAGCATTTTTCAAGGGGATAAACTCGGGGCCAGAAGCCAAGATCCCTGTATCCTAGTTTCTGCTTCTAGTCCTGACCTGGAGCAAGTCAGGTACTCCCCACCCCTGTCGGACTATTAAAGTTACATGTGGAAGTCACACCGCCCAGTTCCAGAAGGGTTGTGAAGATAAAGCGAGGTAGCGTCTGCAAGTACTGTTTGCAAATTCTAGCTGTAATAAGCTTCTGTAAACTGCATATTCCAAAAGATTCCAAGCACATTTACATAATGCTTCTTAAATTTCTTACTGAATGTCTGTAGACACGAAAGGTGTGCAGACAAAAGCACTGTGAAAAGAATCAACACAGTGTGAGAATTTGGAGGCAGTCTTCATGTTTAGAGTTTTCTTGTTCTAACCTCTAGCATTTTGAGGCTTTCGTGTGCTTATTTCTATGTTTTCTCATTATTTGCTGATCACACTGGGTTGTTGCCTACCCAGGAGCTGGTTCGGGAAATTGCTGGTCTTTTACTCCCATTGCAAAGTTAAATTTTGTCTGTATATTAAAGATACATTTGGGGCTGGTGCTGTGGCATAGCAGGTAAAGCTGCCACCTGCAGTGCCAGTATCCCATATGGGTGCCGGTTTGAGTCCTGGCTGCTCCACTTCCGATCCAGCTCTCTGCTATGGCGTAGGAAAGCAGTAGACAATGGCCCAAGTCCTTGTGGCCCTGCACCCATGTGGGAGACCCAGAGGAAGCTTCTGGCTCCTGGCTTCAGATCAGGATCAGCTCCAACCATTGCAACTAATTGGGGAGTAAATCAGCGGATGGAAGACCTCTCTCTCTCTCTGCCTTTCCTTCTCTCTCTTTGTAACTCTGACTTTCAAATAAATAAATAAATCTTTAAAAAAATACATTTAACCTTGTTGACCTGTTAACAAATCATACCGTTCCAAATTAGGAATAGATTTGACATTGCTTAATCATCTTAACTCTTATCATCAGTGAAGTTTGGAATGTTCTCGCTGGAAGAAAAAGCTAATTGGGAACTTTGAATCAAATTAATTGATCAGAAGAAACATACTTAATTGAGAGGGAGAAAAAAGCCAATCCATGTTCTAATCAACTTCAGTTTAATCGAACAACCTCCCCAAATGAGTTCTTTAGAAATTGTTGCTCTCTCAAAATAGACTACTGATATAGACCAGGGGTTTAAAAACTTCTGTTTAGCATCTGTCACATATTTTTGAAGATAAAGCCTCCCTCTGAACCTAAATACGTAAGACAGGTAAAGTCTTTGACGCAGGCGGTGGGCGTGAGGAGGGTGGAGACATGGGCAGTAGATCTCACTGTCGGGTATCTCACCTTCGAGGATTTTACTTGCCCACGCTGGGCACAGTGGAGAGGCGGTGACTGTTCCTCTGTGTCAGGGTGCACGGAAGACTCCACGTGTGTGATTGTGTTCTCGGGTTGTTCTGTCCTGACACGTCACTCTGGTGCAGTCCAGTGGGGCCTCTGCTGCTGCCGTCCTGGGCGTGTTAAGTCCCTGATGCCTCTGAGCTCAACCAGCCTTCAGTTGAATCTATAGTTTCTGGAATGAGGGTTGTGCTTTGAGAGGCTGTGAAAAATATTATTGGTAACCCTGAGAGCAGACACCCAAGGTGATCCAGCTTTCCAGAAACATTCCGGGTGATCAGGTTGTCCAGGCAGCCTGTGTCGTCACCCGTGAGACGTTCCTGAGACTTTTTTGATTGGAATATATTTTTTAAATATTTATCCAAGAAGCAGAGTTATGGAAAGGCAGAGGCAGAGAGATCTTCCATCTGCTGGTTCACTCCCCAAATGGCTGCAACAGCCAGAGTTGGGCCAGGCCAAAGCCAGGAGCTTCATCCAGGTCTTCCACATGGGTGCAGGTGCCCAAACACCTGGGCCTTCTCCAGTGCTTTCCTAGGCACATTAGCAGGGACTCAAAACAGCACCCATATGGGAAACCAGCATTGCAGGCAACAGCAATGCCGAGAGGGCATTGAATATTAGAATATTTTAAATGTTTCTCTTTGCTGCTTTTTTCACCAGTTTTTGCTCTCCCAGAAGAGATGGATAACTGTTCTCTTTTGAGTAATTTTCAATTAAAAAAATTACAGGACTCAGTAATTCCATGACAGGGAACTCAGCAAAGAACTTACTCTCAGCCCTGTGGAGTAACAACCCCATTGCTCTCCCTCTGAAAAGACCCCAGGAGCTGCTGCTGGCCCACCACCTTTTAAAAAGTGTGGAGACAGGCTTCTGGCCTAGCTCTTAGACACCAGCTAAGGCACCTGCATCCCATGTATGTCCCGAGTCTGGTTCCCAATCCCAGCTTCTTGCTTGTGTGCGCCCTAGGCAGCAGTAATGGCCCAAATCATTAGGTCCCTGCCACCCAATGGGTGACCTGGATTGATTCCCCCTCCAGTACTGCCTGTGCCAAGCATGTTGGGAGGGAACCAGGGGGGTGGGAGCTCTTTGTCTCTCTGGGTCTCAAAGAGGAAGAGAGGGAGAGCAGGGACGGTATATGTTTGTTTTTCTGAGTCTGAAAGATCTGTGTTCTGTCTACAATCAGAAACACCTGGTTTATGGGTTGAACCAATGAAATAATTCTGGCAAGTGAGAAAGTTGCAGGCAAACCAAACGAGGCAGTGCTTCTGTCAAGCTGGGTTCGGCTCTCGTCAACTGAAAGGCCTTGTCATCAGCCGCTGGTCCTGTGCTAGCCCTAACCCTAACCCTAACCCTAACCCTAACCCTAACCCTAACCCTAACCCTAACCCTAACCCTAACCCTAACCCTAACCCTAACCCTTTGGATAGGAGAATGGAAACGAGAGAAACAGGGGTTTTCTCTGAGTGGTTCTACCTTGCCTGGTGCTCTGTGAGCAACAGGTAAATGCAGAACACCTCAAAAAGTTCCAAGGGTGCCTGACACCCCAAGAACTTTGGTTGGTTCTTGCTCAGCTGAGATCAGAGACACCTAAGTCATTCATTATCTACTAGAAAGAGAAATGCAGTGCCTACAGAAACCTTTTCAATCCATCTGTGGATTGATAAGTATCTGTTTTCCAATTATAAGGACCAGGCACGCTCATTACAGAAATTTCTAATAACAGAGGAGTATGAAGAACAAATAAAAGATCACCCAGAATTCATGGGCTAGAGGGTGGTTAAAAAAATGTCGACAAGGTTTTATGATAAACTGTAACATCATCCTTTGACTCTTTGCTTTGCTGGTATTTTTAGCCAACTCTCTCTGTAATCCTAAGTATTCTTTTTCGTTTTTTTTTTTTTTTTTTTGACAGGCAGAGTGGACAGTGAGAGAGAGAGAGACAGAGAGAAAGGTCTTCCTTTGCCGTTGGTTCACCCTCCAATGGCCGCCGCGGCCAGCGCGCTGCGGCCGGCGCACCGCGCTGATCCGATGGCAGGAGCCAGGAGCCAGGTGCTTTTCCTGGTCTCCCATGGGGTGCAGGGCCCAAGCACCTGGGCCATCCTCCACTGCACTCCCTGGCCACAGCAGAGGGCTGGCCTGGAAGAGGGGCAACCGGGACAGAATCCGGCGCCCCGACCGGGACTAGAACCCGGTGTGCCGGCGCCACTAGGCGGAGGATTAGCCTAGTGAGCCGCGGCGCCGGCCTCTTTTTCGTTTTGAAAGGCTTTTTCCACCCACCAGAATGTACACTTAACTCATGAAATTTTTCCACCTTTTCAAAATATGAAATAAAACTTGTACATAAACATCTAGAAAAGTGACCTCAAGGTCGCTTTATTGTATGTTTTCTTTATTAAAAGAAAACAACTTGAAACAAGATCCCGCTTATTAAATTAATGGCATCCTAGCACCCAGGGCTGGTAAGGGAACTGAAAATGACAGCCCCATGTTGTGTCTGCAGCCTGTAAGTTGAGTCTAGTCTTTTTGGAAATGAATTTGGTGGTGTGTACCAATAAGCTTTCCTGTGTATGTCCTGGACCTAGCGACTTCATGTCTGTGTTCATATTTATGGAGAGAGCAGTGGAAAATGACCCAAAGAGGGCAGTCTGTACCTCAGTTAGACTGGAATTCAAAGGACCACCCGGGGCCGGCACCGTGGCTCACTTGGTTAATCCTCCACTTGCGGTGCCGGCATCCCATATGGGCCCCAGGTTCTAGTCCTGGTTGCTCCTCTTCCAGTCCATCTCTCTGCTGTGGCCCGGGAGGGCAGTGGAGGATGGCCCAGGTGCTTGGGCCCCTGCACCCGCATGGGAGACCAGGAAGAAGCTCCTGGCTTCAGATTGGCACAGCGCCAGCTGTAGCGGCCATTTGGGCAGTGAACCAACGGAAGGCAGACCTTTCTCTCTGTCTCTCTCACTGTCTAACTCTATCTGTCAAATAAATAAATAAATAAAAAGGACCACCTACCAGCCCTGGGCCTAGGATCCATTATTCACCCCTAGGCCTGTGTTTTCATATTTTTAATGGGGATGACAATACTAAGCCTTGCCTCTGGGGACTCTAGTGAGAATTGAAACGCAAAGTGCTTAGGACCTCCTCTGGCGTGTAGGAAACACACAGCAGTACCTGCCTGTGATCACCCTGTGCATTGTTGTGAGGATTAAATGAGAGAACACTCAAGAACAGTGTCTGGGTAGAGCAAGCAAGTGCCCTTGTTAGGTGTCACCAGTACCGGTGACACTGGCACACAAGGGGCAGGGTCACGATGCTGTTTGAGATGCCCTCTTCCCATTCCAGGACGCCTGCGGTTGGGACCCAGCTTCACGCTCATTCCAGCTTCTTGCTCATGAGCACCTGGGAGGCAGTGATGATGGCTCAAGTAGCTGGGTCTCTGCCGCCCACTTGGGGGAACCAAACGAAGCTCCTGGCTCCTGGCTGCTGCTGTGGGGCACAAGGGGCTGTGGCAGGCATGCGGGGAATAAACCAGCGGAGGGGAGCCCTCTGCTTCCTAATACAATCAATAAGTCGGAGTTTCTTAAAAAGTTATTAGTAGATATCATCTAGTAACACCTAATCATCCAGTCACTGGTAGAAAGGGAAATTGAATGACAGAGGTTTCAGCTGGTATGAAGCCTGTGTCGGCAGGGACAGTCTGTTGCAGCACTGCATTAAATAAACAGAAGAGCACTAGACGTTGCATGCACTGTTGCTGTGCCTGTCTGGAAGAAATATGCACGGGGAGAGGAACTCCCCAGGGCCTTTGTTTCAGGGTTATGGTCCCAGCTTCTATGGCGATGGACAAAGCAGGAAGAAGGTTGGGTTTGGCCTCACAAAATTAAAGTGTGAGAGAGACTGTACCGTAGCTACCATTGAGATGAAGGAGAGCCCGTATAATTACAGGCCGGGCTGTAATTTGCAATAAGTGTCTCTTGGAGCTCCGAAGCCCAGGGCTCTTTACTTTGGTGTGTAATTTGCTTCCTATTGATTTCTACAAGGTGCTTGCGGACTTTTCTTGTGCTGAAATTTCATTTCTGCTGTTCCCGGGACAAGAGAAATTTGATACCGGGGTATAGCTCAACCAGGCCTGAAATGTCATTTTATTGGATTGCTCAGCTAGTCAGGTCTAAATGAGCAGATTCAGGCTTCAGGAGGGGACACATGGAGGGCCAGCGGCCCTGCTGCCCTGCCCTCTGAGCCTGAAGTCGTCATGCCGCTGTTTTAACTTAAAAAGGGCTTAGGAAAGATGTGTGTCTTATCAGTATCCAACCCCTGAGAAATGGCTTGTGTGTTTGCTCTCCGGTCCTCAGAGGGTAGAAGGTGGTGTGAGGAGCAGGCTATTGGGCTCCGAGCATTTGGCAGGGGCGTGGGTCTTCTGCAGGGTCCTGGAAGGGGGGGTGCGCGAGTCCCCTGCCCCAAGGGCTCATTTCCACCTCTCAGTTTTCGAATCAGAAGGAAGCTCCAAGGTGTGAACTTAACCATTGTGTTTTAACTGGAAGTCCCCTGTCACATTATCCTTTGATCAGAGGCGGACACTGGGGTGAGGGTGGGGTGTGGGGAGAAAAAAAGGGGACTGCTCCCTGTTCCCTGATGTGTGTGAGCCCTCATCCCTGCACCGTGCAGTTCTCCCCTGATCCTCACAGCCTCACCGCCCTCCCTCCTCTGCTGGTTCATCCTGTGCACCTGCTCTGCGGCACCCACCAGCCTGAGTCAGAGGTCAGCGTTGTGTGCCCCTCCACCTGGCCTAGTGTTTTCCATAAGCTTTCTCCAACCACACCCACCCCCTCAGCGAACTTCAGAGTGCCAGATTCAGAAAGCTTTTTCTTTTCAGCAGCGAGGGGAAGAGACTGAGTTAAAAAGCAAAAGTCCAGGGCCGGCGCCGTGGCTCAATAGGCTAATCCTCTGCCTGCAGCGCCGGCACACCAGGTTCTAGTCCCGGTCGGGGCACCGGTTGCCCCTCTTCCAGGCCAGCTCTCTGCTATGGCCCGGGAGTGCAGTGAAGGATGGCCCAAGTGCTTGGGCCCTGCACCCCATGGGAGACCAGGAGAAGTACCTGGCTCCTGCCTTCCGATCAGCGCAGCACGCCGGCCACGGCGGCCATTGGAGGATGAACCAACGGCAAAAAAGGAAGACCTTTCTCTCTCTCTCTCTCTTTCTCTCTCTCTCTCACTGTCCACTCTGCCTGTCAAAAAAAAAAAAAAAGGCAAAAGTCCAGTCTAGTCAGGCCCCGCCGCTGCAGCCTGGGATGGTGATTCACGCCTTCCTCGTCTGTAGAGAGTGTCCTCACCAGCCACCTGTCTGTAGCCCGGCTCTCACCTGGCTCCCTCCACACTGCGGGTCACTGCAGGTCCAGAGGCTTCTGTTTAAGGCCCAGCTGGCAGTCCGTCCCTGCTTCTCACCGGTATGCTCCCCCACAAGAGACTGCTTGCACTCCCTGTGTGGACAGAGGCCTCTCAGGAGCTCCCTGGTTTGCATAGGCTGCTGCTGTGTCTACAGCATGGTCATGCGCACATCCCATGGTAAGTACGTCAGTCAGCCCTGTGTGGTGCTGGTGAGGCAGCACTGGGTGACCAGTGGCTTTACCCTAGTACAGATTGGCAGATCAACACAGCTGTCACAGTTCAGTGCTGGGACAGAGCCACGGAGGTTCTGGGAGTGAGGCAGCCCGAGATCAGGGTGGTGTTCCCGAGGTGTGACTCTGGGACCTGATAGGAAATAGCTTGAGCCGGAGCCTGAAGGACCAAGGACCCACATGCGTGACGTGACGGTCAGGAGGAGAATGGCCATGACAACAGTAGCAACGGTGGCAGGACCAAGGACCCACATGCGTGACGTGACGGTCAGGAGGAGAATGGCCATGACAACAGTAGCAACGGTGGCGGGCAGAGCTCACCTATCCTGAGGGTTGGCTGTGCTTGGGACAAAGCTGCCATAACTCAGCAGATCCTCATGAGACCTGCAAGGAAGGGGACCTCGCCGGTCCACTGTACAGGTGTGAAAAAGGAAGGACAGAGAGGCCCACTGATCCCAGGGTCCCGGGGCTGGGAGGGTGCTTGGATTTGAACCCAGGTCATCAGGGTCCAAAGCCCATGCTGAAATCACTGTTTCCCAGCTTGGCCCACTCAAGGACTTGAAAGGGGCCTTTATAGTTGGAACTTGGACCAACAAAGTGAGGCTGGAAGGCAGAGGCCAGGCCAGGGAGGCCACACAGCCAGTTTGGGGAGTGACAGGATCTGATCTGCATTTTCAAGTGGTCAGTCTACTTGCCAGGAAGGGCAGTGGTTTGAAAGGGAACTGGGGAGGGAGCAAGAAATACCTCAATCCAGAAAGCCAAGAGCTTCTTTCTTCCGTCACTCGGCCCTTCCTGTCCTGACCAGCAAGAACTGGTGCAGTTCTGTGCTGGAACTCCTCAAATCAAAATAGCCGTCTTGTTGGCAGGTCCAGCGTCTCTCAGGGTCCCTGTGCACAGTGGGTACTCAATAAACTGTTCCCAGATGAGAGGGAAAGTGACCTTACAAAGCTAAGACAAGATTTTTTCAGAGTGATTTCACTTTTTGCATTTATCTTAAAACTCCGAAGTGACTCACAAGCTGCCCGTGGCTTATACCTTAAATAAAATAAATTACTGGTGGGGTACTGGCAGTCTGTGATTAAAGCTAAACTTTCCATTTCCTTAATAGCATGAGCAGCCAGGATTACTCCCTCAGCTCCACATTCTTACCAAGTCAAGAGGTCGCTTGCAGCAGGCCAGTCTGTGCTGCCTGCTGGTGTTCCAGCATTCCCGCCTGGAGCTCCCGCACCCTGGGAGCTGCAAGGGTTGGCGGAGGGGGGCTGGCTGGGATGGGAAGAGGCTGTCCTCTCTGGCTCTCCTTAGGGGCCTTGGAGCCCACTTGGTCCTACGGGAGAGCGTGGCGCAGTGTTTGGGCTCCACCTCCAGGGTTCCGTGCTTTCTTAGCATCCTGGAGATCTGAGTACAAGCACAAGCTGGCGTCCACACAGCCAAGTATGAGGGAGGTGCCCATTTTTCAACATGAGCTTTTTACCGACGTTGAAACATACATGCTTCCTGAAAAGAGCAGCGTTAGTGTGCGGTTAGATGAGCGTTCACCGGCCCAGCAGATCAGATCAGGGATCAGAGCGTGGCAGCCCCTGTGTCTCCTCTGCTGTGAGCCCCCTCGTGAAGCCCACTCTGTCCCGGCTTTGGGCAGCCTGGGTTTGTTTTGCCTGGTTTTGAGCTTTTTAACCAGTGGAATCGTGCCGTGCAGGGGTGTGCAACCTTTTTTCTTCCAAGGGCTGTTTGGATATTTATAACATCATTTGAGGCCCATACAAAATTATTAACTTAAAAATCAGGTTTATTGAATTTCGAGTCCCACCTACAGTTGCCGTGGCAGGGCCAGACCGTGTGATTTTGTGGACCTCAAAGGGCCTTATGCGGCCTACGGGCTGGATGTTCCCTACTGCTGGTAGAGGATGTACATTTAGGAAGAAACTCTTTGGTCAGCTTTGCCCTCCTAATCCTCGATTTGTCGCATGTTCTTAGAAATAAAATGAGTGCAAAGACAGTCTCAGTAGAGCAGGGTTGTCCACCAGGGATCAAGCATGCTTGGTGCCAAGCCGCCCTATAAAGCGCTGTCATCTCGCTGGCTATGTTACTTGCACATTGTTTTATTAGGGAATCTGTGCCTTTTTTTTTTTTTTAAATCATAGAGGAGGCCAGCGCCGCGGCTCAGTAGGTTAATCCTCCACCTGCAGCGCCGGCACACCAGGTTCTAGTCCCAGTCGGGGCGCCGGATTCTGTCCCAGTTGCCCCTCTTCCAGGCCAGCTCTCTGCTGTGGCCAGGGAGTGCAGTGGAGGATGGCCCAAGTGCTTGGGCCCTGCACCCCATGGGAGACCAGGAGAAGCACCTGGCTCCTGCCTTCGGATCAGCGCGGTGTGCCGGCCACAGCGGCCATTGGAGGATGAACCAACGGCAAAAAAAGGAAGACCTTTCTCTCTGTCTCTCTCTCACTGTCCACTCTGCCTGTCCAAAAAAAAAAAAAAAAAAAAAAAATCATAGAGGAGGTGTAATTGCCCTAAGTGAACTTTCTCGGTCAACGGCCTTCAAACTTCTCTGCAAAGGTAGCTTCTGTAGCAAACAGTAAATATTTTCGGTTTGCAGGCCATATGGTCCGTGTTGTCACCACTCATGTGTGCTGCCGGGAAGGAAAAGCTGTCACGGACAGTACTTGCACAAACCCGTGGCAACGCGTGCCAAGAAGACTCGGTGTGTGGACACTGAAATGTGGAGTTCATAGAATTACCACTCGTCACAGAATGTTACTCTTCCTACTTTTTTTCTTTCTTACTTATCCGGAGCCTTCTAAAGCTCTTAGAAAATCTACATTCTCAGAATGAGCTTTGAAAATACAGGGGCAACGGCAATGTCACCGAACATAGGAACCCTGGTCCCGTCCTTCTGCTGTGTCTCTTTGGAGCACTTACTCAGCTTCTCTGGGCCTGCTTTTTCTTGTGTGGCATGGAGAGAGTAGGAGGGATATTCTGCAGGCCGTGCCCTAGGGTGGCTGGGTTCTTAGGCAGAACCCAGTCTGATGGGGCACAGGGTCTCCTAATAGCGCCCGGACGGTGCCGGTTGTTGAGTATTTTCGACGTCACCCTTGGTGGTGATGGCATCTCAGCTGGAGACCTCTGTGAGCCCTTCACAGCCTTTGCCCAGTTTGCCCCGAGAAGTGGCTGTAAGCGTTGTTGGCTAACAGGGATACTTCCACATTAACTTCCCCCTTCCTCAAAGGCCTTTCGGCTAGCTCGTCTGAGCTGTACAGTTTCCTCTTCCCCTTGTAAGCCGCCAGGATGTGAGGAATCTCTTCCCCTGGCCTGCCCTGCTCTCAGCTATGTGATCAACCCTGCTTTGAAAGCTTTATGTGGTTTTTTTCACAGTGTGCATTTTCCATGAACTTTTTGAAGACTTGAGGCATGCATGGGTTTCTGATTTTTTTTTTTTGCACCAAAATAGACTTATCATTCAGTTCCATTTTCCACAGAATTTTATTTATGTGAGAATAATAGAGAAAATTGCCATCTGCTGACCCATTCCCCAAATGTCTACAGTGGCTATGAGGGCCTGGACCAAAGTCAGGAGCTGGGAGTTCAATCCAGCTCTGCCGCCCAGGGTCTGCGTTAACAGGAAGCCAGAATCGGCAGAACTGAGGATCAAACCCAGGTCTTGCAGTGTGGGATGTGGGCCTCTTGACCACTAGACCGAATGCCCATCTCCAGACTCTCCAAAGTGCCCCTGTATGACATCCAGACAAGAAAAGTTGCATATTAAGGATAAGTTTTCAGGGGGAAAATATCTCATGGATATTGTTACATGATTTTCTCTTGTATCTCACTGTTTTAATAGCATTAGACATTGAATCCTGAACTGGTTTTTTACTATTTGAGACTCGTGAAGATACTAAAATGCAAGGGGTTAAGAATGGATGATAAACTCTTAAGTACTGTTCAGAGTGAATTTATTCCTTTGAGAATTAAAGTGACATCCTGAAGGAAGTCACAGCTACTGGTTAGTTTCCTTTAGGGAAACATTTTTTGAAGAATTATAGTGCTGCTCTCATGTATCTTTGATGGAAATCAAATAACTCCCGGGTTAATGTTTATTTAGTTAAGTGAACCAAAAAGCAGCAGAGGAAAATTATTTTCATCAAGAGGTAATGTTTGGAAATGAGAAGGAATTCTATTAGGGTGGTAGGATTATGGATGATAAACATTGTTCTCTTTTTAAAGATGCATTTGCCTTTTTCAAAGTGAAGGTGGGGGAGGAACTGTCTGTCTCAAATGATTTATCTTCAGGGCAGCTTCAACATGGGTGTGTGTCGTAAAACTCAGGCCAGCAGCCTCAAGCCTGTCGAAGGTACGAACAGTCCAAGCCGTTGGTTGTACCTCCCCGAGGCGTGCTGGCACGTGTGCTGTTCCGCGGTTGGTTTTGGGTTGGGTTCCAAGCAGAAGTCTGTCGAGTGGGCAGAAAGGAACAAACACCCCTTCTGGAAGTGAGCCCTGTGTCCTCCTCTCCTGCCTTCTCCCTGTTCCCCACTCCAGCCTGGCATCTAGCAAATGTGTGAGGGGAAGGTTTGGTGGATTCGTTTCCCTGGGCTGCTGTAACAAATGGCCGTGATCTGGTGGCTTAGAACAACAGAAATCTGTCTCCTTCCAGTCCTGGAGGCCCGAAGCCCGAAGTCCACATGAGTGTGGCAGAGCCGAGCTCCCTCCCAGCTCTGCAGGGGAGGATCCTTCCTGCCTGTTCCAGCACCTAGGGGCCTTGGCTTGTGGCTGCATCACCCCAGTCTCTTCTGCCTTCTCCCTGTGGCTCAGTCAAATCCCCCTCTTCTTTCAACAGATAACAATCACATGACTTCGGGCTACCCTCCATCCACAGTGATCTTACCTGGAGATCCGTATCTAATTACATTTTCAAGGATCTTTTTGCCAAATAAGATTGCATTCCCATGTCTTCAGGGTTAGGATTTGGGCTTCCCTTTTTGGACCCACACTTAACCTGCCATAATTGACTTCACAGATGCGTTAACCAATCCCAGAGCTGGATTTTCCATGGAAGGACGTAGTTTCCCATTCACTGGTCTGGATGGAGGGTCGCTGGGTGGAGGAGCAGCTACCGGCTAAGCTTGAAAGCCAGCTTCCCGTGCCTCTGCCTGAGGGGCGTTACTGCGGGTCTGCCAGTCCCCACTCTTCTCCTCGGTGATGTAAGGTGATAGCGCCTGCCCCTCTGATTCAAGAGGACAGACGGTGGAGAATTTATGAGAACAGCTAGGAGGAAATTGCTGCGTGTCATCGGTGTGAAGCCAGCCACTTGCTGCTCTCAGCTTTAACTTTCTTGCCTTTGGGTGATAATTGACAACTAATAAATCTGTTGAGTGAATCCAGATACATGTGGGAGTCCATCTTTCTGGACGACACAGATTGCTGACATGTATTCGGTAAATGAACGTTAAGAGTTCTGGCAGCACCTGGTGCAGCAAAGGGACCTAGATTTGTGGTTGCCATTCCTGCTGCCTAATGGTGAGGCCCTGCACCAGCAGAGACCAGGCCTCGAAGAAGCCATGGAAATCATAGATGAGCCCTGTGCCCAGCCCATGGCAGAGTGAAAGCGGCTGCCCTCTTTGCCTTTCCCTGGCTTTCACCATCCTTCACTCCAGACTCAGCCTACCCCAGGCCCTCAAATATGTGGTTAACGTAAAGACTTACTCCAGATGTTCAGAATTAGCATGCATCTCCCCCTCCTCTCATGTCTTGACCAGCAGCCATGTGAAGGACACAGAGCTTGCAGAATTGTCTGTGCTTTTACCCAGAGGACTGGCTGCTCCAGCCCCTCAACCTGAGGCCAATTCCTTTAGGGGTTAATTTCAAAGAAGACACTGTGCCTTGAGCAACCTGAGGTTGTCCCTTCATGGCAGACTGGGAGCTGTAATGATGCTGAGTAACGAACACTGCTTTGAGTGCAAAAGGACTTTCCCTGAGTTCATGCAGTAGCTTGCTCCCAGATGATTCAGGTTTGCTGCCATCTAAAGCCATGCATACCTGGGGTCTTCAGAAACTGTAGAAAATGTATATTATGAAAAAAATAGACATAGGTTTCCAAATATTTTTGCATCAAAATTAACTTTCAAGTCAAGTTTCCCAGGAACTTTATGAATTACCATCCTGCTCTAGTAGGCTTGATTTTCCTCCTGGCCATCATCTGTTGCTATCAGTTCCATCGTAGTTACCCATTATCCATTGTCACAGTCACCGTGGACTGGACGTGCATGGTGGTCCAGGCTCCGTGGGGACACATAAAGGAGACTGGTGCCGACAGACCCCTAGCTGATGCACACATGGCAGTGAGCTGTGGCGCAAAGGTGGCTTGAACCGTGAAGGGCCTGCTTTCTGCTGCTCTCACACTGCTGTCGGGAGTGGTCTCTGTGACTCTGGTCAGCAGGTGCTGTCTGCTCAGAAGCCTGGAGATCTATCTCTGCCTTCCTGGGCTAGAGACTGAGCAAAAGTCTAGGTGTCCACCTGGCTCGTTATCTGGCATCATTTTGTATTGTTTTAAATTTTACAGAAATTGTATTACATGATAGAAATTCTTTTATAACTTTCTGTTTATAATATTATAGAGTTGAAATTTATCTATATTAATTCATGGAGATCTAGATCATTCATTTTAAAGATTATTTGTTTGAAAAGAGTGACAAAAAGAGAAAGAAACTTCAACTGTTGGATCACTCCCTAAATGGCTACAACGTTTGGGGCTGGGGGAGGCTGAAGCCAGGAGCTTAGAACTCCATCAGGGTCTCCCATGTAGGTGTCAGGGGCCCAAGCATTTGGGCCATCATCTGCTACTTTCCCAAGCGTATTAGCAGCGAGCTGGATCAGAAGCAGAGCATCTGGGGCTCTGATGCAGGATGCCAGCCCAGTTCATTCATTTCACCTGTTACACGATAGCAATAATTTGTCTGTTCCCCTGTTGGTGTAAGCAACATTTGCGTTGTATTAGGTAGGATAATTAGTCTAAAAAGGACTTAAAGCATCTGGGAGGGTTGTGTGCAGAGCGTGCCCCATTGCATCTAAGGGTCTTGAGCATCTGTGGATGTCGGGGTATGCAAGGGGATCTGGAACCTTCTGCGGGATGGCCGTGTCACATACAGGGCCTCAGCTGGCCTCCCACCACTCACCAACGTGTGCGCCATTGGCTCCCATCCTTCCAAAGCTAAGGAGCAGCCCAGAAGTGAACCTGCTTGTACCCGGGTGTTGTAAGTGTCTAACTACTTCCTGTGAACAGAAGCAGAACAAATCCAAGACCTGGAATTGCCGTGCTCATTTCTTCTTCTTTTTTTAAAAATTTATTTATTTGAAAGACAAAGCTACGGAGAGGTAGAGTTAGAGAGAGAGAGAGAGAGAGAAGGGTCTTCCACCTGCTGGTTCACTCCTCAGATGGCCCCATTGGCTGGAGCTGCACTGATCTGAAGCCAGGATCCAGGAGCTTCTTCCGGGTCTCCCACACGGCTATACATTGGGCCATCTTCTACTGATTTCCCAGGACATAGCAGAGAGCTGTAACGGAAATGGAGCAGCCGGGACTCGAACTGGCACCCATATGGAATGCCATGCAGACAGTGGCTTTACCTGCCACAGCACCGGTCCCGCCATGCTCATTTCTAAGGCGTCTGGTATCTGCTCCATAGCTGTTCAGTGATGGGAGGACTGGCTGATCCGTTCAGACTTTCGGAGGACACTTGTTGAGCTCCTGCCATGTGCCAGGCATTGTCCATGAATCAGGAAGAACCAGAGATGATGAGAGAGATGCCAGTCCCTGGCCTCGGGGTCTCATCGTCCCTGGGGCCTGTACAGGGGTGGTTGACAGAGCACCAGTCTGAGTCTTAGCAGCTCTGCTTCTCATCCTGCTTCCTAAATGGACCTGAGAGGCAGCAGGAAACGGCTCAAGTGCTTGGGCCCCTGCCATCCACGTGGGAGACCTGGATGGAGTTCCCAGCTCCTGGCTTTGGCCTGACCCCGCCTGCGCTGTTGTGGCCATTTGGGGAGTGAACCAACAGATGGAAGATCTGTGTGTGTGTGTGTGTGTGTGTGTGTGTGTGTGTGTGTGACTCTGCCTTATAAATTAATTAAGCTTTTTCCAAAAGGGAGGGGGTGGTTGAGCAGGAAGGCAGCAGAATTAGGACGCGGGGGAGCTGTTACTAGGAGGAAGGAAGTTCATGTCCAGTTTAAAGGAGTGGACAGAAATAGCCAGAAATTCTCTTTTGGGGGGGCAGTACCACAGCTCCTCCTCTGCACCGCCCCCCCCCCCCCCCCACAGATACCCCTCAGCTTCTGGTCTAAGTGAGTATAAAATGCTTTCCTTGGCTAAAACCACAGCCCGACTTTGAGGTGAGTCCTCCAGCCTCCTCAGTTTCCACTGTCCACCAGGGAAGCCACTGGCACCAGCCTCGTCTGCCTCTCAGACGCGAGATTCAAGTTGCATAATGGATGGGGAAGCAGTGTTGTCCCAGGCGCTGTGTCACTGCTTGTAAACAGCCACCACTGATGTCCTCGGGCACACAGATGAGGAACAGCTCCCAGAGGACTTTTCAAGAGCACACGCGTCCCGCAGTGAGACCTCTGCTGAACAGATGCAGATGTGGCCATACACGGAATCGGCCCCAGCAGGACCGAGTGCGGGGAGACTGAGCTCGGCTCTCACCAGGTTCAGATCCCAGCTGGGCCACTTTCGAGCTCTGCAACCTTGGGCAGGGGACTCGACCTCCTGTACTGCAGCTGTGCGTCTGTGAAACCATCACCCTAGAGTCCGTTTGAGAATGAAAGGGAATCAGGCAGAAGACGAGCCCAGGGCTTTGTGTAGCAAATGCTTGTCTCATGAAAACCCACCTGTACTCTCATTGCTATTATTTGCTAATCCCTGCCAGGAAGCAGAAAAAAAGTGTTGCCTTAGTCATTTCAAAGTATCATAAAAGTAGGGGCCAGCGTTGGGTGCAGCAGGTTAAGCCGCCGCCAGCAACGTCAGCATCCGATGTAAGCGCCATTCTAAGTCCCGGCTGTTCCACTTCCGGTCCAGCTCCCTGCAAATGTATGTGACTGGGAAGGCAGCAGAAGATGGCCACGTGCTTGGGTGCCTGCCACCCACATGGGAGACCCAGATGGAGTTCCTGGCCTGTGGCTTCAGCCTATCTAGCCCTGGCCATTATGGCCATCTGGGGAGTGAATCAGTAGATGGAAGATCTCTCTCTCTCTCTCTCTGTATAACTCTGCCTTTCAAACAAATAAATAAATAATCTTTTTTTTTTTTAAGAGTAACATAAAATCAAGTTCTTGTTTTAAGACAGATGGAGTTTGTGGTCTTCATTCTGGTACATGTGAGTTAAAATTTCCCACCAAATTGTAGGCCAGGTTTACTTGTTGGCCATGAGGATTTGGTTTTTCTTAGCAAGATTTGGAGAAAGAGCTGGCTTGTGGCTGCAGAAAGCACAAAGCTGGTGCCGTGGCCCTGGGGAGCCTGTGTGCACAGTGTCCTTCCACGCTGTTCTGGCTCCCTGGGGGTAGGGTCCTTCTGTGTAAACCTAAATGTAACCACGTTGATGAGAGAGATGTTGTCTCTCTCATTTTTACAACTGTCAGAGAAACAGCAGCTGCCTCTGCCCCAGCCTTATCTTTGTGTGCCCAGGGACCATAGGATGTTAGGGCCCAGAGGTGGGTTTGGTCCTAGATTTGGAGATGGCATAGCCTAGGACACATTTTAATGGATGAGATGAGCATTTAGAAGTAGGGAAGGACCAACATAGTCTTGGTCATATATTAACCTCGTGAAAAACTCCTCCTTCATTCCTGTTTTTCTCCTGTGCCTCCAAGGAATCACAGACGTCATCCACGTGAAGAAAAGGAGACAAAAGGACTTGCTCAGTCGCAAGACCAGAGCCGCAGGCGGGTCTCCTGCTGGCCGCTGAGTGGCGTACACTTCACTCCATCCTGTGTTGCAGGGTTGCTGAATCGTGTGATTCATCTTCTAAACTTCATAACCAAAGAACACCGACTGCATTCATGAGATAAAGCAGCGTTTATTTCGTGTTTAAATGTCTGATGCTGAGGCTTAGTCGGCCTAGAGTCTCAAAGGCTCCTCTGAAGAAATAGCACCTGACAGTGGCTGGGGTCACAGGTGGAGGCTTCCCCTTCCGCAGCAGCCCTGCGCTGGTGGGGCTGCTCTGCTCCGTGCAGCCATCCAGGGGCCTGCGCCGCGTCCCTCCTGATGCTGTCGTTTCCCAGGGGGCTTCTGCTGTGTGCGTGTATGTGTGTGTGTGTGTGTGCGTGTTTGCAGCTGGGCTGTTCTGAGTCTTCACGGAGGTGGGGAGGGAGGATGAGATGCCAGGCCTCTATGTCCTGAAGCCAAGACCTGGAAGAGAGACCCAGCACTTTCAGCCCAAACCCAGAAACGCAGCTGTGTCTCCCTGGTGGCAGCCCAGTGACGCATGGGAGAAGAAGAGAAAATGCCCACTGGGGAACAGAGAGCAGAGTCTTCAGCACGCACGTGATGGTGTTTCTGATCTGTGTCACTTTCTCTCCACCATAATAAGAAAGGGAAAGCTGTGCTTCTTGAACCGTGTCAACGTGCAGCCCATCTCAGCAGACTGCTGCCTGTATGTGCAGGCCAGCCTAGTTGGTATGAGAGTCCGTCTGCCCCATGCCGGTGATACCCCCCCCCCCCGGGGTTCAGGTGCAGTGGACGATTGCCAGCCTTTCCAAAGCCGTGACTGTCCCATCAGTCTGTGTCACAGGGAGCACAGGGAGACATGAGTCCCCAAAGCCCAAACCTGACCATGTAACCGGGGATTGACAGCAATGTGTCTGGACACATGGTGGTCAGATGACAATGGTGGTCAGCATCATCAGGTGTGGCTGGACGACTGCAGGAGCTCTGGGCCCCTATGTTCACCAGCTCTTGGCTGCTGCTGGATGGTGATCAGTGGAACAGACCTGGTTGTAGATAAGTCTTCCAGAGGGCTTCCTTATTTTGAGTGTGGTGAGAAGTTTCTGGGATTTTTCCTTTCTTCATGGCGATGGTCGGAGAGGCATGTTACCTGGCATGTTATCACCTGGCACGTTCAAGAAACTATGAGAAAATTATGTTTGTGTACAACGTGTATTTTTCCTCATTTGGCACACTAGAGGTAAATTTCCCCAAATCCAAGAAAACAGTTTGCTACTTCCCAGGGAAAACAGTTAATTATTAATAGAAGTAGGACCCAACTGCTCTCCGCAGTAGAGAGCCTGGGTCATTGTGCACGATGCTACAGAGCTGCGTGCTCAGGTGCAGCCGTAGGATTGCCGGTGGCTCAGCTGGTCCACAGTGTTCAACCAGGACCATTGTAAATACATTGTGACTACCGAGTTCATTTCCTGGTGCTGCCATAATAGTTTCTACAGCTTGGTGGCTGAAAACAGGAGAAACGTCTTCTCTCACGGTTCCAGAGAACTTTAAGGTCAAGGTGTTGGCAGGGCTGCTTCCTTCCATTGCATGATGTTCTCTTGGCGAGGAGAACATCTTCTGGCGCCCACCAGCCTCTGGTGTTCCTTGTTTGGTGGACGCCTTATTCTGACGTCTGCCTCTGTCTTCATAAGGCCCTCTTCCTGGGTCTCATGTCTCCAGTCTCCCTCTCCCTTCTCTTTTAAGCGCATCACTCGTTGGCTGTAAGGCCCACCCTGTGTTTTCGATGCTCTCATCTCAAGATTATCACCTTAATTTCATCTGCAAAGACCCTATTTCCTAAGGAGGTTACATTACCGAGGATCAGAACTCGCATGTATCTTTTAGGGAGACACAACACTATCATAGCCTTGCACCTTAAAGAGGAGGTTGAATCCAGTTCCATCCTAGGTCATGTTGACTGCCAAGACTCACAGTGTAGACAGTTACAATGCAGGTGGCCCTTTTTATTTTCAGTTTTTGCAGTAGGAAAACAAAAAATGCCAGAAGGTGAGCTGGCTCATCATGTGGTGTGGATCCTGGACCACCTAGGGCCGTGCCCGTGCTCCTGGGCCCACCCGTTTGCTCAGCCACACAGGAACATGGAACGTGGTGGCCCACACGTTGTCAGCGACACTGCCTCTGTCAGTGCTTGCCCTCTTGGCCTCTGTAATTAGTTGGGGGGTGTGGTGCCTGTCAGTCATCTCCCAGGGCTTCATAAATGTTATTGTACGCGTTGATGGGCACCTTCTGACGTGTTTGCCCGCTTTGACCTTTGCCCTCCTTGTGGTTGCTGCGAGATATAAAAAGCCAGTGGGACAGGGCCGGGAGCGCCAGAACTGTGATTCACTTGTGTGGGGTTCGCTGGGCGTGTTTTCCCTTTGCTGCTTCCCTCCAGAGCCACGCTCTGCTCCACTCCCTGCCCAGTGGCAGGAAGCTGCCCCCACACACCCTCCGCCTTTGTGGGGTGGCCCCTGTCTTCCTGGAAATGGGATGCAAAGGGAATGGTGTTCGTTTCCTGCAGCTGTTTGGGATTTTTAGAGGCAGTTGGAGAAACAGTGAATTTCAAACAATTCAGTTGTGCATCCTTAGGAGGGAGGGTGGAGTGTGGCTGCTGTGGGAGACAGGTGTGACAGATCTGAGAGTGACGTGGGGGTGGATGGGAGGCCAGGTTTTCAAGGTGGCCATGATGATTCTGGCTCTGATGCCAGCGCCTCGAGACCTCTGCATCTTGCCCTGGATTCTTTGGAACTAGCTGTACATCCTCTCCCGAAGGTGTTCACTGTGTCTGGATAAAGGAAGGCCCAGAGCAGGCCCTCTCTGAGCCGCCCTGCTGTGCTGCCTTGCTTAGCTGGCCATCAGCCCTCTCCTGGACACATTGCCCCCTTGTGGGTACAAGGAACAAGGGAACAGCTTTGTTCCAAAGGCCCCATGTGAATCATTTCCTATTTAAGACAGAGAAGGCAGGTTGCCTTAAAAAGAAATCTTATTTGTGTAGTTCCCCCCACCCTTGGTGGTTCAGAAATGGGTCCTTTTGTTAAAATGAATAACAAAATAAGAATTTGGAGATGCTCTTAACAAATTCTATTAAGGTAAAATCAACATAATGTAAGTTGTCCACTTTAGCCATTAAGTGCACAATTCATTTGCATTCAGTGCGTCCTCATTGTTATGCGACCATCACCACCACCTTTCTCCAGAACTTTCTTGCCCTCCTATGAGGAAACTCCCTCCCCACCAGGCACCAACTCCCCCCACCGCTGGGAACGCCAGCCTTGGCACCCCCACCCTCTTCTGCTTTGTCTCCGTGAACTTCACTTTGTCCTCACGCGAGTGGACTCACACAGGATTTGTCCTGTCTCTGGCTTATGTCACTCAGCACAGTGTCCTGTAGGCTTGCCCATGCTGGAGATGGGTCAGACTCCCCAGTCCTTTTGCAGTCTGAAGAATATTCCACGGTATTTACTCACCACCTTTTGTCTGTCCACCTACCTGTGGACGGACACGAGTTGTTGCCACCTTCTCCTGTTGTGGTTCCTCGCCTCTCTTGGTGACGTCTGTGGAACACCTGTTGTGAACCACCTCCATAAACAGGACCTCCCAAAATGTCGAGAAGAGAAATAGAACAGATAGTAATCCCAATAAAAACCCTGCTTCAGGTCAGCTGTGGTGACCTCTGGGAGAAAGACACACATAGACAGCGAGGGAAGCTTCCTGACATACTAAAGCATGTTTTAAACCATTCTGCAAATCCTACACCAGTGGGTATTGTGGGAATTAACTTGAAGTCCATGCCCAGTAATTTTCTTTAATTGTGTGTGGCTTTGTTGGTGAGAGAAAAATGATGGAACCTAGGATGTTGGCGGTTGCCAAACATGTCTCCCATCCCTTGCTCGCTGGAAGTCAAGTCCCGGATGGAGTTGCCTGCCTTTCTGCTGAATTAGGTGAGGCTGAATTCACTTCTGGAGCCTACACTTGGGACAAAGTGCACATCTACTACCAGGCTGCTTAATCAGGGTTCTTCCAGCCATGCCAGTAGCAGCTGCTTCTCAAAAGTAATGTCTTGATTCTGAGTCTGACTTGATTTAGCCACATGCACAGGCCCACTTGATTAAAAGCAAGCCCAGATGTGTCTCCTGCATTCTCTGAGGGCATGACCACCAGCATCAGCTTAGAACATAAAACTTGGAAAATGATATAAAAGTTACACAATTCTGACTTCACTCTCAGGAGTCAGTGCAACATTCACCACCAGGAGACTGGATTTGCGGGCGTGTGGCCTGTGATCGCATGCCGGGTTGTTGAAATAGGGGCTGAAGGGTGACTTGTGTCTGGGTCCACTGCTCTGTGACGCCGTCGCTCAGTCCCCAGGAGACAAGGCCTCCCTTCTGCTGTGTCCTGTGCTTCCTTTGAACGTCTCATTGGAGCACTTGTCACACTGCCTTGGGATCGCTCCTGTACACACAGGGTATGCAGATTGGGTCTCCTATTCATTAAGGGCAGCAGGCTGCATTTCCTCCAAGCACAGAGTCAGTGTGTGACGATGACAAGAACAAGCATTTAATACGTGTCGGCTAACACACTGTGCGCTCCCCTGAAAACTTACTGCAGAGAGAGAGGCATTGCGACCCTGTGGTTTAGAATTCTCTCTGGGCACTCAACTCCTAGCAGCCACACCAGCCCTGGGACTCCAAAGGTGACGACCCTCCTGTGGGCATGTGGCTTCCTCGTGGGTGGAAAGGTCCCCAGTGTCTCATGAAGGAACCAGGTGTCAGGACCACAAGGAGCTACAACTTCACCACCACTGGGATGTTTGTGATCAGAATGACAGACAGTGGCAGGTGCTGTCATGACTTCCGATGGGAACGCAAGTTAGTTCAGCTGCTTTGCAAAACTATTTGGTAGTTGCTCAAAAAATTCAATATCAAATCACCATATGACCCGACAGTTTCACACCTAGCAATGTAGACAAGAGAACTGCAGGTGGAGGTGGGGGCAGATGGAGGGGCATGAGAAATAACTGCTAATGCATTTGAGGATTCTTTTCAAACTGTGGTGACATTTGCACAACTCTGTGCTAAGGAAACCATTGGCTTGTACACCCTAAGTGGAAGAGCCATGTGGTATGTGAGCTGTAACTCAAAGCTATACATAAAAAAAAAAAATAACTGATGAACCTCCATGCCTGCCCCGTCAGTTCTCACCTGTGGCACTGAGTAGACGTTGCCTTGTCAATGCCTGGTCTACGTTTTCCCGTTTCACCCTGGGGGCTGGCAGGGCCTCATTGTAACTGCCTGGCGGTGGGAATCCAGGGTCACAGGAGCAGGGCTCAGAATCAGTCACCCTGCACGTGTTCCCTCTTCATTCATGTCACGTTTGCAAAGGCTGTGATGCACACGCTGATGGCCTGCAAGGTGTGCCATCCAGAGGGAGACACGGCACCACCCTGGCAGGCAGCAAGCCCCTGGCTGAATCCAATCCTGCCGTTCTACAGTTTGGGATGAGGTGAGGGTTCTGGACCGTGAGTCGCACAAGCTTGTGTGCCCCTAGCGAACAGGATGAGTTCTGTGGTCTGGAGCTGCCTTGCGCATGCCTCTAGGGGTCATGATGGAGTCTAGTCCTCATAATGAGGCATTAAGAAGCTGGATCCAATTGTGCTGTTCGGGGATGGTTGGGATTAGATATGGTCAGGGTGGGAGGTCGATGATGGACTCCTGGTGGGTTTTTTTTTTTTTTTTTGATGGGCAGAGTGGACAGTGAGAGAGAGAGACAGAGAGAAAGGTCTTCCTTTGCCATTGGTTCACCCCCCAATGGCCACCAAGGCCGGCGTGCTGCAGCCGGCGCACCGCACTGATCCGAAGCCAGGAGCCAGGTACTTATCCTGGTCTCCCATGGGGTGCAGGGCCCAAGCACTTGGGCCATCCTCCACTGCACTCCCTGGCCACAGCAGAGAGCTGGCCTGGAAGAGGGGCAACTGGGACAGAATCCGGCGCCCCGACCGGGACTAGAACCTGGTGTGCCAGCGCCGCAGGTGGAGGATTAGCCTATTGAGCTGCGGGGCTGGCCCTCCTGGTGGTCTTATCAGAGAAAGAGAAACCAGAACACACACACACACACTCACTCACACTCACACTCACACACTCACTCCCTCTGGACTTTGCCAGCAGGAAGGCCATCACCAGACCCAGTCCCTCCCTCTTAGACCTGAGCCCTGAGCCAACATTTTCTTTAAAACTTCCCTGTCTCTGGGTAGACGGGGAGAGAAAGGGATGGAGCTCTTGCTTCTGATACCTTCCCTCCTCCACAGCAACCCCTGAAAAGTCCATGCCCTGTTTCAGGGTTTCTGTGGCGCACCAGGAGCCTCTGTGCCGTCGCCCTGCCTGCATTAAGCAGCCCCCTTTATTGATGAGGTGTTGAAGCCCTTGGCCCCCAGGCTCCAGTCACCCCGCATGCACTGAGCTCCATCCGTGGACTTCACACAGCACAGACCGCGATCAGCGGAGCAGCAGGTCCCCAGAGGCCATCCGAGGAACTGTGGGCTGTTCAGAGAGAGGGCTGGCCGGCAGTGTTGCTAAATTGCATCTTAAAAGAGAACCCACAATGGGAAAGTGCCTAGAATCCCTCAGCCTCTTTCAAGGACTCATTCATTCAACAGATGCCCAGCACTGCTCTGGTCCTAGGCAGAGACAAGCAGCATGCAGCAGCCGGAGCGAAACAGCTGCACAGAGATGCCGGGCAGGGGTGCGGAGCAGGGGAGGCATCGATGTGAGACAGAGCCTGGGTGCACCCAGCTGCTGCTCTCATTCTCCGGGAACTCCTTGAATTTCCAAAGTGCAGGCTGCCATCCATTAGGGCGCCATGGGAGGTGCAGGAGAACAAAAGCGTGAGGGCAGCGTTGGCCTCGTTTCTGTAGATTCCCTGGCGTTTAACCCTGCACCTGCTGCATAGTGGACACTCAGTGCCCGTTAGACCACAGAGAAAGGATGCGGTCTCCCAAAGTGGAAAAGGCAGTCAGGGCAGGAGAGGGACAGAAATGCTGACGGCAATCAGCAGACAGGTAAGCGACAAGCGTGGCCTCACGTGGTGGGGAGACGGGACCAGCTGGCTATGTGTTTCTCTGTCTACCACCAAGGTGTTTTCATTGCATTCGTCAGAGCAGACCAGAGCCAGTGGTCAGAGCTCTCGTACAGCCCTCAAAGTATTTACTTTTCTCTAACACACACACCTGTGCAGGTACACACACCTGCATTTAAGGAAGATCGTCAGATGGTGAGATACATGAGTAGTTCTGGTTTCTCCTGTTACCCCTCTTTTCCAAGCCTGTAGTTTCCTTAGTGGAAAAAAACAAACTGCAGATAACCGAATTGTTTAAACTGAAACTGACGCTTCTCGATGGGAGGAGCCTGTTCCTTCAATCAATAGTATTTGGAATCAGCTCATTTCATGTCATGCAGGAAAGTGTATTTCAGAGAGATAAAAGGGTTAACTATAATAAAGTTAAACAAAAAACACAGAAGAAAGTAGAATAAAAGACGTCTACTAAAGAGCTCCTATAAATTTATCAGGATCCCAGCAAATAAATTGGCAAAAGAATTCAAAGAGAGCGCTCTCCATGGAGGGAATAGAATATACAAACAAAATAAAAATTGAAGATGAGGCCCCGTTTCTCATGAACGTAGCCAGCAAAGGTTTGTTGAGGCCACGTGAGCTGCCGGTGAGGGTATCGGAGCACCACCGGCCTGAGTTTTGGTGCTGTGAATCAGCAGCACTTTTGGAAAGCGTTGTGGCACCCTGTGAGGGGACTTCAAAAAGTTAGTGTGAAATGGAATTAAAACTTTATTTTAGTCCAAAAAAATCTTGAAATCCATGCATATAGAGATTCTTCAAAAACTTCATTGAAAATGCATACTGTGAAAAATTATACAGATATTTCCAATTGGGGCACCAAAATTAACAGCTTTTAAAAATTCAAATTTTTTATGAACTGTGTGAAGTACCCTCATACATCAAGAACGCTAAAATGTTTGTGGCTTGTCTACTTCTGGAAATCTCTTCTAAGAATATGAAATTATAACAAGTTTGTATGCGTGGATATGCCTACTGCAAAGTTAACTTTTTATGAAGGAATGCTGATGCAAAATATGACTCCTTTATGCATAATTAAAATTCTGAAACCATGGCAATGTGACAAAATTAACCTAATATTAAGTGGAAAAGTTAAGATTGTAAAGTTATATTTACTTTACAACTATACCCATGTTTAAAATTACCAAAAGGGAATACGTGAAAAGTTTTTTCTCCATTTTCCTATTTTGTAAGGCAGTTTCATTTAAATTTTAAAACACTGTTATAAATAGGAATTTGTTTCCAAGAGTTATGTTCTCTAGAATGTTTATTAATTTTATGTAGATTATTTCAATCAGTATCAAGCCAACGATTCAGGCTTCCTGGACTGGTTTCCAAATTGAAACACTAATTAAGCAGTTAGTTTCTTAATGAGGAAAGTGTGCTTACAACAGTGTGGATTAGTTCTACTTTTAACACATCGCTCTAGGGTTAAGTGAGTCTCTTGTTTTTCCAATTTCCATAGTTTTCTGGGAAGAAAGAGCGGTCATTGGTGTAGTACAGACGTGTTGCAAACAGGCTCTGAATTGGCCTATTGAAAGCTTATCCTTGGACAGGGAAGGAGGTATCAATGTTCACACATCAGCGTCGGAGTCTTGTATATCTAAAGGAAAATGCACTCCATTTAATTTTTTAAAGGAGTTACTGGCCGGCACCACGGCTCACTAGGCTAATCCTCCACCTTGCGCGCCGGCACACCGGGTTCTAGTCCCGGTCGGGGTGCCGGATTCTGTCCTGGTTGCCCCTTTTCCAGGCCAGCTCTCTGCTGTGGCCAGGGAGTGCAGTGGAGGATGGCCCAGGTGCTTGGGCCCTGCACCCCATGGGAGACCAGGAAAAGCACCTGGCTCCTGGCTCCTGCCATTGGATCAGCGCGGTGCACCGGCCGCGGCGGCCATTGGAGGGTGAACCAACGGCAAAGGAAGACCTTTCTCTCTGTCTCTCTCTTTCTCTCACTGTCCACTCTGCCTGTCAAAAAAAATAAAAAATAAATAAAGGAGTTACTGTTGAGGTCCAGGTTAGAAAAGATACCGCATCATTCTCTCCCTCTTTTTGTCTTGCTGTTGATCCCAAGAAACATCCATCCAACCGTAAAAGTCCTTTTGTGGCATCTTCTGGTTCCTTCACCAACTCACTGTCGCCCCGCCCACTTCCACTTAGCGCTCTGGCTGTTATTTCCAGCTCACCTGCCGCCCTGTTTTCCTGGGGCACATGAAGTCTGATCCCAAAGTGCAGGGGCTGATTGGTTTTATGTTTAATTTGGTGCACATTGTTCTTTATTTAAATGGCACACGCTCTCCAGTAAGAAGCTGAAAACAGTGTTCTGAGTGAGAAGATCCGTTATCTGGGTGGCTACGTGGTCCCTGAAGTCCCTTTCTTTAGGGAGATTTTAGGGTTGTGTGATCTCAGGGCTGTGATGCACGGTGACGTCTTTCCTTCCAAGGCTCTTTGCTTTGCGGTCTGGAGCCTGAACAATAGGTTTTTGAATGTAATTGCCTTTACCAGTTGGATGGTTTCTTCCGACAAAGGCACTGTCAGGAAGCTGGATGTATTTGAAAGCTCAGACTGTAGTAGGGGAGTAATTTTAGAGATAAAACTATCAAAAATGTTTGTCTACTCTGGACCTTCTAAGTGGGCAGCATATGTCAGAGCCCCGGTGGTGACAGTCCCCACATCCTCGTGCTGTCACTGATTTCCATCAGCTGATGTCAGAATGCATCAGAGCAGGTCAGCGGGATTGAATGTGAAGTCTGTGCAGTAGATGGGATTTCCTACATACCCAGTCACCACGTGGAGGAGGGCTTCACTTCCAAGCAAGCAGTTGGAAGCATCAGAAGTTTGCAGTTCTAAATTCTAGAAAACTGGGGGTTTCTCCAAATCCTGCACTGAGAAGAATTTTTCTTTCTTTGAGGTCCAAGTGCATACTAAAAAGAATTTAACAATTGATGTGATCTTTTCCATCAGTGGCCCAGTGAACTATAATTGTATATGCAACATGTAAAATATACTCTGAGCTTTTCAGAATCCTGTCTTGGAGCTGGTGTTGTGGTATAGCAGGTAAAGCTGCTACCTTGGATGTTGGCATCCCATATAGGCACCAGTTTGTGTCCCGGCTGCTCCACTTCTGATCCAGCTCCTTGCTAATGCGCCTGGGAAAGCAGCAGAAGATGGCTCAGGTGCTTGGGTCCCTGGACCCAAATGGGAGACCTAGAGGAAGCTTGGGGCTTCTGGCTTCAGGTCGGCATAGCCCTGACCATTGTGGCTATTTGGGGGGGTGAACCAGCGGATGGAAGATCTCTCTCTCTCACTCACTGTCTCTCCCTCTCTCTGTAACTCTGCCTTTCAAATAAATAAAAAAATAGAGCTTAAAAAAAAAAAAAAACAATCTAAGACATGTTGTTTTGTACATCCTGGTTTGAGGAAAGGGGTTCTCCAGGCCAGTGGTTTCCAAACCTGACTCATTAAGTAAAAAACAATCCCCCAGTTCCATCACAGATCTGATGATCAGAGGCCCACATGTGTGGCCTCCAGAATTTTGAGGGGAGGAGAGAAGAGTATTGGAGTATCCTCCCTGGAAAGAAATAGACCCAAGAGCTGCTGGTTGTTTAAGCTGCCAGTGAGTTCTGGGGGATCCATTGTTCTCTCTACTCTTTGCATGTGTTTGAAGTTTTCCATAATGAAAAGATGCTTCAAACTCTAAAAGCTTCCCGGGGGACCTTGATCATCAGCCAGGATTGGGAAGCACAGGTGAGAACTTGCAGGTGAAGGTGCGCCGAGCTCACTGTGGGAGCTGCGACGCCTGTGTCTGTCCCAGGGACCCAGCTCTTGCCTTCATCCACTTCGCCTCCTCCAAACTCCCGCTGCCCTTCTTAGGGTTACTGAGGGCATTAAGACACCTGGTTTGCATGACTCCCCTATCTTGTTATGACACAGGAATTCTACAAGCTATGTTTCCTGATGTGCACGTTGTATTCTTTAGGATGTGTTTAAAATCCTTCCACTGGGCTGTAAGACAGTCACTGACTTTCAGACGATGTGGAGCTTCCGCTCTGCCGTGAGTCCAGGCATAAAAGAATGAATGAGGAGTAAAGTGCTGAAAAGAGCATGTCTATATTGAGCAGTGCCTGAAGAACAGAACTGCCAAACCCAAAGCAGAAACGAGAGACCAGCCACATCCTGGAAAATGAAAACAACAGGACTTTGACTTTGCCTAATTGCCCATTATTGGTCAATCCTGTCCATCTGGTTTAACCTTCTAAAGCTCTTTAACCAAATGTGCGCCCAAGTTAGGTGTTATATAAGTACATCCTATTGATTTAGGCATCCCACCAGCCCGATTAAAATGTCTCAACTTGAAAAAAAAAAGCTGGGAAAAAGATATATCAACTTGTCTGAGTGATTTGACCGGAAGCCCCAAGAGTCTAAGGGAGGAGCAGACGAGAGGAAGAAAAGGAAAGGAAAAGGGGAAACATCATATAATTGAGACAAAAGGAATTTTCCTAGGAGCCACCTTGATGGTTTTGTTTTGGCTATTTTTTTTTATTGTCAACGAACATAAGCATTTTTATGGTAGGATTAAAAAAAAAACTAACAGACTGTTTTCATCTACTTCACACACACAGCACCCCTGGACACCAAAACGGAAAGAGAACCATTTCTCCAGAGGACACCAGCTGAGTCCCTGTCACTCAGTTCAGTTCTGACACCACAGGCAGAGGGCTTAGTTTCCAAGACTACACCCCCAACAGCCTCTGCTGCAGATGTCAGTCCTAAGTGTGGCCCATCAGGCCACAACACTCGGGCGTTCCCATGACTCCCTCGTGGGTTCTCTTATTTGCTAGGACAGCTCACAGCTCTCGGGAACGCACTTAGCTTTACCAGTTCAGTTTATTATGCAGGTCACGGATAAACAGGTAGGTGGGACAGGTGCAGAGGGCAAGGTCTGTGGGAGAGAGTGGAGGAGCTTCCGTGACACCCAGGGGCAGCACCTTCCTGGTCCATGTGTCCAGTAGTCCAGAAACTCCACACCTTGTAGTCCGGGGATGCTGTGGAAGCTTCATGGTGTGGGTGTGAGTGATTTTTCCCTTTGTCCCTCCTAGAGGGTGGGCGATGGGACTGGACCTCCCAGGTTTCCAGTCACGCTTTGGTCTCTCTGGTGACCATCCTGCATCTGGGAGCCCACCAAGAGTCACCTCATTAGAACCAGTGGCGCTCCCCCCACCCAGAAATACTGGACAGTTAACTCTGGTAGGAACTGGGGTCGAACACCAAAAGATTCTCCTGGAGTCTTTATTGCTTTATTACAAGAGTTTCTAGGAGATATGTGCTGGAAACTGGGGGCAGAGACCAAATACTGATTTCTAGCTATATCACAGCATCACAGTATTGGCCTTATTTTTTAAGTTTTACTGTATCTTGACTCTTTGATTACCATGAATAAAATTCAAGAAAAACACTCAGATGTTAATGAAAATACTAACCTTAAGTGTCACGTTCAATTTTTAAATAAAACTCAAGGTACTAGATAGAGGATGGCTCTCTGGTATCTACTATCTCTTCAGACCAACTTTTTTTTTATTAATTTATTGACATTTCACATACCATAAATTTCATCCACATAAAGTGTTCAGTTCACTGTTTTTTAGAATATTCAAACTTGTACAAACCTCACAGTCTCACTTTAGTGTATCTTCATCGCCCCTAGAAGAAGCCCCACACTCATTAGCGGTCACTCTCCTTTTCCCATTCTCCCAGCCCCTGGCAACCTTAGCCTACTTCCAACCTCTAAGGATTTATCTGTTCTGAAGGCTTCACGTAGATGGCCTAGCATATTAAGTACCTTTTGTGACTGACTTCTTAGTATGTTTTCAAGGGTCACTCATATTATTGTATATATCAGCATCTCATTCTTTTAACAATTGTGTAGTATTCAATTGTATGGGAAAAAAACACATTTTAAAATAACCATTCAATAGTTGATGGAATTTGGGTTTTTCCACTTTTTGGCTGTTGTGAATAATGCTGCCGTGAACACAGCTACTCAGGTTTTGTGCAGACATACTTCCTGTTTTCTTAGGTATGTATCTAGGCATGGAATGGCTGGGTCATATGATAATCTGTGACGGTACTTCAGTAAGTTCATGGAAAAGTTTAAAAGGTGAGTTTTCCTTTGGGTGTTTGGCGCAGCTTTTAAATTGCCACTTGGGATGTCCACATCCCGGTCAGAGCGCATGGTTGGAGTCCCAGCTATTCTGCTTCTGATCCACCTTCCTGACAGGGCACACCTTGGGAGCCAGCACTCTTAAGATGGCTCAAGTACTGGGGTCCCTGATACTATGTGGGATACAAAATATATTTTGAGGTCTGGGACCCTGGCTTCAGTCTACCCTAGCCCTAGCTGTTGCTGGCATTGGAAGAGTGAAGCAGTGGATGGAAGATCTCTCTTTGTCTCTCTACCTTTCAAATACTATGAAAATAAATAAAAACGTTGAAAGATATGTTTATTTTGGTGCAAGAAGTTTAAAATCTACACATAGCTTTTTTTTTTTTTTTTTTTTGACAGGCAGAGTGGACAGTGAGAGAGAGAGACAGAGAGAAGGGTCTTCCTTTTGCCGTTGATTCACCCTCCAATGGCCGCCGCGGCTGGCGCGCAGCGGCCGGCGCACCGCGCTGATCCAAAGCCAGGAGCCATGTGCTTTTCCTGGTCTCCCATGTGGGTGCAGGGCCCAAGCACTTGGGCCATCCTCCACTGCACTCCCGGGCCATAGCAGAGAGCTGGCCTGGAAGAGGGGCAACCAGGACAGAATCCGGAGCCCCGACCGGGACTAGAACCCCGTGTGCCAGCGCCGCAAGGTGGAGGATTAGCCTATTGAGCCATGGCGCCGGCCACATAGCTTTTTCAAAATATGTTTTCCTGAACTTCTGGAAGGCTCCTCATGTTTGAGTAATTGTTGAGTTTCATGAAGTGATTTTAGCATTTTATGGTCTCACTAGCACCGTGCAGGAACTCCATTTTGTCTGGGTCCCTACCAACACGTGTTACTGCAGATCTCAACTCTAGCCATCCTGGCAGTGGGAAGTGGGATCTGTCATTGTGGTTTTCATTTGTTTTTCTCTGTTCATTGATGGTGAGCATCTTCTCAAGTGCTTATTGATCCTTGTGTATCTTCTTTGAGAATGTCCTTTTAAGTCTTTGGCCCACTTTATAGTTGGGTTATTTATGTTGGGTTGTAAGATATTTATTTTTAACACATCTAATGGTCTGAGTGGGGAAAAATGAATGGAAAAATAACAAATATTTTTAAACATCCAAGAGATGTTACAAACAGTTGATTAACTTTTAGTTGCATATAACCTAATTTTAGGGATCATTCTGGTAGGGAGAAATATAACATTGGTAATATATAAATATGACATACATAAAATCATGAATTGCTTTATAGCCTTTTCAAATAGGTACTTGGAATACGGAGAGATTACTGAGTTTGTTGATGACTGGCTTACATTGAGAACATTTTTGTATTTATGAATTTCTCATGTTATATAAATTCGGAATTTGAATGTAGAATTGAAAATGTTCCACTGATCCATTTGGATGTTTTTTGTCTAGCTAAGTTGTGTGGAAACTCAGGAGATAAGTGTCTCATTTGGAGCATTGTGAATTTTTCTAGGGGAAGAAAACCTTTTTTTCCTTGCAGACAGTTAAGAAAATGATCTTTTCTGTTTTTAAATTATCCTAATTTGGTTTCTTCACCACAGACTTGTAAAACTATGGACTATGTATGAAGTCATGTTTATTCATTTGATATTCAGAACATAAGTATACTAAAGTTGATTATGTTAATTTCAGAAAAATAGAACATTAAGTTTAGAATTAGACAGATTTACGCAAGTTGTAATTGTGCAAAGAATTGCTTGTATTTCGAGGTTAAAATCAAGTCTTACCCACACATCTAATTAGCAAGTGTTTATTGGTGTATTTGACACACAACCGCCGACTTTTCTCACCTCTCTAACTAGTATATCATCAAATGATGAAGTGGAGTGTTGACCATTAATTAGAGCTCTCAGCCAGAACCCGGAAGCCTGGAGTAAGCTCCTAGAAGCTGAGTCAAGAACATCACAGTGGTAGTTCTGAGCAACAAAACCAGAGGTCAGATGCAAAGCAATTGACGTAAGAGGTGGCGTTTTTCAGATGAACAGAACTGGACCTTGGGATCATAAACACTTGCATTAGTCAATGCTCTTTGCCACTCCAAATCTGTTTCTAAACACTCGTCATTTCCTAGGGCTGCCAAAGCAAATTGCCACAAACTGGTGGCCTAACATGACAGAGATTTATTCTCTCACAACGCTAAGGCTACACACTGAAGGCAGGGGGGTCTGCAAAGCCAGGATTCATCCAAAGCCTCTGAGAAAGGTGCCTTCCTCGCCCCTTCGAGCTCTTGCCGGATCCCAGCGATTCTTGGCGTTCTTTAACTGGCAGCTCCTTCACTCCAGTCTCTGCCTCTGTCGTCACGTAGCCCTCTCTGGGTGTCTTCTCTTCTTTAAGTGCTCCAGTCCTCGGATTTAGGACCCACTAGTATGACCTCATCTTATTGTAATTAATCGCATCTGCAAAGACCTGGTTTCCAAAGAAAGGTACCTGCTGAAATTCCATTTGGACATGAACTTGACAGAGGGATGGCACTGTTCAACCCAGCACACAAACCTAGCCACTTCATTTTTCATGAGCAAGTTTTTAAATGGTGATAGGTTTTCATATATGTTACCTCCCCAAAATAATCTAACAAATAATAATCTAACAAAACACATCTCAAAACAAGAAATCAGATGAAAGTGATATTTTTGAACTACCCACCACATGCTAGGTACTTCTACATGTATTATGGCATTTAATTCTGTCAAGTTACTTTATTCTGGTTTTTGACATAACTACAATTTGCTAAATTGGTTGGTGATTGCTTAAAAATCTTAGCATTTCTCCCAATCTCAATCTAGATAACCATATTGATATCTGTCTCCCACCAAGTGTGTACGTCTTCCTTGGCTACTTAGCAGGTGACCTGGAACAGATTCTGAAGCTGTGGGACCCCCAGTTTCCTTGTCTGTAGTAGGAGGGCAGTGCTGATATTCTGGTGGGTGCTACCAGATTCCATGTCCAGTGCTAAGTGTGCCACAAATAATGCCAGTGCTTCTTACTACAGTTTGTTTAAAGCTCCTTTAGAGGCGTGCATGTGCCATTTTTGTTATTGCCAGAGAGGATGTAGGGATCAGTATGTTGCAGCTATCCCATTTCCCACGGAGGTGCTGTCATTCATGGGCCTTGTCAGGGAGAGTCACAGGTAGTTGAATATGATATGGAAATCCCACATAGCAGCAACCTGAATAATAGTGTGGGTGACTCCCTTGTGAGAGGGGCCTGGAGGGGCTGGGCCCCAGCCTGTGGGATGTCTGCCATGTCTTCTACCCTCAGTTGCTCTGCTCCAGAACAGCTGCTGACAACTGCAGGCATCACATTTGTGTTGCATGCCAGAGGCAGGTGAGGAGCCTAAAAGGGCCCCTGTCCCAGCAGCGTGACCTCCCTCTAGGAGCTTTTTAGGAAGATTTCATATACCATGTCCACTTCCGTCTCATCTGTCGCACGGCCACACTTAGCTAGCGAAATGTGCTCTTTCATGTCAAGCTACAAGACCCCGTTCAGACTGGAGTTCCCTTATGAAGGAGAAACCAAGAAGGGGTGCTAGGGCAGATCACCAGCATTCTCCGCTGAACGGGGCTTCTATTCTGTAGGGCTCTGCAGATACCACTGTGGGATTGAGGGTCTGGTCTGGGAAGGGAACAAGATGCAAAGGGGCTTCAAAGAGTTCGTGGGAAACTGGCATATCTTTCAGTTAAATTTTCCATGAGCTTTTAGGGAGTACAAACATCCTGTTTTAGAACAACAGCCTCACAAATATTTTTGAAACAACCCCTTCACCCATAGCCAGCTGTCTGCACTCCATGCCTGAGAGCAAATGAACAATGCACACCTCTGTTTTGTTCCACCCTGTAGCCTTTGGTCCTTCCAGAACTGCACATGGACCGGAGGGATGAGGGTTCAGGGTGAACAAAGCATTGTGGGAGGCGTCTCCACGTAACACAAACCCAGGACACATATAGCCTAACTGTCACAACCGGGGACGTGCGCAGTGAGAAGAACATTCTGCTCTGAGTCATGACCTCGGGCTTGTTCAGGGTTTCAGTGAAACCCCTCTGTGTCATCCAGGCTCCCCCTCCCAGCCCTGTGGGTTGGGATGAGAGGTAGAGCTGCTTAGATCTGAGCAGTGAATGCTTCATTTATGGACCCAGCAGTAAGGACAATTGCTTGGTGCCTTGCCCGGGCATTTTGCTGAGTGAAGTTTTAGTCAAGACATTCATTACTACTCTGAATCCTCATCTCAGAGGTCAAGAAAAATAAATATTTTTTATGTTGATCTATTTATCTACTGGAAAGAGCAACAGAAAAGGAAACGGGAGGTTGGAGAGAGAATTCTACCTGCTGGTTCCCTCCCCAAATGCCTGCAACAGCCAGGAGCTCAGAAAGCCATCTGAGTCTCCCACATGGGTGGCAGGATCCCAAGCACTTGAGCCATCGTCTGCTGCCTCTCGGGCACATTGACAGGAAGTCGGATTGGAAGCAGAGGTGCTGAGACACAGCCCAATGCCTCTGTAGGGGGATGCAGATGTCCCAAGAGGGCACTTAACCTGCTGCACAGGTCAACACCTGCCCCAATATAACTTTTATAATAAACACATCTTTTCATAATCCACAGCCTTCCTGGAGGCCCAGTTGGAACATCTGACTGGGCCATAGCAAATCGCTACTTTCTAAATGTCCGTGAATACTGTTCTAGGAGCAATGAAATGAAAAATGAAGTTACATAGAAACCTGTGTATTAGGTGGAATTAGTTTATCACATTCAAGTGGCTGTAGGGGTCCTCGTCCCCTGTTCCCCCAATAATGAAGCTGGAAGGAACATTGTACATTCAACCATCAGGCTTGGATGCTACTTACGCTGCAAGGCCAGGGAGCTGAGTGTCTTTGAGCAAGATCTCCCTGAGACGCGGCATGAGAGAGGTGCAACCGTGAAGGCCTTCGCAGCCCTGAAATCCCTGTGCTCACTCGTTTGTGCACTCAGTTCAGATCCCTCTGAGCACCTGCTATGCTCAGGCACCACCCTAGGCACAGGGCTGTGCCCACTCATCCCATGAATTATGCAGAGACTCAGCCCGGGGCTCTGTGCGCAGGCACATCCGTCCCCAGCCACCGAAGCCTGTTCCCAAGATGGTGGAAGTCACCCAGGGAAGTCTACACTTTAACGAGACGGATTTGCTCTAAGCCATCATCGCACAATTAATTAATTAGCTGCAATTGTGCTAAATGCCATACGCCTTTATTCCAGAGGGACCCTGCTGGGAGAAAAAGAGCAGAGTGGCTGGAAGGTTAGACAGAGAGGCAGGGAGAGAGGACATGGGGCCAGGGAGAAGTTCTCAAGAGCAGTGGGAAGCTGCCCAAGGGTTCAGAGGGTGGGGCCCCGCTCAGCCTCTTGGTGTGAGCAGGGACTCTTGGTTTCCCAAGGCTCCGCTGGAGGTTGGCAAAGATGGGCACAGGTCTGAGCAGCTCACAGTGTTAAAAATGAATAAGTTCCTCATTTATCATTCTGATTAACACAGAACATTTATAAAATACAGCCCCTGGAAAAGTGACACGGAAAGCTGTACAGCGTGTCCTGCTCAGTCTTTTCACGATGAAAAATGCAAGGAGCCCAAGATCAAAGGAGCAGGTGTTCACGGAGCTGTTTCATCTCGGGCCTGATAGGCCAGGGTGGTGCGCCAGGTTTCACAAGTGGAGGCTCTGGGCAGTTTCATGTGCTTTGACCTAGCCAGGCACCGGGGGTTTTCTTGGCTTGTAATCGAGTCTGGAGACTTCTCCCGCTCCTGGGCTCCCGGCTCACTGGCTGGGTTCAAAGCCTAACTTCGCTCTTCAGCAGGCCCCTGGCCTGTCTGCCACCAGATGCCTCCTGCTGCTGTCTGACTTACACCAGCTTCGCGGCTATCAAAGGGGGAGGATTGTAGTCCATTGAGATCAAACAGAGCAAATTTGATGATAAACCGGAGAGGGGGGAGCAGCCAAGTCCCTAATGGGCCTGTTCCATTGATTTGGGTGAATTATGCATAGGCTGGCTTGGAGCTGACAGCTCAGGCTGATCCACCTCCAGCTACCGAAACCCAGATACAAACCTGGAAGACCCCACAGGGCAGCCTTCAGACAGTGGCTGCACTGGGCACATCATCACCCCTCACTTCTCAGCAAACCACACTGATACTGGGTCTGCACACCACAGAACTGCCTGGTGACCACTGGGGACTTCCTTTATAAAGTTTTCATAAAGAACGTGGAGCACTTTTTGAAATGAGGCACTTTTATGCCCGTCCAGGACAGTTGGAACTGAATGGATGCAGAGGTTTGATCTGGCCAAGGGGCAGCAGGCTGATTTCTCAAGACCTTTCCAGTATCAGAAACTCATTGTCTCGAAAGCTCAGTCCCCAACAAGATCCCCTGTGTGAGTAGGATCAGAGGAAGCAGGCACCACACTGATTTTTAAGTCAAGGGTAACTTCATTCTTTTGAGGACACTATTGAAAGAGATTTTTGTCCTAGAGATTTTTTTTTTAAGATTTATTTATTTATTTGAAAGTCAGAGTTACACAGAGAGAGAGAGAGAGAGGTCTTCCATCCACTGGTTCACTCTCCAATTGGCCACAACGGCTGGAGCTGCACTGATCCGAAGCCAGGAGCTTCTTCCGGGTCTCCCATGTGGGTGCAGGGGCCCAAAGACTTGGGCCATCTTCTGCTTTCCCAGGCCATAGCAGAGAGCTGGATCAGAAGTGGAGCCGCTGGGACTTGAACCAGTGCCCATATGGGATGCTGGCACTGCAGGCGGCAGCCTCACCTGCTACACCACAGCACCGGCCCCTGTCCTGGAGATTTTGACACTGTCTACACTTATTCATTCATTCATTTACTCTCATTTCCTTTTTTAAAAAAAGATTGTTTTAGGAAGAGAGAAGCAGAGAGGCAGAGAGATCTTCCACTCAATGCATCCATCACTCCCCAAATGGCCACAGTGGTCAGGCCTGGGTCAGGCTAAAACCAGAGCCTGGAGCTCCGTCTGTGTCTCCCACATGAATGAGAGAGACCCAAGCCCTGGGCCATCTGCTGCTGCTTTTCCCAGGTGCGTTAGCGTGGGGCCGGATTGGAAGCCACGCAGCCAGGACTGAAACCAGGCTGGGACCCAGCGTCACAGGCAGCAGCTTGAAGCACTGGGCCACAACACTGGCCTTGCTCTCACTTCTGCTGCGTTAGTGCAGTCTTTATTCCCCACCAGCACTCTGGCTATGCACACATTACAAGTTTTTCAGCTTTAAAAAAAAAAAAAAAAAAAAAAAAACTAAGTATTTGGGGGCCCACTATGATGACCTTTTTTAAAAACCAACAGTCCTAGGTACTTTTTTTATTTAAAAAAATCTTTAATAGCATGCACAGTTTTGAGAACGCTCTGAGGCTCTCACGGACAAGTAGCAGGCATCAGGTCACAGGGGTGACAGATTTGAGACCTTCCTCGTGGAGTCTAACCTAAGAGTCAGTGACTCAGGTGATTTCATGTTCTGGAAAATACCCACGTTCTGCAGGCTTAGGCAGGGGACATCGGCCTTGGCTGACTAGAAAGAGTACTCCAGGGACACCTGTGTCCCACTGCCTTGGGAACAGATTGTCCTGCTTCCTTCTCTCCCCTGCCTGCCTTCCTCCTGCCGTTCATTTATTCAGTGATCGGCTGGTCATCACAGGTCACGTTTACTAATTTCTAGACTCTTCAGATTTGCCCTGGGAAATACATAAGGAGGGGAACCCATATGAGTAAAGTTGATCCAACTGAGCAAAATCAGTTCCGAATAGCACACGCTGTCCCCTCAGGAACTGAGAAAGTAAGGCGTAGGGTTAAAAAAGAGAAATGCTGTCATCTTGACAGTTTTCCCTGATGGGCCAAGTCAGTTGGAGGACCTAGGGTCAGAAAAATAAATTTGCTAAGTGATAGAAGCCACGGTTCTTGACTGACGGGTTCTGCGAGTCTCTCTTGTGAGCTGTTAGATTGCAGAGGTCAGAACTGGTTACAGAGGGAACAAGTGGGAGTCTCTCTCTCTCCCATCACCTGGGTCACTGCTCCCAATTGGTTAGTGATCCTGGCAGGTATCACCCCTCCCAACGTGTTAAGAGTTTAACAAGGAGAGCCATCACTGGCAGCATCTGAGTAGGGCTGTTGGTGTCTTTCCTTTTTTGTTTTTTCCCCCTTAGGAGGAAATGACAGTTGGACGCCTGACACTTTTCACATAGCCTATTTTCCCCATGGGAAGTTTAAAAAATATCCATTAAGCATGGTTTGTATATGTAACAGAAGGGCATAATATGCCCCTCAAATGAATATCATTATCTCCATCCGTGGAATAAAGGCCTTGGAGGGTGGCAGCGCCGTGCACACTCCCCAGTGCCACGGGTTTTGGCAAAGCTAAGCTGTGTCGAAGCCAATCCCTGGTCTCCCCAGCTCTGTGTCTCAAGGCAAAGCCTCATTAAGCAGCTGTTTTGTGAAGCTTATTATCTTCCTTTCTAAGCTTCCTAAAGGGAAACGAAAAGAAGGAAGGTGGGAGTGGCACTGTCTGAGAAATGTCCAGAACATGCTGATTCGTTCTCTGGTTTCTGTTGTTTTCCCTCTTTCTGTGCCTTCCCCATCCCAGGATGAGGTTATAAGGCAATGGAGGAAACCGGATTGAGACATTGTAGTAGTGGTTACTTAGGAACAGCCCAAAACATCTAAGAAAACAAGCTTTTTTATGTAATTAAAAAAAATTTTTTTCAAGTCAGCCACGCTGACCGTCACTGTTCCTTCTAGGTAGTTGATAACACGGACCTGCAAACATGTGTGCCATGCAGAATGCATCAGGTGGCTTTCAAAGAACAACAGCCCTTCCTCCGTGAGCCCTCAGCCTGCGCGTGGGCAGCAGCAAGAGCAGTTACCCATTCTGCTTCTCTCTAACTCAGTGGAAACTTGATTAAAATGCTTGGAACCCACAAAACTGCCCAGCCACCCAATGGACAGCCTTTATCAGCTGGTGCCTATTTTCCTGAGATTATGAAAAACCCAGCTCCCTGGGATGGATGTTTAACTTAGTCATTAAGATGCTGGTGTCCCATATCACAGTCCCAGGTTCAATTCCAGGCTCCAGCTCCTGACTCCAGCTTCCTGCTAATGCACACCTGAGAGGCATCCATGCTGGCGTAAGTAGTTGGCTCCATGCCACCCATGTTGACAACCTGGATTGAGTTGCTGACTCTTGGCTTCAGCCTGGCCCAGTCCTGGCTGTTACACAGTTTTGGGGAGTGAACCAGCAGATGGTATCTCGCTCTCTCTGCCTCTCAAATGAATTTTTAAAATATGTTAATCCAGCTCTCTTTAAGATTGTTCCCTAAGGTTCCATTTCCAAAGAGCAAATCGGATTGCCCCTGACGCAAACAAGGCTGCTTCACCTCCAGACAGGCAGAAGAAAAGGAGAAGCAGCGAGGGAGGAGGGAGGTACCTGCACAAGACAAGTGCAGCTTTCCTGCAAGTGCCCTGCAGACTAGGTTGAGATCTGATGGGCCAGGGTCACCTGCAGCTTCAGGAGAATTTGGGAAGTGTGCTTTGCTGGCCACACAGGTTGTCAACAAAAGTCAGAAATGTATTCCTAAGGAACAGACAAGGAATGAATTTTGGTCAGTGACTTAGCAGCTTCTGCTACTGGGAGGGAATTCAGACCCGATAAATGGAAATGGAGCGATTCCAGTTAGCCAAAATGAATGTGTTTTCAGCAGCCCCACGGACACTGTGCATGGTTGGCGTCCTGTGCAGAGAGCTCACTGTGGGCAGTCCACAGGAAGTCTGCAAACATTTGCTGTCCCTTGGGAGCCAAGCTTTCTCTCCAACCTCTCTCTTAATGATTCTGTATGTGTTTTGTTAGGAAAATAGATCAGTCTTACAGCTAACAAAATAGCCTTGGGGCTTGAAATACACTGTATCATGGAGCATCTGAAAATAACTTGTCCCTTAAGTTCCGCAATGAAGTTGTTCTCTGGCAATGAGTAAAAATAAGTCCCCATCCATTTATCAGCACTTGCTCAGCTGGGTCCTTTCAGTGATGCAGTTCTGGGCTCCGTGTCTGCTCCTAGCAAACAGTGACCCCTGAGAGCCTTAACAGAGGACCTGGGTGTTCGTCCAGAAGAGAGGCTCCCTTCCGTTCCCAGGATTTGAGATTAATTTAGTCAATGAAATCTTAGAGCTAAACCCAGAAAAAGGCTTGTGCTTGAGTTACATTCAATGGCATTTCTCCTTACCACTATTAGAGACTCAGAATCCAGGTGTGCATAAATATTTTGGTTAGGTGCTGATTGGCATCATGATTTTATCCATTGGGTCATTTTAAAATGTGGTTATTTCCAATCCAAGAACCCACAGACCCCATTCCTTACTATTCCCTGTGCATAAAGACGTCTTTGCACTAATATTGGAAAACCATTTATAAGCAATCAAATCACACTCCCTGTTTCAAACACTTGGCATTCAACAGAAAGATCACTTGCACCACTTAGAAATCTTTCCATGTCTTCATTAGAATGAGATTCTTCCCAAGGTCTGTGGTTCTTAGAGTGGGAGTTAAGAGGCAACATTAAAAATATATGCCCACTTGATGGAGCAGAAGGCTCTTCCAGGGCAGAGCCCTGTAGCTGCTCTGGTGTTTTCTTTGAAAACGTGGCGGACAGAAACCACGGAGAACAGCAAGGGCATGAACAGCGCCTCATTTCACTGCATGGAACTGCCAGATCCATTTTTGGGTGTGTCCAAGTAACTTCGGTCTTCAGATGTGCTTACCGTGTTAAACTTTTCCAGGGCTTCTTGACTAAATTCAATATTAAGAATCTTTAAAAAGTCAGTGGAGGGGCCAGTGTTGTGGCATAGTGGGTGTGGCGCCAGTTTGTGTCCCAGCTGCTCCACTTCCTATCCAGCCCCTGCTAATGACCTGGAGGATGGCCCAGGTGTTTGGGTCCCTGCCACCCACATGGGAGACCTGGGTGAAGCTTCTGGCTGCAGACTTTGGCCTGGCCCAGCACCGGCTGTTGTGGCCATCTAGAGAGTGAAGCAGCAGCTAAAAATCAATCAATTAATCAATCAATCTCCCTCTCCCCACCCCATCCCCGCCCCAATCTCTGTAACTCTGACTTCCAAAATAAACACACAGAATCAGTTGAATAACAAGCATACTAACCAGCCACCTTGCTGCAATTACACTCGTATACTGTGTTGTTCGTAGTTAACTGCGTGCAAACAATGGCCATCTCCATCTGTAACCTGAGAAATGAGATTAACACTAACAGAGGAAAGCCAATTACAGACAGTTATGTGTGCAATGGAAGTTGCATCCCAGTGGAGCAGATGGAAGTCCCAGAAGATGGCTCACTGGGTTTAATCTGTGCCCAGGAACACAAACACTGTATCAAAATTTAAAGTGAATTGCAGCAAGATTTTTGGTGTTACCAAAACTATGGTTTTCATTTTAAAACTTCCTTAAAACTATGGTTTTCATTTTAGTGTGGGGAACTGACATCCTCCAGAAAATCAAGTAGCGGATTAACACTTGTCAGGTGATTAGCCGATAAATACGGAGCACTGCCCTTCCCAGGAAACTGCTGCTTTGTGAATAAGGTGGATGAAAGCTCTGGCCTTCTCTTCCCATTTCCCAGAGGAAATTCAGGCATTAAGAGAGACATTCAGACATTATCTTGTCCCAGTGGGAAAGCCTTGCCACACCTCATTTCCTCGGAGAAAGAAGTTGAAGCAGAAAGCCCAAGTCACCGCTCATAGGAGTGTAAATCCACAAGCAAAATCAGATAGGAGGTCTAGAATTTCCCTACACTGTAACAATGCAGCTCTTACTTGACTATTCCATTCTTTTTTTTTTTAACAGGCAGAGTGGACAGTGAGAGAGAGAGACAGAGAGAAAGGTCTTCCTTTGCCGTTGGTTCACCCTCCAATGGCCGCTGCGGCCCGCGCACCACACTGATCCGATGGCAGGAGCCAGGTACTTATCCTGGTCTCCCATGGGGTGCAGGGCCCAAGGACTTGGGCCATCCTCCACTGCACTCCCTGGCCACAGCAGAGAGCTGGCCTGGAAGAAGGGCAACCGGGACAGAATCCGGCGCCCCGACCGGGACTAGAACCTGGTATGCCGGCGCCGCAAGGCAGAGGATTAGCCTAGTGAGCTGCAACGCCGGCTGACTATTCCATTCTTAAACGTTGACCTCTGCTGGATATGTTTTTGCCTAAAATTGAGGTAGGCTTTTTTCCTCCCCTCTGCAAAGAAACCTTTTATTTAAGGAATAAAGACTTCATGCATTTCATAAGTACAACTTTAGGTATATAGTGATTCTTCCCACCACACTCGCTCTCATTCACTCTCCTCCTCCTCTCTCTCCCATTCCTAATCCCATTCTCCACTAAGATCCATTTTCAATTAACTTTATACATAGAAGACTAATACTATACTAACTAAAGAGTTTAACAATTTGCACAGAAGGAAAAAAAAACCCTATTCCTCAACAGTTGAGACAAGGGCTGTTCAGTCATTGCATCTTGAAGTTAATTTCACTTCTTTTTTTTTTTTTTTTTAACTTAGTTAACTTTAAAGAAGTGCCCAAGAATGATACATCTTTTACAAGCACTTAGACATAATTTAAGGGCACAGGTCCTGCTTGGGAAGTTAGAGCACAGTGACACTTGCTGATTTAACAATTAACCCTCTTAAATATGATGTCAGTGATCACCCAACGCTTTTGATATGAGCTACCTAGGCTATAGAAGCCTTTTGAATCCACAAACTCTGTCATTTTTTAGATAAGGCCATAAGCAAAGTGGAAATTCTCTCCTCCCTTCAGAGAAAAGTACATCCTTCTTTGATGATCACTTCTTTCCACTGGGGTCTCACCCACCAAGATCTTTCATGTAGAACATTTTTTTGGCCACAGTGTCTTGATTTTCCAGGCCTCAAAAGCTCTTGTGGGCTTTTCAGCCAGACCAGAATGCCTTAAGAGCTGATTCTGAGGTCAGAATGCTATTTAAAGCAATTGTCATTCTATGAGTTGCTATGTGGACTGCTTCCCATGTTGGAGCATTCACTTCTTTCTAATTCTACCTATTGTTATTACCAGACCGTTAATCCTATCCATATGATCACTTTAACACTTAAGATAGTGTTTTTACCACCCAGCTTAAGGGGATTTGGGGCCCCATGGCAAGTTTTCAAACTGTACCATTATAGGTAAGTCCATAAGAATGTATGCAGAGCTATACGGCTTTACAGTTACAAACCTCACACACTTCATAATTACAACTTTAGGAACATGGTGATTCTTCCCACCGTGCCCACCCTCCCACCCATGCTCCCAACCCCTCTTCCTCCTCCCTCTCTTATTCCTACTGAGATCTATTTTCAATTGACTTTATACACATATGTTTATCTCTATGTTAAGTGAAAAGTTCAACAAATAGTATATATATTTAAAAAAAAAATGTTCCTCAACAGTCAAGACAAAGGGCTATTCAAGTCATTTCTTCTCAAAGTGTCAATTTCACTTCTACAGACTGCCTTTTAGGTACTCTATTAGTTATCACAGGTCAGGGAGAACATGGTATTTGTCCCTTTGGAACTGGTTTATTTCATTAAATATGATGTTTTCCACATTGATCTATTTTGTTGTACATGACCAGACTTCATTTTTTTAACTGCTCTGTAGTATTCCATAGTGTATACATCCCATAATTTCTTTATCCAGTCTTCAATTGATGGGCATTTGGGTTAATTCCATGTCTTAGCTATTGTGAAGTAAGCTGCAATAAACATGGAGGTGCAGATAACTCTTTCATATGCTAATTTCATTTCCCTCGGGTAAATTCCCAGGAGTGGGTCATATGGTAGGTCTATATTCAGATTTCTGAGGTATCTCCATACTGTCTTCCATAGAGGTTTTACCAGTTTATATTCCCACCAACTGTGGATTAGGGTACTTTTCCCCCACATCCTTGCCAGCATTTGTTGTTTGCTGATTTCTGTATGAAAGCCATTCTAACTGGGGTGGGGTGAAACCTCATTTTGGTTTTGATTTGCATTTCCCTGACAGCTAGTGATCCTGGGCATTTTTTCATATGTCTCTTGGCCATCTGGATTTCCTCTTCTGAAAAATATCTGTTTAAGTCCCTTGCCCATTTCTTCATTCAGTTGTTTTGTTGTTGTTGAATTTTGTGGTTTTTTTTTTTTAGATTTATTTATTTACTTGAAAGTCAGAGAGGCAGAGAGAGAGAGAGAAGTCTTTTACCTGCTGGTTCACTCCCCAGTTGGCAGATGGCCAGAGCTGTGCCGATCCGAAGCCAGGAGCTTTTTCCAGGTCTCCCATGTGGGCACAGGGGCCCAAGGACTTCAGTTATCTTCTGCTTTCTCAGGCCATGGCAGAGAGCTGGATCAGAAGTGGAGCAGCCGGGACTTGAACTGGTGTCCATATGAGATGCTGGCACTGCAGGTGGCAGCTTTACCTGTCATGCCAATGTGCTGGCCCCTGGTTTCTTGATCTCTTTATCTAACCTGGTTATTAATCTTTCATCAGTTGAATAGTTTGCAAATAACTTCTCCCATTCTGTCGGTTGCCTTTTCACTTTCCTGGGTGTGTCTTTTGCAGTATAGAAGGTTCTCAATTTGGTATAATCCCAATTGTGAATTTTGGCTTTGATTGCTTGTGCTTCTGGGGTTTTTCTAAGAAGTCTTTGCTTATGCCAATTTTCAAAACAAGTTATTCTTGCGATATAGACCATGTCTGTCTGTAGTTAGCAGTGCATTGCTTAGCTTGTAGCATAATGTTTCACAATGCAATTATTGCATGAATGAATCCATCAGTGAATACAGGAACTTGACACTTTTCTCCACAATGGGCATGTAAGGAGTGTTACATGTGACTCTTGCAGGGTGTCCCCAATGCTCTCTAATAATTTGATGGCATCAGGTCGTAGATGTAGGTCTTTAACCCATTTTGAGTGGATTTTTGTGTAAGGTGTGAGGTAAGGGTCTTGCTTCACATTTTTGCATGTGAAATCCAGTTTTCCCAGCACCATTTGTTGAAGAGACTGTCCATGCTCCAGGGATTGCCACCAGAAGACTAGGTATTTGGCTGCACTGAATCTGTCTTTTTGGATAACTGTCACATTAACATGAGAATTGATGAGAATGGTTTTGTAGTAATTATCATGCATTTGCTGTGACCCCAAGATTCTAAGGCATTAATAAACTCTTAAAAAAAAAAAGTAAAAATGCCTGGCTTAGGCGGACAAAGTGGAGAGAGCATGAAACCGCCAGCTCAGGAGAGAAATCCAAGCAGTGATTAACAACGCAGCCTATCCAAGCACTCTCTGGGGTCTGGGATTCTGCCGCAGTCTGTCCTGCCTTTGAGGGGTTTTGGGGAGGATTCAGTGAAAAGGCATCGTCGACTTGCAGAGTGTAGCTGGGAAGGGAGTCCTAAATTCCACCATTCGCACAGTGGCCTTCAGCCACCAGCGTCTGCTTAAACTCAACTACTTAAACTACTACTTAAATTTAGTCAGTTCCTCAGTAGACGTCGCCTCATTTCAAGGGCCTGACGGCCACAAGCAGCTAAGGGCACTGTGTTTGGACAGTGCGGGTAGAAAGCATGTCCATCATTGCAGAAGGCTCTGTTAGTGCCAAGCTGGATCATTAATTTATCTGAAGAACACACTCTTCATCTCTCTCTAAATCACGAGAACATCTCCCATGGTGTTTTATATCACAAGCTACCTTCCTATTGAAATTTCTATTTGTACAGAACATTACCACTTATGGACAGTAATTAGGTTCTTTGTGATATTACATTGATTTCCCTGTCAAATGCTATGGGCTTGACAAAGAATAATAGAAAACTCGCTATCTAGAAAGAACGTTTGAATTGCACGAATCATAGAGGCAGAAAAAGATCTCAGCCTGATTTAGCCTCTTCCCAGTAGACTCTCATAAATGAGAGAGGTGCACAGGGTCTGAAATGCAAATTCATCAGAAGCACAGTGACAGTGGACTCCCTCTCTACTCCCAGTGGTGGGGAACTTGAGAACGCTTGACTTGCATCCCTTGATGTCATTCTATTCCCCTCTAGTGGAATTAAAAGGGATTTGTCTTCCTGAGCTCTGGCTAGGACATATGCGCCACAGGAGGCATGGAAATCTAGAAATAGTAAGATGGAAGACGATGTTATCATTTATTTCCACATCATGATGCATTTTTATATTTTGTCCTTTCTCCTGTTCTCAGGGGAAGGTAGTCTGCTACCCTGTGTCCATTTGGGTTATTTGCAGGGGTTGGGGGAAATAGGCACATAGCACATATATCATTCTGTATCCTGATACCAGAATGAACATAACATGTAGTAAGAGCTGGGAACATTAATTGAGTCAAAGACGTGGGGTTAGGGCGTGATTTTTACAACTTCCTAGCCCGCAGATCCTGATGAAATCTTATTTTCCTAAGCTTCAGGTTCTTCATATTTAACCTGGAATCTGTCCTTTGGCTCTCCGTGGCCAGATCACAACAGAAGAGAAAGGAGTGCCAGCCCTCAGACTCTGGGCTGACTAGGTCTCATTTCCCCTCCACCTTGCTGGCAGCATCCTATGAGGAAGATGGACTAAACATAGAACTGTGTTTCCAAGCCCACTGCCTGCAGGGAGAGCACTGGGAGGCAGGACTGCCTTTCACTCAGTCCCACACACCCAGCAGCTACCATTTCATGTTCATTTCCTTGTTTTCTTTTAAAGGTTGATTTTTTTTTCTGAGGCTAAACAAGTTAACAGGGAGAGAGATGATCTTCTAATACTACCAGGGACAGAATTTATGGGTCTTCCGGTTAAAGGAGCGTTATCACCAGAGGTAAAGGGACAAATGCAGCTAAGTGCCACCTCCTCCCCTCTTCTGCATTCCTGTGCCTCCCCCTGCAGAGGGGGAAAGTCAGCCCTGAAGAGTACACATCTGTCCCCACAAACAGCACTGAATCTCTGCCTCTGTTTCAGTACAACTGTCTGCTGCAAGTTAGAAATATCAGTGTCGGGCTGGCGTTGTGGTGTAGTGGGTTAAGCCACTGCGTGCAGTGCCGGCATCCCATATGGGCACCCATTCGTGTCCTGGCTGCCCCATTTCCAACCCAGCTCCCTGCCCTGTGCCTGGGAAAGCAGTGGAGAATGGCCCAAGTGCTTGGGCCCCTGTACCCATGTGGGAGACCTAGAAGAAGCTCCTGGCTTCTGGCTTTGGCCTAGTTCAGCCCCAGTCATTATGGCTATTTGGGGAGTGAACCAGTGGATGGAAGACCTCTCTCTCTGTCTCTCTCCCTCTCTGTAACTCTACCTTTCAAATAAATAAATCTTTAAAAAAAAAAAAAAGGATTCTCAGTGTCTCTTTAGTGTTTTTTGTTGTTGTTGTTGTTGTTTAAGTTTCTAAAACAACAAAATGGGGGAGGGGGGGAGTAGACATTTGGTGCAGTGGTTAAGACACTGCTTGGAACGCACGTCATATTGCAGTGCCTGGGTTCAGTCCCGGCTCTGCTCCTGATTCCAGCTTCCTGCTAATGTGCACCCCAGGAGGCAGCGGGTGAGGGCTCAAGTACCTGGACTGAAGCACTTGAGGGAGACCTGATTGAGTTATGGGCCCCTAGATTCAGCCTGGCTCTACCCCTGTGTTTGCAGGCTCGGGAGAGGGGTGGGGGTTGAGAGGTGGTGAATCAGCAGATGGTAGATCTCTCCCCACCCCCTTCCTTCCCTCCCTCCCTCCCCTTCAAATAAAAATAGATAAATAAAAGGAATCGGAAAAATTAAATCTCAAGTGTAGGTAGTAGCTCTCTGCCACCCTAAAAGCAAACTTCAAGTCTGTGAGAGCTGAACAAGCAGCAGCAGTGACTTAAGATGCAGGACTGGAGGCCTGTGCTGCCCTGGGGGCCATTTCAACAAGTCCTATTTTTGTCATTATTCTTTAGGGTGAGTTCTGGGAGGCACTGCTTTTAGGATGCATTTAAAGTCACAGTTGGAGCAAAGCCCATTAGTGTTGCCTCCTATTGTTTAAAAAGGGGGGAGGGAGGGAGGAGGAAGGACGACATCAGTGGGATGCTTGGGCATGCGCTACAGCCGCTTGCACACAGCAGCCAGATTCAGGGATGCCTGGACAACAACGGGGAGGGAAGATGCAGAAGGGGCCATGCTAAAGGACCACACGGCCGTCCCGAGTGAAGCCCAGGGTAGGAGCATCCTTGCCCAGGTCACGTCTGTAAACGCTAATCCAGAAACGTCTAGCAGGCTGGAGATGCCGTCAGCCCTTGGTGTCCGTGGCTTCCGCATCTGCAGGGTCAGCCAACTGTGGACCATATACTCTGTAGTTAGGCCCATGACGGTTGCATCTGTACTGAACATGTCGACTTGTTTTCTTGTCCTTAGTGCCTAAACAATGAAGTATAACAGCTGCTTACGTAGCGTGTACGTTGTGTTAGGTATAATGAGTAATCAAGAGATAATTTAGATAAGTAGGATGTGTGTAGGTCCTATGCCAGTGCCTGCCCTTTTCCCCAAGGGCCTTGAGTGTCTGCAGACTTTAGCGCCCGTGGGGGTCCCAGAACCAATCTCCTGTGGATACTCAAGATGACTGTACGTGGGATTTCTTTTTAATTTATAAGATGTTCTGCTGCGTTATGGCTGGAGACTAGACATCCTTAACTAACGGCTGGAGATTCATTATCTCAAGAAGATGATTGAAGCTTCGGTGCTCAAGTCCCGGTTTCAGACAGGGAATGAAAGGGCATCAGAAAAACAGAAGAGACTCCTGGGGGAGGGAGGAGCCTGCTGCACGCGGAGAGATGAAAAGCACCAGCCATCAATCTGAGGAGGCTTTGAACCATCCTCGAGCAGATGGGGGAAGCCTAACTCATGGATGGATGCCCAAACCTAGCATCCAGCCAGAAAAGCCAAGAGTTGCCACTTTGTAGCTAAGATAGAAAACGGTTGCTTTCAAGCTTTTCCGGAAGGCTCCGCCGTGCACCAACACAAGCAGAGCGGCTGGACCTACAGCAGACCCCGCAGAGCGGACGGAGAGCTGTTCAGTCTGAGGTTGTGTGCTCACCTCTTTGGCCCAAGATTTCCACTTCTGGCTTTCATCGTAAGGACCGGATAAGACACCCGGACAGCGTGTGCTCCGTGCCCATGGCAGTGCTGCTGTAGTGGGGGAACCACGAAAACACCCCTGCTGGGAAGTGAGGACTGGTCTCCTCAGTGCTGGGCGTCCATCCCACACACCCACCCGACGGCGTGTCAGAGTAAGGTGTGCTCCGCTTTGTACTGATGACGGGGAACGATGCTTCCGGTGGACAGTGCTGGAGACCAGACTCCCTCTCCTCTCCCCCTCGCCTTCTTATCTTTTTTTTTTTTTTTTTTTGACAGAGTTAGACAGTGAGAGAGAGAGACAGAAAGGTCTGCCTTCCGTTGGTTCACCCCCCAGATGGCTGCTACAGCCAGCGCGCTGCGCCGATCCGAAGCCAGGAGCCAGGTGCTTCCTCCTGGTCTCCCATGCAGGTGCAAGGCCCAAGCACTTGGGCCAACCTCCACTGCACTCCCGGGCCACAGCAGAGAGCTGGACAGGAAGAGGAGCGACTGGGACAGAATCCGGCGCCCTGACCAGGACTAGAACCTGGTGTGCCAGCACCGCAGGCGGAGGATTAGCCTAGTGAGCTGTGGCGCCAGGCTATCCTTCTTATCTTTCTTGAATGAATGGTTGGTAGTCCAGGGATCCTCAAAAAATTCTTGGAAAATATATATTATGAAAAAATGCATGGATTTCAATATTTTTTGAACTGAAATACACTTATCTCTTCATTTTTGGATGAACTTGTTGACGTATTCTTGTCTGTGTTTCTTAACTATTTAAGTTTGTTACAGTGAATATGATTCTGCCTGTATGAGTAAACAATTGAAAATTAATAACAAATGACTAGAGTCATTAATATTTTATCATAAGCTGCACTTAAAAAAAAGTAAGGCTTTAACCAAGAGGATCATTGCACATCAGGAAGTAAATTTCTACAGTTGCTGCTTGGGAAGTATCTGCTGGGAGGGGTGAGCAGTCTGCTTAAAGATCAGGGGAACCCGGGGCCGGCACCGCGGCACAGTGGGCGAGGCCGCACCTGCAGTGCCGGCACCCCATATTGGAGCCCAATTCGAAGTTCGGCTGTCCTGCCTCCAATCCAGTTCCCTGCTGATGTGCCTGAGAAAGCAGTGGAAGATGGACAGTGCTTGCGATCCTGCCTCCCATGTGGAAGACGTCAGTGGAGTTCCAGGCTCCTGGCTTCAGCCTGGCCTAGCCCTGGCTATTGCAGATATTTGGGGAGTGAACCAGTGGATGGAAGGAAGATCTCTCAGTTTCTCTGTCACTCTGTCCTTCAAATAAGAAAAAAAAAATCTTAAAAAAATCAGAGGTGCCTCAAGTCAGGATCCTGTCCATATGGACTCTGCAGTCAAGAAAAAGACCAGGCCACGGCTGCTGCCTCTGTGTGTTTAATCAGATGAGCAAACACCAGCTGCTGGGAATCTTCCGGTGTTACAGTGATGCCTAAAAACCAGCCTTCTTGCAAATGATGTTATGCTTTTTCAAGTCCGTGGCAAAAACAAGTACAAAATCTCAGGCCTGCTTCTGGCTACAACCAAACATGAGGCTTTGAAATGTGCCCCACACCATCCAGAATGGCAGAGAGGGCGCCTCACACACTGACCCAGTTCTGTCTTCACTAAGTAAGGCAGTGGGATCTTGGAGGCTCTTAAATAACCGTGTTTCCATTGATGTCTGATTGGTTCTCAGGTGTGAACTTGGCCGTGAATTTCTGTAGGAGGCATGTCACTTTGTACAGGACGGGCAGAGGTTCACATAGTTAAGATGGTTCTTGTATTCCTATTTTATTTTCCTTTCAAGTGATGGCTTTGGAGCTACCCAAAGCTGTAATTAGCATAAAACTTCCTATCATAGAGAACAGTTTGGGAGACGGGTTTCTTGGTGATCATGACGGTGAATGTGAACATTTCATAGAACACACACGATGGGTACATGTAAAACCTGGTGAGATCTCCTGGGGTCAGGTCATAGCACATAGACGTCTGATGAGCGGGGTTTCAATCATGGCTGTGGTTATGTAAGCGGAAACATATACCTGGGAACTCTCTTCACTGTTTCTACAACTTGTGAGTCTAAAACATTTCAAAATAAAAAAAAAAATGTTTTAAACTGTGAAGTTTCCCCAAAAAGATTACCGTCCTTAGGGTTGTAAAGCCAATTAGAATAGAATGGGCAAAAATATATAACAGTCAAAAGAATTTTGTCCTTTAAATGAGTCAGCATGACAATGGGAGAAAGAAAAATAATGATTTATCCTTGAAACAAAACCTCCCCTGAACTCCTAAGAGTGTTGTGCAGATAAAGGAATACCTGTGGAGGTTTGCACCATCGCCTCCCTCCCTGTGTTTGCTCACCTCGACAGGGACCATAGCCCCATGCATTGCTGTGTGACTGAACCCCTCGCCCAGGGTCAGGTTTGGCCCCCTTACATGAGCCTTAGCAGACTTGAGCAGACTTAGGGTTGTTCGTTTCCACCTCGTGCTTTTCGTTACCCCTGCCTTCAGCATGGAGGGTCCCCCGTGATAGTTGTCCTCTCACGGCTCAGTCTGTGGTGAGCTGCTGCTGTGGCCCCTGACTTGCGACGTGCGTGGTGGTGAGTCAATATTACTGCTTTCCTGCCAAGCTATTATAGCACCTGAAGGGCAGACCGCTTTATTTGATGTCAGCTGCAAAGCATTTTCTGTTGAAAATGAACCTACGAGCTTTGAAAGTTTGAAGTCCGAACCCCATCTGTTCTTTACCAAATAAATAAAGCTGGCAGTGGACACCCAGCTTCCTAAGTGTCTTTGTGGATGATGGCTGCTTCTTCCTGGGGAGGACAGTGCTCTTGGCCTTGTGGACTTCTGGTTTGGCCGCGTGTCTTACTTAGGCCAGTGAAATGGGGTTGGCATCATGGTGCCATTTCTGAGTAGGAGATATAAGAACCTTTGAGTACTCCCACTGTTTCTCTCTTCCTTCTGCCGTGAGACTGGGCATATCTCAGATATGGGTTGCTCCATCAGCTAAGAGGTCCCAAAGTGAACAGTGAGAAATAAATGTTTGCTGTGTTAAGCCACTGCAAGTTAGGCGTGATTTCTGAACACAGCATAACCTAATCTCTCCCAAGTGAATAGACTTGAGCCACACCTGAGATCCAAACCACCAGGCACACAGTAGAAACACCATAAATAGTTGTTGAGGCAAAATGAAGACATTGATAACTAGCTAGGAAATAGCCTTGTTTTCTTTAAACAAATGATGGTTAAACTTTGGGATTTGAATTATTTGTGCATTTCAAACATTTCAGTATCAGAATTCCATAATAAACCATCAAAGATTTTTGGAATTCAAAAGCTGTAATTGATGGAGCGAAAACTTGATCTATAGCAATGTCTTGAGATGATGACAACATGAATGTATTTCAAAATAGGAAAATATCGGTCATAATAGAGCTTTTAATTAAGATTTAAGACGTATCGACGGCTGCTCATTCCAGAGCTCTTCCTGGCAACCTCATGGAAACACTTCTCAGTGGATGGCTGGAGAAGCTGCAGACAAAACCGTTTGTCCTCAGAGGATGCTGTTGTGCCTGGCCCCTCCCCTGTGCATCCTCCCCTAATGGCATCTCATGAAGCTGCTTAAATAGATCCAGATGGATTCAGCTGGGCCGTGTGCTAATTTAGATTATGTAGATAATGCAGGAACTCATTTATTAGCTGAAATCTTTTCAGATAATATTGAAAGCTTCCTTTCACTTCCATCTCTGAACCTGGCCTGTCCCCAGCTTCCCCAGAGGCATTCTACATGCACATCTATCTAGAGAAAAACTATTATTGTTCTGTGTGTGAGGTTATTTTTGTTTCTGTTTTTTAACATAAATGTCATTGTGTTTTATGTTCACTCTGTGACTTGCTCTTTTCACTAGACAGTACATCTTGGAGATCTGTCCATGTTATCAGAAGGAGATCTAGCTCATTTGATTTAATTTCTACATGGTATTCCAGGGTAGAAATATATCACAGTTCATTTAGCCATTGCCTCCCTGGTGGAGACTGACTGAGCATGTTTTCTTGAAGAGTTTGTTCTGCATTTAATAGCTCTTGCATCTTGCATAGCAGAGCAAAGGATTCCTAAGAATCTTTCCACTAGCAAAGTCTGGGTTGACCCGTTAGCTCACCTGTAAAAATTCCCAATGTAGATCAGAATCAGTACTTAATTAGTCTCACCAAAAATGGAAGTTCTTTTGACTTCGTTCAGACAGGCAGCCTTCAACAAGACCAGTGTGGTCAAAGGCAAAGAGTAACCCAAACCCCAGTAGAGAGCCAGCCGGCTGTGGTGCCCTGCTCAGGACATAACATTACAATGTGCTCATTACAGTGACACTAAGGCACAAAAAAAACCCAGACTGCATGGTCTGGTTTTGGTAACATTCTCACAGTAACAAAAAAATTTTTTAAAAAAAATCTTAAAGTAGGAAGTTTTTATGTCATAAAGTTGAAAAAAACTACTTGCAAAGATTTGTAAGATCCCAGGACTGGTAGCAGCTTCGCCTCCCTGGGACAGTGTTCTTGTGTTGCTTGTGTGGCCAGGTGTGGGTGAGTGACATTTAGACCCACGCTGGGCTCCCGCGTGGATTCACGAGAGCTCATCTGGTGGTGGAAGCCAGTGTTTTCCTCGTTATTTAGAGGGAGCAGGCTGAAGCAGCCACCCTGCTCTGAGCGCTGCAGGAAGTCACACCCTAGAGCCTTTTCCGGAAGCCCTTCAAGCCTGCGCCCCAGCCCTCGGGAGAAATGTCCTGGTCCTCTGAGAGGAAGCTTCGGGTTGTCCTGGAGGCACTCAAGCTCAAGTGGAAAACTCAAGCCGGGGTGACCTACGGCCGAAGCCCTGCTGTCCGTCGTCTTACTCATCAAATCTAAAGGGCACGTGGAGCGACATCTGCTTGCGCACATGCAGCCTGGTCCGCCGCCTCCTTGGTCACCTGCACCCCTGGGGTGCGGGGAGCATTGCCCCCCCCCACCCGGAGACCTCACCCCGCACACGGCCAGATTCAGTTCATCCTTGAAGACCACAACTCCCAGCGTGGTCACAGCCCAGGTGGTGACAGCCGGTGCAGCAAGGAGGCATCTGGGAAACCCAGAGCCCAGGCGGCATCCAAATTCTGGGGCAGCGTGGATCTGTGGGTTTATTTTCAACAAACTGCAAAGTGATGGCGGCAGCAATGATGCTGCTGATGAAGAAGGACTCTGAGAGTCTTGGTAGGAATGTTGCGGGATGGTCTAAGGATCTAAGCTGCTGTCCAAGGAAATAAGCTGGCTGGCAGATGCTCTCAACAGGACTTGAATTTTTCACTGGTTGGTTTATTTTTTGCATCCTGAGTGATCTGGATTTAGATTTGTGGATGAGACCTCAGTGGTGTCTGTGGGAAGTGGTTTGCTCAGAATTTGTTTGCCCCCACCCCAACCACAGAGGTGGCAGAAGTACACCTGCTAAGTATTTCCTTCCCTTAGTATACGATGTCAGGCTGTGACAAGTGAGCAGGCTTCCTATTCTACTTAATGAGAGACTCCCCTTGCCCAGAGAACCAGACAGACAGGCCTGTATGCATTCCAGTAAAAAGGGATTCGCTGCTGCCTTGGTAGTCCGCAGAGTCGGCTTATGCCAGCTATCTCTTTGTGACATTAAGTGCAGCCAGATTGGCTGTAACTTACACAAGGGTCTTTAAACACATTTTGCAAAAGACATGTTTTGAAAAAAAACCATGCATGGGCTTTGAAAAAAAATTTTTGCACCAAAATAAATTTGTTTTTAATTCAGTTTTTCTACAAACTTGCGGACGTGCTCTTGTGTAAGAAGAAACATTACCTAGAACCCTAGGACTGTCCTCTCACCTGCCACAGCCACTTTATGCGAAGATGCCACCTGCTGCCACAGCTGAGGGGACAGTGACAAAGGCTCCTTGGTGCCGGCGGTGTAAGGGCGCTTTATTAATGATTCAGAAGTCTGCTTCATCACTCAGTGAAGGGCCGCTGTGGCTGAGCCACGATTTCACAGGACAAGGCTGATGTCTGCATGCAGGTGGCTTTGCTGCCCCACGGGGACCTACGATGTCTCTTTCCCCTTTAGGCTTTGGTGTCCAGGAAGCTCAGGGATAAAGTTCATAATCACTCTTAGTTCTCAGACAAGAGAAACTGGGGTGCCGCCTGGGGCAACCACCCCAGAGAAGGACTGAATGCCAGGGTTTGGAGATGTGTGATAGAGTTCCAAGACTCCTCAGAACCTGAGGACAAGTGAGACTGGGACACCTGATAAGGACATCAGCTTCTCCATGCCGCAGCTTCCCTTCCCACCTGTGAGCCCCACAGGAGTCATTGTTTGCCCAATTCACTTGGCAACCATAAGGAAGCCTACTTGGGGCCAGTGGGGGACAGCTGACGCTTTGGGGTTCCGTTGTTTGCTTTGTCTCTCCATCCATGTTCCAAGCACCCTCTGGAAGTCCCGAAGCCTACACACTCTTTGTATTTTAATTGTACTGGTTATTGGGGTAGAGTGTGACACTTCAGTACATAAAGGCAATGTGTAATGGTCAGTTAACACACAATAACCGTACAGAGTTCTGGGGTAGGGTGTGATATTTCTTTTTTTTTTTTTTAAGATTTATTTTATTTATTTGAAAGATTCAAGAGGTTCATTCTCCAAATTGCTGCAATGGTCAAGGCTGGGCCAGACTGAAGCCAAGAACTTCTTCTGGGTCTCCCACGTGGGTGCAGAGGCCCAAGCTCTTGGGCCATCTTCCGCTGCTTTCCTGAAAGGTCCCAAATGGGAGACCCAGAAGAAGCTCCCAGTTCCTGTCTTCAGGTTGGCCCAGCCCTGGCCGTCACAGCCATTTGGGGAGTGGACCAGTGGATGGAGCTCGCTCGCTCGCTCTCTCCCTCTCTGTAACTCTGCCTTTCAAATAAATAACAAATAAATCTTTAAAAGCAAAAAGAAGAAACATTCAGATTTGACTTTTCAGATAATGCTTTAGATGCATCCTCCCACGATCCCTTAATGAGAGAACCAACAGGTTATATGTTTAATGCACAAGTAGCAGATGTCACTGTAGTGCTGTTGCACTTGAGTTAGTAGTACTTAGCCAGCCGATGTTCCCTCCTCGGTCAAAAGTAGATTTAATTCATAAGCTGTACAATGAAAATACTTGCCTTGGAATTATGCACATAAAACCCGGTGAAACCTTAAAGCCTGCCATTTAGCTGATGGCGTGGTAGCGGCGTCTGTGTCCTGGTTCTGTTCACGTCGTGTGGTTATGTAAGATGTTCTCGCTGGGGAAAGCTGGATGAAGAGCGCACGGGAACAGTCTGTACTATTTTTGCAAGTTCTTGTGAGTCTTAAATGATTTCAAAATAAAAACTTTTTTTTTAATCAAGATGGCACAGAAGAGACCATGTAGTCCAGTTGTCTCCAACTTGAATTTGGCAGTGACTTCTCTCCTTTGCCTTCTCCCATCTCCATCCTTAGCAGCCCTGGGCACCTCCTGATACCCATAGGGCCCCATGAAATACCATTTTAAAGAATGGCGATTTCACCCAACACCTTTAGGGGCCAAGAGGAAGAAATCAGGTCCCAGAAGAAGTGAAAAGCACTGCTGGTTAGTAGCTGTTGGTAGAAACACAAAGAGCCTGGGGAGATCTTTATTTAGTACAAGCTTTCTCTGCACATCCTCCTGAGTCACAGCCAGTTAGCTCTCGCTGTGGTACCTTTACCTTCCAAGGGTGTATAATAATAATCTCGTGTGTCCGTCCAGTGATATCCACGTGGCCAAACCTTTCTCATAGTTCCCCGAGGTTGAACTTCACCCTTCGCCCGTGACATGGGCAGACTGCTATTACTTCTGCTTTATAAATTAGTGACTGACTTTTCAAGATCGCAGAGTCTGTGTCAGGTCGCCAGAATCCTGGCAAATACTCTTTGAATGGGAGACTCTGGTTCCAAGACGTTCTTGGTTATCATAAAGCACGTATCTGCACATTTGACAACCATCAAGCAGGTGCTGCTGTTACTATTTTTGCTGAGGTCATTTACTGTGCTGGCAGGATCCTTGGCCACACCTGTAATTTGGGAACCTGGAAGGACTCCAAGACTTGGTGCTTACACAGGAAGTGGAAGCCATTGTTTCCTCTCTTCCCACCCCTCCAGATGGCTGGGGCCTGATGACACCCTGTGAGTGCTGGATGAGGGAGACCTGGAGTTCCTGCAAAGTGGAGCGAGTTGCCTGTGTGCCATGTCACCAGAGATCCACGTGACAGTCCAGGACAGCCGCCCTGCTGTTGCCTGGCGTGCAAGACTCCAGAGGGCTCTCTGTCAGCTGCCATTCTTGATTTATTCAGTGCCAGCAGCTGATGTCTCGTTTCTGCAGGGAAAAACTGGTCTACTTCTTTCCCCCGGCGTCGTCTTTGCCCTCCAAGATGTAGGATGCAACCTTTGCTGTCAGCTTGGGTACTTCGGATTAGTGCTGACACCAGCCTGTTCCCTCGACTTGCTGCCTCCCGTCCCGGGGGCCTGGATAAGTCTGTGGGCTGGCGTTGGTGGTGGAAGTCCACGGCCCTACCTCCAACACAGTCACAGCTACCACTTGCTAGGAGAAGGAATCTTTTGAGGATGTTGATTTTTCACACCCAAGAGAAACACATGGAAGGTGAACTGGTGACCTGTCCCAAGAACACCGTTAATCATCTACGTGTGTGTTTGCTTGGCACCTGTTAGGCACTGACGACTGTGGAACGGCCTGCTAAAGCAGAGGTGCCATCTCTGCTGTGCCTGCCATCAGCGTCACCTGCAGGGCCTGTTAAAACTTGGACGGTGAAGCCCTGTCCCCAGTGTTTGATTCAGCTGGGCTGGGGAGGGTCACACAGTTTGCATTTCTGACAGATTCCAGGTGATGTGACGCTTCGTAGGGACCCGTTGGTAAACCACTGTCCTAACACGGGGGCTGGCAGGCCTTTCCTAGACAGGCGGAGGGCACCGCTGCAGGCTTCTGGCTCACATGGGCTCTGACACAACCGCTCAGCTCTGCCCCGTCGCCAGAGAAATATGTAAATAAATGAGCATGGCTATGTTCCAATAAAAGTTTATTTATAAAAACAGGTGGCAGATTTGTTGCCAAAAAAAATACATTGCAGATATAAAAATTAAAAGATCTTAAGAGCCAGATCCTCATCCTGAGAAGATCTCTGGAAGCCCTGAGATAGAAATCAGAAGTCGGCCACGTCTCAGCCCTGGCTTCCAAATACCACGTGTCTTTTGCCATTGGTTCACCCTCCAATGGCTGCCGCGGCTGGTGCACTGCGGCCGGCACACCCCACGTGTCTTTTGGGAAAGTCAATAACATCCTGTAAAATGAGGGTAATAATTATACAACCAACAACACAGGGAGAATGCTTATTTTTATCAGTGCTGGGAAGTGCAGAGGCGCTTTTTATCAGTAGGCAGAGGCACTTCCCTGCTCCGTCTTCTTGGTGCTGTCCAAGCACCCTTCTGGGCATTTGTGAAGATTGACGCGTTTTGTCCCCATGACAACCACAGGATATAGGTGCTATTAATTCCCGGCTTACAGATGAGGCAGAAAGGATAAATGATGTGCCTTTGTCCAAGGCCATGCTTCTGTAGAGTAGAAGAGCTCGAGTCGGAACCCAGGCAGTGACCCCAGAGTCTAAGCTTGTGGACCACCGTGATATGCTATACGGAGTTTGTACTTCCCTGTCTATAATTCATCCGTGAATCACACAACTGCACTTTACCTACCAGGAAGAACAAAGCCACAGAAACGCGCGTCCGGTTACCCTTTGGGTCCTTTGTGTGGTGTGCTAGGGAAAGCGGTGGCGTTGCGGCAGGGCTGCCGGAGGGAATTGCAGCGCCTTTCCGAGACCCGTCTGCCTGTGCCAGCTAACGCTCCCGGGAATAGCACAGGCCCAGGACAAGGTCCCTGCCGGTTTGAGAGTACGTCTGCTCTCACAGCGCATTGTAAATCTTTGGAAACTTTGCACAGGAGCTCTCTTGAAGGCTCAGATCCGGGGAAACTCGGAGCTGCCTCACAGACAGGCCCTGATTGTGTGTCCTGGGGGACAGAGATGCTGCCTTGTTTCAAACACTGGCTGTGGGCATGCATTTGGTGCAACAGTTACGATTCTGCTTGGGACTCACATTCTGTCAGAGTGCCTGGGTTTGAATCCCAGCTCACTTCTGACTCCAGCTTCCTGCTACTGCACACCCTGGGAGGCGGCAGGTGAGGGCTCAAGGATTTGGGTCCCTGCCACCACCTAGGAGATCCAGACTGAGTTCAGGGTTCCTGGCTTTGGTGCAGCCCAACCCTGGCTGTTGCAGGCATTTGGGGAATGAACCAGCCATGGGAGATTGTGCTCTGTCTTTGTCTCTCTGCCTTTCAAATAAGATGAAAATAAATAATGAATTAAAACAGCAACAACAAAGCCCCCAAGGGCTTTGAAGACAATAGGTCCAGAGGTCATAGCATTGGTGGAAGTCTGGCGTGTGCCAGTCACATGCCAGAGAAGAAAAATGGGTATTTATCATGTAAAAATCTGGTGTAGCAGCAACAGTGTCACCATCCCATGACCCTGCAGAATGGTGCATGGTCTGGTGTTATAGAGCCTTGGCGGGGGATGGGGTACAGTGACTTTATCCAAAAACATGTCCCTTCCAGGCCTGGAGTGAGCACTGTGCTTTCTCTCCTCCCAGGACCCCAGGAGCAAGCACAAGTTTAAAATCCACACCTACGGGAGCCCCACCTTCTGCGATCACTGTGGGTCACTGCTGTACGGACTCATCCACCAGGGGATGAAATGTGACAGTAAGTTTTCTTCTCTGGCAGATGGCAAGGATCGCCGAGCACGGAAGGCCCGGTCCCATCCTCAGCACCAGCTCATCCACAGAGGGAATTTAGCTCCCATGCGTGCCAGCCGGGGAAAGAGTGTAGAATCACCCGGCTGTCCAAGTTCTAGCTGGTTACATGACGTAATTGCCCAATTAAGAGCAAAAGGCAGAGGTACTTGATTTATAAATGAGGTTGGTGGGTGCTGTCACGTTTTGCTTTCAGTGGTAGAAACCATCCGTCATCCTAAAATGCAGGTTAGTCAGAGCCTGGAGAAGGCTCCCCACCTCCAGACCCCGCATTTGGTTGAACTTCCACATAAGCTGAGCAGCCACGGTCATTATCCTCCCATGTCTCTAATTAGTGGGTGGACGGTGGAAAAATCCAGGAGGCGCGCCTTAAAACTGAAACCAAAATGAACATAAAAGCCAGGCTCACATCTTAAGTTCGCTCACCCTGCACAGTGTAGACAGATCAGATTTACCTCCGTCTGGTTCAAGGAGAAGTCGCCCACGACCCCTGTCAAGGACTTCAGCCTATGTCCTTTCTCCTTTTCCGTTGTCCTCTGTGTATTAACACCAGGAGGGAAGAAAAGCAAGCGTGGAAACTCTTTGCTTCGAGAATTCTTAAATTATGGGATTCCCCAGACTCTTTGATTAAATATAAAAACTTGGGCTTTTAGGACATGAGAAGGTAATTACCAAGCTCACATTTCTAATACGCGTAAAAGTTTGGTGGAAATCACAGCGTGTTGCCATTCACTCCTGACTGCCACAGGGGCCGAGAGCCTTCCTTTGTTCTCCGGGGAACAAACACAGGGTGCAGAGTGACTGTGTGGGACCATTACAGACAGAGAGTTTCTCAGAACACAGGCAGCGTCCACTTCCTGCGGTTACACACTTAGCGCCTAACGACGCCTTTGCCATCCTCCAGGCCAGTGGTCTTTGTTCCTCAGGAACCCCTAGGATTCCAGACACGTGGTGTTGCAGGGTTCTACAAGTGCTGACTCTGCGTGCATTCGTAAATGTGTTCCCTAAGGATCTAAATTTCATTTGTTAATTTGGAGGGAGAAGGAAAGAGAGAGAGAGGGAGAGAGAGAACACACACCCCTAAATACCCACAAAGCCAAGACTTGCCGAAGCCACGTCGCCTACGTGGGTGGCAGGAACTCAGCCACTTAAGCCGTCACCCCTGCCCCCCAGGGTGCACATTAGCAGGAATCTAGAATCAGAAGTGGAGCCAGGACTCAAACCCAGGGGGATGCGGGCATCTTAACCACTGCCAAAATGCCCAGCCCTGTAAGTGTGTACGTATTTTTAAGTATTTTAAACTCTGGACCAGAAACAAACATCTGCCTGTGTTGCATATCCCACCTTGACAAAGGCAGTGCTCTGGGGGTGAAAAGGAGAATGCATTGATTTGACAGAACCTGCAGTCATGTTTCTCCGGCCACATCCACTTAGCTAAGGGTCCCTGGGATGCAGAAGCAAACAATCTAACATGGTTCCCCTTGGCATACACATTTGTGCATGAACCAGCATTTTCCAATACTGTAAAGCTGTAACAGAATACAGAAATGAATGGGCTACTGACGCTGGTCTGAGACATTGTCTTAGTTTGTTTTCTGTTGCCATAACAGAATATCTGCGACTCGGTAAATTTATATAAAGAGCTCACCGTGCTAGAAGCCAGGAAGCTCAAGGGCCTGACATCAGCATCTGGTGACGGCCCTCCTGCTGTGGCGTAGCGCGGTGGAGGGCATTGCATGGGCAGACAGCAAGCGTCCAAGCTCAGCTCCGTCTTCCTTATAGAACTGCTGGTGCCATCCTGGGGCCCCCTATTTGGGGATTCAGTTCCCAACACATGAACTTTTTTTTATTTCATTTTATTTTTAGAGTTATTTATTTTTAAGGCAGAGTTACAGAGAGGCAGAAGCAGAGAGGGAGGGGGGTCTTCTATCGTCTGGTTCACTCCCCAAATAGCTGCAATGGCCAGAGCTGGGCCAATCAGAAGCCAGGAGCTTCTTCCAGGTCTCCCACATCGGGGCAGGGGCCCTAGGAGTTGGTCCATCTTCCACTGCTTTCCCAGGCCACAGCAGAGAGCTGGATCAGAAGAGGAGCAGCCGGTACTCAAACCGGCACCCACATGGGATGCTGGCAGTGCAGGCGGCGGCTTTACCCACTACACCATAGTGCCCGGCCCCAACACATGGACTTCTAAGGGACACATTCAAGCTGTAGCAGATGTCAGCTGGCATCCCTAAGATCTGGTTCCAAGTTTCCTTCAGATCAGAGGGCTTTATTGCTTGTCCTTGAATGTCTTTATAATAAATAAATGGTATAAATTTGAATTTATTAACTAAATTTATGCTAATGAATAACAGTCATCTCCTGTGTCTATTAGGATTCTGCTTTAGATTTCATTTGCAAAACAGGATCCATTACTAAGAAATGTTGAAAACCACTGACCTGGACCAATGCTTTTGTTTTGTTTCAAACTTGTTTCCTTGGAATTTTAGAGCTTCTGGGGTGGGGGGTGGGGGCACTGCTCATGTTCCTTTCTGAAGGGAGAAGAAAACTTAGCAGATGGTGCCAGACCCCATCCTCTGCCCTAACTCCTGCGGTGAGAAGCTGCTCCCTGTGCCTTATCTACACACGATCCCTTTCTAGAGCTGTGGTGGCAGGGAGCAGCCTCCTGGGTAGGCCAGGCTCTTCCTTTGTAAAGGGGGAAACAGAATGGGAGAGGACAGAGGAGCTGCTGCAGGCAGCAGAGGCTGTCTGAGATGGAGCCAGACAGCAGCACAGCCCAGTGCGCTCGCAGCTCCATTGTCTTCTTGTCGCCATCTGTTTCCAGTACCCTGGGAATCGGGCCACACATGTAAAGATATGATTGAGCTAACGCACGTTCTGTCACTTGCCCAACTTTTCTATGGGCCAGATCAAGGTACAGGATCCTCAACTGTTCACTCCCAAAATAGAAGTGTTAACAGGGTCCACAGCCAGAACCTCGGCTCACTAGGCTAATCCTCCGCCTATGGCGCCAGCACCCTGGGTTCTAGTCCCGGTTGGGGCAACGGATTCTGTCCTGGTTGCCCCTCTTCCAGTCCAGCTCTCTGCTGTGGCCTGGGAGTGCAGTGGAGGATGGCCCAGGTCCTTGGGCCCTACACCCGCACAGGAGACCAGGAGAAGCTCCAGGCTCCTGGCTTCAGATTGGCACAGCGCACCGGCCGTAGCAGCCATTTGGGGGATGAACCAACAGAAAAGGAAGATCTTTCTCTCTCTCTCTCTCTCTCACTGTCTAATTCCACCTGTCAAAAAAAAAAAAAAAAAAAAAAAAACACCAGGGTCCACATTGGTCAATCAGCTAATCACCCTTCCCCAGTGTATCCGTCATCCTGCTTCCAGTGTTTAACACACAGCAGATACACCTCATCCTGATGCTTTTCACCATTTACTGTCCTGTGGTAAACACTCAAAGTGAAAGGAAGCAAACTCGTCAGCATCCCATCAGGAACTGTGACGCACCAGCCGCCACCCCTCCTTATGGAAGCACCAGGGCCCAAGGACGGGGAGCCGGAACACCCACACAGAGTCTCGGGTTCGCAGTAGGCGCCCAGGATTATTTTCAGGGTTTCTTTGGTTCACTGCAATAAGACTGATCTCTTTCACATCCTCCCCCGTTTCGCCCACGTAATGTTAGCTGAAAAGAATGGCTGATCATGCCAGGCTTCTATTTGTTTTCCTTGAAATAATATTTAAATATTTGAAGACAGGTTTAAAATATCAAACACAGGTTCTTAAAAAAATAAAAAGCAATGTACTTAAACCTTCTTGAAAATGCAAGGCTAGTTTTGGAAAAGAAAATTTCATGAATTTCTTATACCCAACCCACGTGTTTTCACTCTTTCATGTTGGTGAGCTCAGAAAGACATAAGGAATTCTTTGGCAAAAAGCATCCCCTGCTTAAAATGTGCAAAGTATTTGCCTCTGTGTATAGGAAATACGATTAGTCGGGGCTCTGTACTCATTACCTGCGTGAATCTTGCATCCTGTTAGTTGAAACCCTCACGGAAGACCAAGCTGGGACATTTTGCTTCAGTTAGGACTCAACAAATATAGTATGGGTATTTTAAGGATATTGTCACTCACACGAAGCCTCTGCTGTAAGGGACATCTGCTAACAGTTCTTTATGTCACTGCAAACATTACAGCAAAGTATCAAGTTGGGGGGTAACTCATTTTCACTTCTGCTCCGACAGCAAAACACTGAAGAAGTGAGCACAGAGCATATGGCCACCCTCACCCTGTGCTTTCTCCACCCACAGCCTGCGACATGAACGTTCACAAGCAGTGTGTGATCAATGTCCCCAGCCTGTGTGGGATGGACCATACGGAGAAGAGGGGACGGATCTACCTGAAGGCCGAGGTCACCGATGAAAAGCTCCACGTCACGGGTAAGCCTTGCTCGGCCGGCAGCAGCTCCACGAGGGGAAGAGGGAGCGAGCCGGGGGCCGGGCTGAAGGCGTCTGTCCTGCTGGAGTCACCACGGTGCCTGGGCCCTGCGGACTTCACACATCTCCCAGAAAACTGGCCTGGGCACCCCAGTGTGCCCAAGTACTCAAGGTCGTACAAAGTCACAAGCCCCGAGTGGTCTGGGCTATTGAGAGCATTGCCATTGTACTCGCCCCAACAGGGAAGCCCTTTGATCAAAATGCGGTTGATAGGCTTGGAGGAGGGAGACCGTGGATGATCCGGAAGTTTAGTGGCGGGGAGGGGGTTGGGGGCTGTGATGACCTCGGGATAACTCCACCTCAACAGCAGCAGTCAGTGAGGAGCTGTATGCTGCTGCTGTCTGAGGTACGGGGCTAGAACTTTGCACAGTTGATCTGTTTAGTCCTCACGGCAACCCGGTTGTTAGCATCCTTTTTCAAGAAGAGGAAACTGAGGCACAGGGAGATTGGTAACTTGCAGAGTTGCAGGTTTGCTAAGTGAGCAGTCAGGATCCAAACCTAGGCTTGAGGCTGCAAGCCCCGTGCTTCCCGTTCCCATACTGGATTCCCTACCGGCAGGACAGGAAGCTGGCTTCTCAGAGCTGCAGCTGGGGCCCTGCTGGGGCACGGCTTTTCCTTTAGTTCCCCCACAGCCCCCTGTGGGTGCCTCAGTACATGCAATCAAGTCATCCCGGAGTCTTGTCGACCAGGAACCCCCACGGGCTCGGGACAGCTTGGCCTCTCCTTCCGTGACTTAGGTGTAACGCCCAGATGTCAGCCTTGTCTCCTTGCTCCTGGGACTCCGTTATGGACCCCTGAATACTCTGTCTTTGACAAAAGCATTTGTCTCATTTGGTCAGCAGAGGCTTTGTGTTTAGGAAGGTTGAGCTATTTAATGGTATTTATTTGTAAATGACAGAAGACATGGAAGAAAGGCTGGCGGGTTCTGTTTAAGAGAAAGGAACGGGCAAGGAGAGTTCCAGGAAAGGTTACTTTGGGAAATACATTCGAAATTCTTTCCTTTGACAAATAAGCAGATTTTCTACCCAATGTTGGCCTCTCTCGGGGAAGAAGACGAAGCAAGGGACTGAGAGGTGTTGCTAGGAGGGGCCACACAGCGTGCCCTGGATCACTTTAGGAAAAACCACCTGTGTAACTGTCAAGCTGGAAGGAACTGGGGCTGAAACCCCTGCCATCGACACAGAGTCCCTTCGGACTTCCTGTGTCCTAGAGAAGTTCTTCTGTTTTCCCAAAAACCATCCCTGTTGGACCCTTGCACGTGGGGGATGCAGCCCTCACCCCCGTCTCCGTTTGATTGGGCTGCTGCGATCCAGGGGTCCCCTGCCTTTCTCGTGGCTCTCTGCCCGGAGGAAGGAGGCCTTCCTGGGAGCCCTGAGGACATCCGCGGTGTCACATCCTCCCCCTTGTTTCTCTCTCTCTTCTACGGAGGCATTTGTCAGAGCCGTGTGTCGGGGTGGCAAGCAGGGAGGGAGCCACTGAGGAGACAATTGCTGGCAAACAAAGCCCTCGCAGGCCGTGAGGGATGGAGCCGCGGAAAGCAGACCTCGTAGTGGGGGACACTCCTGTGCTTTGCCTTTATTTCCACAGCGACCGCTGTTGGCAGTAGAATAGGCATCCCAGGTGAATAGGCAGAGTTTAATCACGGGGCTCGCCCGTGCCCCTCGCAGCTCCTTGTAAGGCCAGAACGCCTGGACAGGCTTTAAATGTCGAATTGTCACCCGTTGTGTTTCTGGATAAAGCAGAACACGCGCTGCATGCTGGACGTGCCCCATGCCTTCTCCTGGAAGAAAAGCCCTAAATCACATGGTGCTGCCCGAGGCTTTTAGTCTCTTCCGTAAGCTGCAAGAGGCTTGCAGGTAGGAAACTGCGCAGAAAGGCACAGGTGCCCTGGCCAGGGTCACACACAGTGGAAGAGAAAGGCCAGATCCCATCAGGTCCAGGCTCACGCGTGCTGATCGCACCAATGCCGGCAATTGACCTTGAATCAGAATCGCAGAACCATGTAGCAGACCATACCCATCACTGAACTGGACATGGGCTTTCCATGTGTGCAAGCAAACCAGTGTGACTTACAGCCGCTGTTTAGGTCAAGTCCCTAGGAAATGAGCCTAAAAAGATTTTGTATAGATAACAGCTCAACTCCCGGAGTGCGGGCTCAGCAGTGCTGTAAGAGTAATGATGCCTTATTCATTCAGGCCGCTGTATAGCTGGATGCCTCAGACCGGGTAATTTACAAGTGATAGGCACGCATTCCTCGCAGCTCTCAGCTCTTGGCTGCACAGCTGGCACCTCTGGCCATGTCCTCGTGTGGTTGGAGGGGCAAACATTCCCTTTCAGCTTTTTGGCAAGGCACTCAGCCCATTCATGAGGGCACAGCATTTAATGACTTCATTTCCCAAAAGGCCCTACCACTTTTTCTTTTTTCTTATTAATTTGAAAGAGAGAGACAGAGGGAGGAAGGGAAAGATTCAATCTGCCTTCCATCCTCTATCTGCTGGTTCACTTCCCAAGTGTTCACAACAACTAGGCCTTGGTTACACTGAAGCCAGGAGCCAGAAACTGAATCTGGGTCTCCCATGTGGGTGTCAGGGACTTAAGTACTTGAGCTGCTGCCTCCCAGGGCGCACATTAGCAGGAAGCTGGAATGGGAAGTGGAGCTGGGCCTCTAACAGGCACTCTGGGATGGGTTGCGGAAGTCTCAAGTGGTGTCTCAACCACCACACCAGACGCCAACCCCTCCTACTTAATACTCTCCGGTTGGGCGTTGACTCAACAGGTGAATTCTGGGGCGACGCCCACTTGCAGCTCTCCGAAGTGATAGTAGCAGCAGCAGCTGGCACTTCTCCAGTGCTTTCCACAGAAGAGCCACTTCCTCAGCTCTTCAGAGCTAAGTGTGCACACCTGTGAGGGCTTGATTTCAGCACCTTCCTAAGTGAAGAAACCAAGGCACAGGAAATGAGGTAACTTGTGCCAGATCACACAGAGGATACGTGTAGTGGTTAAATATTTAAATAGAAGAAGTCGAAAGAAGGTATTTTCATGCTAGGATCAATACAAATTGGAGTCCATTTTACAAACACAGTTGTTTCTGTAAAGGAAATCTAAGTATAGAAAGCAGAGTTCAAAGAAATGGCTGATTAGTAAATGAATATGTCAATGAAACACGGAGTTTAAGGTGGTTTTAGATTTTCAGAAGTCGCGCAAGTATTAGAGTATCCATCTGTCCTTCACCCAGGGCCCATCCTCGCATAACCACAATTTAAGTAGCAAAGTGATCATATTCTCAATAGTACCTGATACATTTATGAAAAACAGGTATTTGTGCTAGCGGCTGAGAATTGGTCTCAAAGAGCCGAAGACTTTGTTGTACCATGAGGAATGCAAAGCAGAGCCTCTTCAGTGGCGTCCCTGCTGGTGTCACCTGCCTGCCCCTCCTCCCAGCTTAGGTACGAATTTGTTGTTGATGACAAGTCGTGCTTATTGTAGTGTCCTGTTCCTAGGATAGCTTTCCCTGTGCTAAGCACCTTTTAGTCATTGTTTCATGGCATCCTCCAACAGTCCCACAAAATGAGTACTATCATTCTCTTCATTTTCTTTTTTTTTTTTTTAAAGATTTATTTATTAATTTGAAAGGCAGCCTTACCAAGAGGCAGAGGCAGAGAGAGAGAGAGAGATCAATCTTTCTTCCATCCGCTGGTTCACTCCCCAAAAAGCTGCAACAGCTGGTGCTGGGCCAATCTGGAGCCAGGAGCTTCTTCTAGGTCTCCCACTCCATTGCAGGACCTCAAGCACTTGGGCCATCCTCCACTGCTTTCCCAGGCCATAGCAGAGAGTGGGATCAGAAGTGGAGCAGCCGGGTCTTGAACTGGCACCCATACAGGTTGCCAGCACTGCAGGCGGCACCTTTATCTGCCATGTCATGGCACCAGCCAGCCCCTTCTTCTCTTTGTTTTCAAGATGACTAAGAAAATTCAGCAAAGGGAAGGAAATTGCTCCAAGTTACAGGGTTAGAAAGTGATGGAGTGGGGCTCGAAGCCAGGGCTGACTTGCTATGCCTATGCTAGGAGCCTCCCAAGTCTCTCGTTAATTAAGGAGTCTCCTTTTGGACAAATACTAAGCCCATAAACATTTGCTATGCCTGCATCCAGCACTCCATGAGGTTTTTTAAGGTTACGGAAAGTATGGTTCTTAAAACCAGGGGAGAAAAGAGTAACCCATGAGAAGGTGGAAGAACAATCCAAGTCCAAGTACAATCAAGGGCCAAATGATGCCATCTGTGAATAGTGTACCACGGGGGGTGCACTGGGCAGGGAATGACCCCTGGAACAGAGGAGGCTGACGGACTGAGAGGCAGAGGCAAGACATCTCCAACTGCGGGATTCAATGGGATGTGAGAAGTAGTCCAGCTTTAATGGGAATGCAGATATAAACAGTGCAGCATAACGAGCAGAGCTGAGGGTCCAAAGGCAGGTGATTGCTTGGAAAATGCATTTAAACCGAAGCCCTCACAGCTGTGTTAATTGCTAGACGAGCTCAATCTCCATTTTCACCTGTGCAGAGTCACTCATGTTGAAATTAATTCCCAGCACAACAGGGAGACTCCCCCAGGAGTCCTGCAGGGATGGGAATCACCTTTCTGAAACCAGGGCGGAGTTTTCTCTCTAGATTGATGCAGTCTTGATGGGAAAAGTCTCGGCTTGCGAGATGGGTGGTTTTTTTTTTTTTTTTTTTTTTTGCCTGTGGGCAGGGATGCTGATGTTATCAGAACAGTTTCACTTTTTTCTTCCTCCAGCCGATGATTTTAATAGGTTTTCTAAATTCTTGTGTGCTCTTTTTATTTGAAGGAGTGGTTCAAAAAAAAAAAAAAAGCCCTCATGGGAACTAATTTTCAATTTAATGTTGTAAGTAAATGGAAAAAATCTCATGTGCTGTACAGCTGTTGCAGGAACAAATCTCTCCCACAAATAGATTACCCTGAGGAAGACCGATTTTCTCAAGGGCTTTGAGTTGCTGGCTTGGGGTAGAGCACGAAGTTCCAAGCTGGGCTCCTGTCCAGGCTCCTTTGCGGCCCAGAGACCCATGCTTGTGTGGCATCTCAGCTCCCCAGGCCTCAGACTCTGTCACTGTGATTAAAGCAGTCGTCTTGTAGGTGCTCTCTCACCTTATCCTGGGGTGCTCACTGCGGAATCAAGGCAAGGAGGCTCGATCGTTCGTTCTTCTATTCCTGACTTCATTATACGTATTGAGCACGTGCCCAGCTCTTGGCCAGGCACAGGGGTGCTAAAATAATCATGAACAGAGCTTGTCATGGAATGTGTGGTTGGGGCTGGGGGGTGAAGGGGGAGTGACGAAGACGTGAAAAGGACTTGCAGAGCAACCACTAGATCCCAGGTGCATTGCGAGCCTGGGTGCCTCGGCCAGAGCAGTGGGGCCAGAGAGGCAGGGGACGCGAGGGCGTTGCAGGTGGTGGTCAGGAAGCTCAGCACCATCCAGGGACTTCCGGGTCTGGGGGAGCGAGAGGAGGGGCGGGCAGGGCTGCCGTGATGACAGCTTTTACAAGCGGCACAGTCTGTAGGCGATCCTGTCGTATGGGCCCCAAGTTAAATGCGTCCTTCTCAGTCAAAGGATTCTGAGTTCAAGCCGGGTCCGTTTTCGATGGGAGCAGAGCAACCACTGCCCGGTCCGAACCTTCGATTTACCCGAGGTTCAGGGTCACAGTGACTGAGGACTTTCGGGGTGGGGGTGGGGCAGGGGGCGGCCAGCAGGTGGCCCCATCCACTGCCTGAGTGCTCTGTGTGTCTGCCTTTGGCAATGGTGGCAGGCTATGGGATATAATAACCAGTTTGGGCTGCCAGCAGGAGACGTTAAATCAAGCTGCTTGTTTAAAGGAAAAAGGTGTTTACAGGAGGTAATTTCTGTAAAATAAAACCTGGACTCTGGGGTTTGGATCCGGTTTAGGATCCGGAAGGTGATGCAGCTGCTGTAACTGGTCCCTCAGGCTGGGATAGAGAGAGGGGCCAGCGAGAGGCTTCCAGTCCTCCAGCTCATCCCACTTGAAGCTGATTAAGGGGTTCTCAAGCAGACCCCCCCCCCACTGCGGTGGCATCCTTTGGTTTGTGAGTAATGCGTCTGGGTGTTGTTCTGAAGGCCAGCCGCCTCCCACGTAATGGGGCGAGTGTCCACGGAGGAGCCTTGATCACTTATTACGTCTGGCTGTAGGATGGTAAATCTCTAATTCCGACGCGTTCTTCTATATTGGTTAGCTGTCACTCTTCTGAAAGAAGACCTTTCTTCTGCTTCCCTCTACATTTATAAAAAAGTATCTGTTTGGGCTCATGAGTTATTTTTCAGTCTTTTTTTTTTTTAATACTCAGACTGTCCCAAAGTTAGCCAAGGCGGGGAGGGGGTGCTTCAAGTTGGCTCTTGCGTCCTTTCACATCACCCCACAGGAATGGTTTTGCTTTTTGGGTCCCACCCTGTACGTCAGTCATTCCTTTGCAGAACCTTGGTTTGGGTTTGTGTGGAGTTTTTAGTGGCAAATAGTCCTTAGAATCCAAGCCTGCACGCTCTGTAGGTGCTCTGTAGACACAGAGGAAACTTTTTAGACAACTTGACCCTGCTGCTCCAAACCGCCCCCCACCGTCTGTATTCTTTGTACATCCTCCCGGGGTGGGGGAGGGGGGTCCCTGGCTCCTGACCGCAGCTGTGCGCCCGTCCTCCAGTGTGGCGCACCAGTCGGGCTGCCTCCTGTGACGCTGGTGTCCCCTCGCAGAGCACTGGTTTGAGTCCCGTTTGCTCTGCTTCCAATCCAGCATCACTGGTAATACCTCCTAGGAGGCAGCAGCTGATGGCTTAAGGACTCGGGGCCCTGCCGCCCTGTGGGAGACCTCGATGGAATTCCTGGCCTCAGCCTTCCCAGCACTGTATGTTGCGGGCATTTGGGGGGTGAATTGGTGGATGAAAGAGATCGCTCTACTCCCGCCCCTTTCTGTTTCCTCTCCCTCCCTCCCCCTCCCCCTCCCACCTAAGACTTTGCCTTTCAAAGAAATAAACAAGCAACCTATGCTTACCTATATGTTTCATGCACATTATGTACAGCAGACGGAGACCTATCACAGCAATACCTCCACCAAGACCAAGCCTACTAAATGAAGTTCAAGATTTTCTTGCAGTTTTTGGAAATCTTGATATCCCACTAAGGGTATATAGCCAGAGTCCTGTGACTTGAACTAAATGTTCAGTGTTCATTGTCAGCTGGACACGTACCACCTTAACCAAGCGAGCTAATGCAGCATCTTGGCTTGTAACAGGGCGCCATAGACTGGGCGGGGCCAAGAGCAGACCTGCATTTCTCATAGTTCTGGGGGCTGGGTGTTCAGTGCTGGAAGTCCCAGGAGAAGGCACTGGCAGATCTGGCGTCTGGTCCGTCTCCATGGTTGCAGGTGGCATCTTCTCATTCTTTCCTCACAACTCTTCTCTCTCCTCTCAAAGGACCCTGATCCCCTCCCAGAAGCCCCGTCTACAAACGCTGTCCTGTTGGGATTAGGGTTTCCCCATAGGATTTGGGGCCAGACATTCAGTCCCTAGCACCTGGGCTCCCCAGGAATGCCACACACTGAAAGGATGTCTGACCTGATGTGATGGCATGGAAGCCCACAGTCCTCTCCAGTGTTCTGCCACAGTCTTACAACCCGAATCTAATCCAGAGAGGAAACAAAGACATCCAGATACCGAGACGTTCTGTGTGGTAACCGGCTGGGCTTTTTTAAAAAAATGTCAATGTGGTGAAAAATAAAAACAGTGAAGGCTACTGTTCTTGATTAAAGTAGGCTAAGGAGACCTGACAACCAAGTGCAATCGACAACACTTGATTGGATCCTGGACCCAAACCAGGAAACAAACAAAATAGCTGTGAAGGACTCTTGGGGGACAGTGGTTGTAGACCAGTTTTTTATCAGTATGAGGTTTCTGGGTGACGCTGTTGTGCTTGGGAAGGGAAGATATTTTAGGGGTCATTTTCTCCAGCATCTGTAGCTTCCAAATCAATCACCAAAAGCAAAAAAAGAAAAGAAAAAAAAAAGGCTCCATGTGGGATGGAGAGAGCATGCATGGAGGCAGAGGCACCAGTGGTGGGATGTTAAGGACGAGTGCACCAAGAGAGGGTGCAGGAATATTCATAGAACTCTTTTTTTAAAAAAAAGAATTATTTATTTTGAAAGTCAGCACTCAGCTGACCCCAGTATGGCTGTCACTGACCGTGTCCTTGGAGCCCCCTGCTGCTCGCCACATGGGACTTGCCATTGCACACTCCCACGGTGGGCCAGCACTGCCCAGGGCCAGGGGACCACTTGTGTTCTGTGTGCCCCAGGAGCTGGTGGGTTGTGCCCATTCTCCATATGCCCAGGGAGAAAAGAAAGAGAACCCGAATGAGTCACACGTGGACAGGCATGTGGACATGCATCTAAGGATAGTTGTGAGTGCAGTATTGGCAAAACTGTTTTTATGATCTAAACAAACATGGAGGTGTTGAAGAATGGCTGGGTGGGGGCAAGCGCTGTGGCACAGTGGGTTAATGCCCTGGCCTGAAGCACTGGCATCCAATATGGGCCCCAGTTCTAGTCCCAGCTGCTCCTCTTCCCATCCAGCTCTCTGCCACGGCCTGGGAAAGCAGCAGAGGATGGCCGAAGTTCTTGGGCCCCTGCACCCATGTTGGGGACCCAGAGGAGGCTCCTGGCTTCAGATCTGTGCAGCTCCAGCTGTTGCAGCCAACTGGGGAGTGAACCAGTGGATGGAAGACCTCTTTCTCTCTCTGCCTCTCCTTCTCTATGTAACCTTGACTTTCAAATAAATGGATAAATCTTAAAAAAAAAAAAAAATGGCTGTGAGGGCCAGTTGTGTTCTGCACTTGCACCCACCTTGGGTACCACCCTGTCTCTGTCCTGGGGGTTCCTGGGCCTACTTTACACACACCAGCTCAGCATTGGTCTGTGTGAGCCTGTCTTTCAAGAAGAGTTCTGTATTCTTAGAAAGCAGCATTGAGGAGCTTTCTGGGCCTTGCTTCTGTGTGAAATTGCTCCTTTAGTTTGGGCATAAACACTCGTAGAGAAAAGTTCCTCACCGCTACTCAGTACAGAGTGCTGTTTGTCCAGATGGCTTTGTTCGCAGAAGTCCCATGGGTCTGTTGACCCCTGCCGGTTCTGGGGGTGATGGGGACCGTGGCACTGCTGCTCCTAGGGAGACACATGATGAGCAAGGGCTCCCGCATTTTGCAGGTGGGGAGTGAGAATGAAGAGTTCAGGGTCTGCCTGATGTCCACGGAGAGGACTGGTGCTTCTCTTTAGCTCAGAAAGCAGCCGTGGCCCTTCCTCATCTTGTGGTCTCTCTCTGTGCCTGGTCTCCTGCCAATGGCAACGTCAGAACACAAGTAGCAGGTGCAGAAAAGGCGGACAGTAAGGGCATACCAGAGACACTGCTGGGATTGAGTGCCAAGGTCCTGCAAGAAGGGAAACCAACATTGGTTAAACACCTCCTGTATACCAGGCCCTGATTGCATGCTTTCCTATATGTGGTCTCATTACAGTAACCCTTTGAGAAAAACGTCATTGCCATCATGACTGTCACCATCATGTAACTGAGAAAACAGGCTCAGAGAGATGCGGCCAAGTGGGGGACACTCTGCCTCCGGGGCCCAGGCGTGCCCTCTCCATTCTCTCACCCAGCTGACCAGCGGAAGATTCTGTGCGAATTCCTGGCCGGATCCCATGAGTACAGATGCGGCCTACACCATTGCTGAAGTGTTTGCAGGCTCCGGTTCTACCCAGCAGTTAATAGTTGAGGCTGCCTTGCAGTGGCTCGGGGCACCAGTAATTACAGCAGCACCACTGGCACCATTGTGGGGGAAGGGTCTGGCAGCAGGGAGTCCGGCTGGGGCCTTCTTGCCTGACAGCGGGGGACCAGAGTGAGCAAGGATGGGTGGGTGCATTTTCACAGTGTCCGAGTTGGCGTGGCGCATGCCCGGATCAGTCCGGTCTCACCCTGCTGTTGCTGCCTGTCCCCTCCTGGCATGGGTTCTACTCCAGCAGAGACGCCTCCTCTTTCTGACAGTCTTGGAAGACATCATTCTCTAGCAGACTCTGCTTTCAGTCTTGATGCTCACCGTGCAGGCGCATCCTTAGCAGAAGAGAGCCGGGCCACACCTCTAACCTGTGGCAGCCTGCTTGTACCCACAGTGGCAGCCTGCGGGTACCAGGGGAGGGCTAGCGTGTTGGCCTGTTCAACTGCAAAGCAAGTGGTCTGGGTCACAGCCAGCAGGTTTGCAGTGGATCCATCTGCTTACACTGTCTTCTTCCTTGGTTGGCCATTCCTGAACATCTGTGTCATGTCCGTGTGACCCTGTCGGCAGCCAGTACCTTGCCTGCCTCCCCAGGCGCATCTCATATGCTCCCCTCCCCTTTACAGTGTGTTCCTATTAGAAAGAAAAGCCCCATGCAGCTTCTACAATGCAGCAGACACCTGTCCACCAGGGCTTCCCCTCGTCGCCTTTGCTTGCGCCATTTGCCTGCTCTCTCAGGAGCATCTTTTCAGCTCTCGGCTCCAGTCACCCTCATGAAGCCTCTGCTGACATCTTACGTCCTGCCTGCCGGGGGCCACTTTCTCTCTCTGCCCTTTCTGACTTTGTTAAGTGATTTCGCCAGCGTGTCTATTTATAAGTTGGTCTCTTTTTACCAGATCAGGAGCCCTCATGCTCAGCCCAGTGCCTCCAATTTGTGCCTAATACATTTGTTTGCTGAGAAAAATGACGTTGCCGATGATGGAAATACACAGTGTGCACAACACAGAAAATTTACAAGGCTCATGCTGTGCTCCTACATCCCAAATCCAAGCGACCCCTGCAGTTCTAGCCCCGTGTCTGGACCACGTTAAATGCTCCTATCTGGGTCTCATTCGTGGAGCCACATGACTGCTGGGATCTTTCTGAGAAACGGGCATCCATCAAGAGACAGGCTGCATCCTCTCCAAGAGACGTGTCGTTATTTACATCCTGACTGTGCTACCTCGTCCTGACTTATTGGTGGCACAGCTAAATGTCAAGTGCGTACTAACTAGCAGCATGCCCTCCTACGGGTTGTTATTCATGCTTGGTTCTCTTTGCAGCGATTCAAACATAGCTTTCCCTGCTGGGTGCTTAGTCACTGGATGTCCGTGGGAGGCAGCAGGATCGGGGCGAGGGGCAAAAGGGTTGCAAGTGTTATTTCCTTCAGGCAGTGTTTGCCTTTATCAAAAGGTCCCTGGACCGCCACACACAGAGCGGCCTGGTTTTTCCAGTTCTGCTTAGGACAAGCCCAACTCCCTGATGCTTTCATATTTTTTTAAGATTTATTTATTTATTTAAAAGTGAGTTACAGAGAGAGAGAGAGAGGTAGAGGTAGAGAGAGAGGTAGAGGTAGAGAGAGAGATCTTCCATCCTCTGGTTCACTCCCCAGATGGGGGGGCGGAGATCTTCCTTCCTCTGGTTCACTCCCAAGAGAGAGAGGAGAGAGAGGTGGGGGGGGGAGAGGAGAGAGAGAGCGCTTCCATCTTCTGGTTCACTCTCCAGATTGGGGGGGGGGAGAGGTAGAGAGAGAGAGAGAGCGCGCTTCCATCCTCTGGCTCACTCCCCAGATGGCCACAACCACTAGGGCTGAAGCAGCCCAACGCCAGGAGCCAGGAGCTAGGAGCTTCTTCCAGATCTCCCACGTGGAGGGCAAGGGCCAAGCACTTGGGCCATCTTCTGCAGCTTTTCCCAGGCCGTTAGCAGGGAGCTGGATTGGAAGTGGAGCAGCCAGGACTTGAACCAGTGCTGATACGGGATGCCAGCCCAGCCCCACAACACTGGTGCCCCGATTCTTGATAGGGGTGTCACCAACTGTCTCCTTTGACTGCAGTTCCTGCCCCGATGATACACTCTTAGAGACAGGCCTTGGATGCCTGCACTCTGAAAAAGGAGGAGCAGATGTCTGGGGCCTCTTTCAAGATTCCCCCATTAGCACACAGAGACGTTGACATTGACCGAGCAGGTCATCCTTGCACAGGATTTTAATTGCTTCTAATAATAGGATTATCATTTCAGCACAAGATTAATTGCCATGAAATTATTGCGAGGAATTTGATCATCTTGTAGAAAGTCAGTGCATAAACCAAGTGAGGAATTTCTTAGAAGCCTGCAAGTGATATTTTTTCAATCACTTCTGTCACAACCGCCTTTAACTCTGTGATGGAGGAGACGGTCTTAGGGGATGCGGATGGAAGAGGAGATCGATGGCAAGTAGATGCCCCCGTCTGGTTCCCTACCAGAAGGTTGGAAAGCTTGGCCCGTGTCTGGGAGTTGGTAGGTTTACCAACAGAAATGTCTCCAAATAAATGCAGATGTCACTTCCTCTCTCATCCATGTCATCCTCAAGGGTAGGGAGGAGTGGTCCAGCCGAGAGCTAGAATAGGCAGAGGCCACCTTGGGGTCCTTCCCAACACTAACCTGCTGTGATAGGCTACCAAGTTTTTTTTCCTTGATGTTTTGTACAGGGTCCCCCCGTTGAGGTGTGTATACATGCTGGGATCACTTGCTGGAAAATGGTGCCGAGAGAAGCGGGGTATTGTGGCAGTTAAGCAACCACTGGCGACCCCTGCCTCCCATGCTGGAGCCCTGGTTCGAATCCCAGCTGCTCCGGGTTTGATCTAGCTCCCTGCTAATGCCCCTGGGAAGGCAGCAGCCGATGTCCCAGGTACTTGAGTCCCTGTCACCTGTGTGAGAGACCAGGATAGAGTTCCCGAGCTCCTAGATTTGGCCTCACCTAGACACGGCTATTGTGAGTGAACCAGCAGATGGAAGATCTCTTTGTGTGTGTGTGTGTGCGTGTGTGTCTGCTTGCCTCTTGTTCTGCCTCTCAAATCTTTTTTTCCTTAAATGGTGCAGAGGAGCATCAGCCTGTGTTCATCTGAGCTCCCAGGCATTTCCACTTGGAGAGATGCAGAAAATACCAGATAAGTTAGCTCCTGCGGTGGTTCTAAAATAGCCGTGTTTGAGCAGAGTGGGCCGCGGCCTCCCGAGCAGCTCGGTGCCACAGCATCCCCAGGGGCCTTTCTGTACCTCCTGTTTCCCTTTGTAATTAACACGAGGCTTCTGGCTAATTAGAGACGGCCAGGGTCCCTTTTCAAACCCAGCCAGGTATTTCCCGCCCCTAGAATAATGGAGAGAGAAGTCGGGCATACTTCCTGTAAAAGCTCTCAAGCTGGGGCCACTGAATCGGCCTGGTTACCTGGGGGAAGTGTTTTTTCCACAGCTTAGACTTCCCAGAGGCAGGAAATGAAGTGGGGAAAAATGCGAAGTTCTCATGGGGAGGGGGCCGGAGGAGAGCCCTTGTCCTGGGAAGCACCATCCTGGCCCCTCTTCCCCTTCGCTGTCACTTTGTCGGAGGTGGGGACGCAGGGCAAGGGAGGGATCCATTTCTCTGGCCTTGGTCGTTGCCTGGGTGACTGGCTACCTGCGGAAGAACTAGGGGCCAACATCAGCCAGAGGCCAGAAGGGAAAGTGCACGTGCAGGGGCTCCGTCCAGCCTCGCCACTGCTTGCTGATAGCCAGCTGCTCTGGGTGACCCCCATCCCCAGCCACGTCAGTCCCCTCCCTCTGTGCTGCAGGGGCTCTGTTCCCCTCCAAACATCTGGCTCCTGCAGGATGCCTGAGAAAAGTCCTCAACCACTTCCAGTGACAGACAAGCTCTGAAGAAGGGATGCTGGGCCGGCTTTGTTTCCAAGGTGATGGAAGTGACCTGGTTTTAGAGGCTACTGCAGCATGGGCTGTGGAGTCGTAGGAGTCATAGGAGTCATGGGAGTCATAGGAGTCATGGGAGTCATGGGAGTCATGGGCTGTGGAGTCATGGGCTGTGGAGTCATGGGCTGTGAGGTCTTGGGCTTGACTCCTGACTCTGCCGCTAACTGGTGCTGAGCAAGCGATGGAGACCGTGACCCTATCGCGATGGAGACGGTGACCCTGGAGACCGTGACCCTATCGGTAGAGTTTTCTTCCAGGCAACCTGAGTCGTAGAGTTCAGTGCCTCGAAGCGGGTGCTCTATTGAGGCATTCATTGGCACTGAGTCCTTCATGGCGTAGCTACAACCACCGTGGGACTCCAGCCACAGTCAGGAAAAGCTAACTCCAAACTATGTCTTTCCTTTGACCACCCCTCCCAAGTGTGGCACACAGAGACATGCCTGCGGGATTGCTTTCAGAAGTCAGAGGCCCTCAGCAGGTGTTTTGCTCAGCAGTCACGGCGCCAGTTAGGACACCAGCATCCTTCGCTGGAGCACCTGGTTCAACTCCTGGCCTCAGCTGTGACTCCAGCTTCCTCTAAGGCTGACACCGGGATGGCTCAAGTAGTTGGGTTCCTGCCACCCACGTGGGACACCTGCATTGTGTTCCCAGCTCCTGGCTTTAGCCCAACCTAGCCCCAGCCACTAGGGGCATTTGGGGATTGAACCAGCAGATAGGCGAGCACTGTCTCACTCTCGCTCTCTCCTTCCCCCCTCAAAACAACAGCAAACATCGAGTGGAACAGCTGAGTATTAGCCTTAACGATCTTAACCAGCTGTGAACCTCAGCTCTTTTTTTTTAACCTTCCCTTTTTTTTTAAGATTTTATTTATTTATTTGAGAGGTAGAGTTACAGACAGTGAGAGAGAGAGAGAGAGGGAGGGAGGGAGGGAGGGAGAGAGAGAGAGAGGGAGAGGTCTTCCATCCATTGGTTCTCTCCCCAGATGGCCACAATGGCCAGAGCTGCGCAAATCCGAAGCCAGGAGCTTCTTGGACTCCCACAGGGGTGCAGGGGCCCAAGGACTTGGGCCATCTTCTACTGCTTTCCCAGGCCATAGCATTGAGCTGTATTGAAAGAGGAGCAGCGGGACTAGAACCGGTGCCCATATGGGATGCCAGCGCCGCAGGCAGAGGATTAACCTACTGCGCCACAGTGCCGGCCCCAGAACCTCAGCTCTTGATCTCTCTGTTTCCCTGTCTTCATCTGCAAACTCAGATGGAGGCACTTGAACTGTGTGAACTCTGAGGCCCCCTTCAGCACGAACGGTTTGTTTCTGGGAAAGTCGTTTCCATGACAAGGGGCTCATGGGTATGCCCTTTTGGGGGAACTGACAGCAGAATTGGAGACTCCAATTCCAGACCCAACCGGGAGAGACAGGAGAAGCTTCTGGTCCAGTGATTTCCAAACACGTTCGAACAGCCGATGTCTCCCAGCAACATCTTATTTGAATGATATTTCCACTAAACAGAGTATCTTCCTCTGTGACCCACAAAGGAATCTGTGGAGCAGAATTTTGCAGGCATAAAACCAAAGTCTAGGAAATGTGGGTGCTGGGCAGGTCATTGTGGTGAGAAAGGGAACTGTCAGGAGCAGCCTGAGTGCAGGTGTTTGGCACAGTGGTTAAGACACCGCTTGGGTCACCCGCATCCCATATCTGAGTGCCTGGGTTCAAGTCCCAGCTCCGATTCTGACGCAGGCCTCCTGCTCAGGCACACCCTGGAGGGGAACAGGTGAGGGCTCAAGGAGTTGAGTCCCTGCCACCCGTGTGCAAGGCCCAGCTTGAGAGTCCAGCTCTCTGCTTCAGCCTGGCCAAGCCCTGGCTGTTGCAGGCACTTGGAGAATGAACTAGCAGATGGGAGACATCTGTCTCCCTCTGTCCCTCCTTCTCAAAAAAGGACAGAAAGAAATGATTTTGAGGTGTCTTCTGAAACTCAAGGGTGGGACCACAAGAGCAGGCAGGCACCCAGAACCCCCGGGGAAGAGATGCATTGGTTCACTGTGGGTCATGTGCCAGCTCTGGACCAATCACATGGGAGTGAGGGTGGGTGAAGTGGGGGCTGGGGCAGAGGGAGCTTCGCTAAGCCGGCAAAACAGCAGGCGAGGCGATAGGACCCCAGATGTTAGCCAGGGCCGCACAGGAAGTGGCTTTGGGTGCAGGGACTGGAGCCAGGCTCCTGCCTTCGACTTCAGTGCCCTTTCCTTCACGTTGCCCAGCCGTGAAGTTACTGAAGAGCAGGACAACGTCTGAGCCCGTGCGTATGACTCGTAGGGGGCCTGGCCTGTTCCCAGAAAAGGCAAGGACAAATGAAAAATGTCTGCTCAGTGACATTTGTCCAGCCCAGCCACCCGGAACCTTAATTGCTGCTCTCACTTAGAAGCCATGAAATGGCTCTCTGGGATCCAGTGTACGGCACTGATGTGGAAGTGGTTTGGGGATGCTGTGCCTGCGGGAAGCAGAGTGCCATGAATGCTGTCACAGTCAGAGCGCGGAACAGGTAGCGCAGAAAGGTGGAGGCCTGAGGACGGGACAAAGCCCTCCGCTGGCCCCTGCGCCTTTGCCCTTGACTGACACTCCCAGGTGGCAGCGCCATCTGCAGGCCATGCGGCTCGCTGGGCAGGCCCGCACCTGTCACACCACCCCTGCACCTTTGCTTTCTGAGGGATACCAACTGGGAGAATGAAAGAGTTGGCAACACACGAACCATGCCTCTGGGTTCTCAGCCTCTGACCCGACAAAGCCAGGCCGCCCAGCCGCCCCTCGGCGAGGTCCATCTTAGCCACGGATCATGGCTGCAAGGCCCTCCCGCGGCCGGGAACGTGCTGTCTCTGCTTGGTGTGCAAACTGTGGTTGTGATGCCCAGAGCACCAGCTCCTCCCCGCCTCCCTCCCATCCCTCCAAAGCACGAGGGTCTCAGATGCCCCCTGGAAGGCTGCCTGGGTCCAGTGGTCTTCATCGTCCCCACATAGTCCTTGACTTGCGGGTTCCACAATGCCAGCTGTACTCCTGTTTAATTCCCCTCTCGACTTGGCAGGTTTACTGATGCAGTGATTACTTCAGCACCATGGCTCATGGCCTGGGGAGAGCAATGATTCGGGGGTCACCCTCTGGATTACTTCATTGGATTTAAAGCTTTGCACCTGAAGTGACAGCTGTCAGTCATTTCTTTACAGGATCAGTCTAGTCTCCCGTTAGGTTTGATGCGTGTGGTCGCTTTGTGGTGGTCTGAGATGTTGACAGTTGTCCTGGTCAGAGCAAGATCCAAAAGTAATGAGAACATCAGGTGTTTTTTTAAATTTATTTGAGAGGTAGAGAGGGAGACAGAACTCCTATCCACTGGTTCATTACCCAAATGTCCACAATTGCCAGGACTGGGCCAGGCCAAAGCCAGGAGCCAGGAATCCAGGTCTCTCACATGGGTAGCAGGAGCCCAGGGACTTGAGCCATCATGGCTGCCTCCTAGGCTCTGCATTAGCAAGAAGCTGGAGTCAGGAGCCAGAGCTGGGCATTAAACCCAGGCAGTCTAATGTGGGATGTGGTGTCTTAACCACTAGGCTGAATGTACACTCTCAGAATTCTTCCAAAACTGTGGTTGTAACAAGAGGCTTTGCCTGTGAAAATCTCTTAGCCTGGAAGCATACATTTAATTAATGTTTATCTTGAGCTTTGTATTCTCAGCTTTAAAGATGGCAGAAGTAGAAGAGAAAGACAGGGAGGGAATCGCTTTCTTATTTTGTCTCTTTCTCCGAGGACTGGAGTGTTCCAGAGACAGGGACTGATGGTCTCTGGTCCGTCTGAACTCCGCGGGTCAGTGTGTCCCTTAGAGCATCCTTGCTGAGCCCGTTTAGGGCAACAAGGATGTCATGTATGGGAAGGCCATTGATCCTGCGGGTGGCGGGGACAGCCCTGGGCTGGGGCAGTTGACCCCTCTTCTGCAGACTGCAATGAGGGGCAGGACGTCCTTGCTGGTGGACGTACCCAGCTTACCGGGTATCGTGCTCCACACCCAGCCAGGACGTTCCTGGCCTGAGAGCCCAGCGAAGACCACTGGAAGATGGGGCTCCTGCAAGCAAGCTGGCAGGCACAGCGGGCCACCAGCCTCTCGGTCTCTGCATCTCGTCCCTTGTATGTGATAGGTCAGCTTCACCGTGCTGTATCTCTTAAGGGCCCAGCTACTTCAGGCAATGGATGGGCAGCGCCAATAAGCATTTTTGTCTTTGTATTCACTGATGTGAATGCTTATGATTTTATTAGCAACTGCCTGGGAGCCAGGCCTGACTTAATTCAATTTAATCTCCTGGGTTATTTCCATTTGACGTTGTCTATTTTAAGCAGAGATGAGGGAGGGGCCAGTGGGGCCTTCCACGCCCCCCACCCCCAGCCCAGCCCAGCCCATCCTGACATGAAGGAGGTGGCTTCATGGAGGCAAGCTGGCCGACCAGGTTCTGCTTCTCGCTGTGTTTGCCTGGTGCCTGTGAGAAACGCTCTGTGTGGGGAGGGAAAACTGGGAATACTAATTAGGCAGCCAGAAATACAAATGGAGCAATTCTCTCTGGAGCCAGGAGGGAACTGCATAATAACACCTTCCCCACACATCTCCCACTGTGTCGTTGGGACTCTTCCTCCTTGGACTGTTTGGATGGGCTGGGGTGGGGAGCTCCGGAGGCGGGATGCCAGGGCCCAGCCCCTGCCCCGTGTGGGGTGTCCTCCGAGCGAATGTTCTGTCGGAGGCTCTCAGTGAGACCAGGGACCAGAGGACTGCAGGGTCTCGTGACCTGGAGCTTTGGGCCAGCCCTGAGCCCGGGGCCACCCCATCGTTCTCTGCTCCCGGGATGCTGTGCGTTCGGCTTGGTACCACGAATGATGAAGAACGGAGAGACCCACTTCTGTGCCAGGTCTGGCGGTGGAGAGTTATAGCCCGACAGGAGTGCTGGTTCCATGAGCCCAGGGCCCTTGCAGGTCTTCTTTGCCCAAGAATCCATGAGGCAGTCCTGGTGCCCAGTACCTTGTGGGGGCTCAGGGACGGCCACTGGGTGCTGGAGGCTTTTCTGGATGATCCTGATGATCCAAGTGGCCACAGTGGTCAAGGACTTACAGACACCATGCCGCAGGTTCTACTTGGCTAACTGCAGTTCCTATCGGGTGAGACTCCTTTGTTCTATTGATGAGGAAACTGGAAGTTAAAGGCTTTCAGGGACTTGCCGTGTTACTAGGCAGAGCTGAGAACTGAGTTGAGCAGATAATGTGTATTGTGGGTCCTGGGAGTTTCCATGCAAACATGACCCAAAAGTTCCCTAAGGAGTCACCCGTGCGAGTGTAGGTTCAGCACTGTATGGTTTGGAGCTCCCTGCGGGAATGGCAAGAAGGGGTCTCCAGTGGGCCAAGCACCCTGCATGGTGCATTGAAGTCGGCTGAGTAGGGCTCCTCCACGGCCTCTGCTGCTCCCTGAGCAGGTGGCTTCTCCCACCCCAGGCTTCGCAAATCAGACTCTGAGACAGCAAGTCCGTGCCCTGAGTGAGTTCTCCAAGGTGATTCTCACATAACTGCAGCTTGGCATTTCCTGTTACAGCCTTGCAGTGGGTTAGAGGTACTTAAACACAACAGGCATCTCTGTGTTTGGGCTGATACTGGAGGGCAGTGATTAAAACTAGGACTCCCCGTCCTCAGAGCAGGATGGACACCAGCAGAGGCAGTGGCTATGAAGGGGGCGGGGGGGAGTGCTGCGAATTCTGCCTGCTCTGGCAGAGGCCCCAAGGTTCCCTCTCCTTCCCAAACCCAGGATGACCAGGCCCCTTGAGACTCATTCCAGCACAGTCCCCACTGAGCGAGACAGCAAGATGCCAGATGATTAGTTTACAGAGAGAAATAAAACTGCCCACGTGCCTGCTAACCTCATCAGTCTCTCCGTGTGTCAAGATCCAGGAAAAGGCAAATGATGTCGAACCCATTGCATTTAAAACACTGTCCTACATAGCAGAAACCCCCTTGGGTAGTGCTTTCTCTCCCTGTGGACAGTCCTCCAGGGACTCAGGGAATAGGCATCATAACAAGGCGATTAGATAAATGGTTAATTGCATTAGGCTAAGACTGAACCATTGTCCCAGGAGAGCTGCTGGGCTCCTGGGGGGGTGCTAGAAGCCATCTGAAGTCAGATGCTCAGATGCCTCTCCTTGGGCCGGCCACTCGGGCACCACGGATGCTTTCTCCCTGCTTATTTGAGTGTATTCATGTTGGACTCAAGCTGGCCTTGCAGGCCTAGGAACCCTCTGTCTGCATGAGGGGGCTTTCTGACGCTCTGCTGTGATCCAGTGTTGATGGATCCAGTAATGTGTTGATTCCCAAAAGAGTCTCGCTTTCCTCGTTTCTTAGTGCTTGAGAAAGAGGAGTCGCCTCACTGTGCCTCCCAAATATCAGCAGCCCCTTTATTTTGATGCTTTGCAGAAATGCCCTCCTTGAAGTTTGATTCTCTGACTCTCAGATAGTGCATATAAAATAAGAGTGGTAGAAGAGCACTGCTTATGTCTTAGCTTCAGACTCATGAATGTAGCCCCTTGCTCAGCCCCGCTCCAGCTCCAAGGGGTCAGTGGTTTCTCCAAAATTCTATGTACAGTAATGCGTCAGCGTCCTGGGAGAGTGACCACAGCTATCATCATCTCCAAGTATCCTGGGACTCCCCCTACAGACACACAAACATAGGAATGACAATGGGACTTCAAAACATTCATGAAAAATGGAATTAAAAGATAAGTTTATTTCGGTGTAAAAAATTCTTGAATTCCATGCTTAATAAGTATTACCAAAAAAAGCTGTGCATGAATCCTAGAACTTTTTTTTTTTTTTTTTTTTGCACCACGATGAGCTTATCTTTTAGTTCCGCCTTCCCAGGAACTGTCTGAAGTGCCCCTGTATTTCCAGGACAGAAGACCAAGTGATAGACCTTTTCCCTTTTTACCACCTGGTGTCCAGGCTAGAAATGGAGACCTTGGGTCATAGCGTGAAAATGAAAGCATAGCTTGTATTGTGAACATCAGCTGATAGGCAGCATCTGTGTGAAGCAGAAGGATCAGAGGTGTCCTTGTCTAGGTAACCCCTCACTTCCCAGGCTGGGACGTGGCTCCCTAAGGAGTGACCAGGCTGAAGACGCACTGTGCTCCTCCTCACCCATGTTTCCCCTGCTCCCACCGCCCTGCAAGTCCAACCTGGAGCATCTCAGTGTGTGGCTGAGCTGGAGGTGAGGGGTCTAGGGGGTGGACGGTCACGGGGATGGCACAGAACTGAATCGAACAGACACAGCCTTGGCCTTTGGAAGACAGGACGCAGCATTCGGAGCACACTGGGAAGCCACCCACATGAGGACAAGGTGACAGCCGTGAGAAGAGAAGGTAGACAGTGTGGGTTTAAACCAGGAGTGGCCATGAGGGAGTCAGTCTTCTTCCAGTTAACCAGGGTTTCTAGAAACAGTGGATTCTCAGAACTTCTTAGCAAATTCAGATTTCCTTGGATTTCTGGGTTGAATTAACCAGCTGATAAGTTCTTAAATACTAAGAGGAAGAAAAGAGAAAAGGACAGGGAAAGACAGAAACCTACAGTCATGACTAACAAACCATTTATGACCTTCTTGGAGAAACTTCCAACAGCCCGACGGTCCTGCACGCAGAAAGCCTCCCTGTGATGTGGCCGCACGTGGTGCATGCGGTGGTCCAGTTCTGTGCACCTGAGAGAAAGCAGGAGTCTCGCTGCCTTCCCCTCTGCCCACAGGCACAGCGCCTTTGCCAGCTGACAAGCCTAGGGCGCAGCCCTTGGCTTCAGAGCCTCCCTTCCTTAGGAGACTGACGTCCTGTGTTCTTTCATCTTTCCAAAGTGACAGGCCAGACTGTGCCTTTCAAAGGAAAAACAGAAGGGCTGGTCTTGCTGGGTTCTGCCCTGGGGTGAGGGTCAATGGACAGATGTGTAGGTGAGAACCTCAGTGTAGGAGGACTTTGTGATTGATTGCATTCCAAGCACTGTGAGTTGAATGTGTGCCTACTTGGCCCAACGAAAACAGACCAGTCACTGGACCAGGAGCCACGGACATCAGAGTGAGTGTCAGATTCGTTCCGAGGGAAGCAAACTCACCAGTTTCCAAGTCGACAGAAGACAGAGCCAAGGCGGGAAGCCAAGTACAGCATCTTTCGGAAAACACCGAGCCTGGATGTATCTTTTCTTGTTTGAGAATGAGTTGGGAAAACACGCAGAAAATGTGGCCCATTTAAAAAACATATCAAGGGATGCAAGCATTCAACACAGCAATTAAGACACCATTTGAGATGCACACATCTATATCAGAGTGCCTGGATTCAGGTCCTGGCTCCGCTTCCAATTCTAGCTTCCTGCTAATGCACACCATGGGAGGCAACACATACTGGTTCAAGTCGTTGCACCCCTGCCAACAATGTGGGAGACCTGGATTGAGTTCCCAGCTCCTGGGCATTTGGGGAGTGAACCAATGGATGGGAGCCCTCTCACCCTCCCCCCCCCCCACCCCGCCTCCAAACATACACACTTCGGAAAGATTGTGGGAAATGGAATTTAGTACATTTTTTTTTTTTTTATTCGAGAGGTAGAGTTACAGACACAGAGAGAGTGGTCTTCCATCTAGTGGTTCACTCCTCAAATGGCCACAATAGCTAGAGCTGGGCTGATCTGAAGCCAGGAGCCAGGAGCTTTCTCCAGGCTCTTGGGCCATCTTCCACTGCTTTCTCAGGCCACAGCAGAGAGCTGGACCAGAAGAGCAGCCGGGACTAGAACCGGCACCCATATGGGATGCTGGCACTGCAGGCCTGTTATGCCACAGCACTGGCCCTGGAAATGGATTTTAAAAATAAATATTTTTTTGGTGCTAAAAACATTTTGAGATCCCTGCCTGGTTTTTTCACTAACACATTTTCCAGAAACTTTCTGAAGACCCTGCATGCAGGCAGCATACAGAACAAAAGCCAGGTGGACCTGAGGCTGCTCATGTGTGCAGTGCTCAGCCTGGGGAGGGGAGGAGGCCTTGCCCCTGGACTGTTCACGCGGGCTCAGACCTGCCTCTCTGCACAGGCTTTCCTGGGAAAGCTACGTAAAGACAAGCTAAGAGGACTGCAGGATGAAGTGAATTGAAGAGTTTAGGTGTGGGAAGTCCTGTGGGTAGTAAACAAGGACAAGCAGTGAGCCCTGCAGTGTGCTGGGAACTGTAGATCCCATGGAAAGGGAAACAGGAGAGACCCTGAACCCCATAACATTGGCATCACAAACATGGAGAAGGGAACTCAAGTTTGGAGGCAGAGGACCCAGCCCATGTCAGTTTCCATGTGGGCCCATCCCCTCTGAGTCCACGGCTTCATCCGACCACAAATCCAAAGTACTGGAGAAGGGACGTCGGGTCTGCAGTGAACATCCAGGCTTTTCTCCTCGCCAGACACTGTAGTGAAACAACTGTTCGCAGGGCATTTACATGTAACGATGTGTTTAAGCAATCTAGAGGTGATTTCCAGCGCATGAGAGGATCGCACGGGTTATATGCAAATTCTGCACTTGGGCGTCCACAAGGGGCCTTGGAACCAATCCCCTCGTGCAATACAGAGAGATGTCCACGCTGGAGAAATGACCACGCTGGAGAGATGACCACACTGGAGAGATGACCACACTGGAGAGACAACCACACTGGAGAGATGTCCACGCTGGAGAGATCACACCAGAGAGATGACCACACTGGAGAGATGACCACACTGGAGAGATGACCACGCTGGAGAGACGACCACACTGGAGAGATCACACTGGAGAGATGACCACGCTGGAGAGATCACACTGGAGAGATGACCACACTGCAGGGAAGGCTCAGAAGACACTATGTCCTTCTTCCCTTTGATAATCAGAGAAATGTCAGATTAAAAAAATGCTTTAGCATGAATATTAAGATGGTCAGAATTAAGCAACAATTATAGTTTCGAACTTTCTGGGAAAGATAAATGCAAGCGAAACACCGTGCATCGCAGGAGCCTGACAGCAAAGCAAGAGGAGGTAGAAGGGCAACAGCCGGTGTAAAGCCACACGCGCAGAAGCAGACTTTCGGCGAGGAGGTGTAAGCGTCCCCTGCAGTCGGGCTGTCTGGCCTTTCCCTCGGGCTGAGTTACCTGAAATGGAATTGCCCGTGCCCCTGTGCACCTGCCGGATGAGGCTGCCCGGGACTCGCACTGCTGTGTTTTAAAGCATCGTGGTGATCTAGAGCAATCAAAGAGTAGGCTCATTGCGAGAATTCACAGAAAGTTGCATGAATAAAGCAGATGGCCCTGAAAACAGAGCCTAAGACAATCCCACGGCAGCCCCCTGAACCAACGGATGAGGCACGGCTCCTTCCACAGATGTGGTGGGGAGAGCTGTCCAAACGCTGAAAGAAAGCAATGAGCACTTGCCTCACAGTGTACACGAAAATAAATTTCAAATGGATTTGAAAGTTAAATACAAAACAGAAACAAAATAATGAAAGAAAACATACGGGAATATTTAGCTCAGCCCAGAAAGGGCAAGGGCCGTCTGCGGCCTTAAAGAAATGGAAGGAAACGGGCGACAGCTTCGGCTGCTTCAGAAGTCGCGCGTCTGTGTTTCGGGGAGCTTGGCCGCGAGATCTAAACACCGTCTGTGGCAAACTGGACCAAGGGCTGTTCCCGCTCCCATGCGGACAACTCGTCGACCCACTCAGAACGTTCTTTACCTCCCCGTAGGAAACCAGAACAAGGAGTAAAGCCAAGGAGAAGCAGCACCAAGGGCCAAGTAGCCACACGGGGAGAAAGTAGACGAGGGAGCCGGAAAGAAAGTGATTCTTTGCCTCGCTCGCCACTCCCCCGGTAGGACTTCAGTACAGCTTTGGGGGGTCTTTGGCCATGAGTGTCAAGAGTCTTGAATAATTGTGTTCCCTTTAATCTACTCAAAGAACGTTTCCCAAGAAAAATATCTGGACCTTAGGTGAACTTTTACACCTGAAGACGATCCCTTGCGATATTGTTTACAAAGGAGCCCATGCGCCCGGAGACCTGGTTTAGTGGATTGTGATGGATCCATGAAATAGGATGTGGACATCAAAAACATCCTATTTTTAAAAAGATTTTATTTATTTATACAACAGCAGGGGCTGGGCCAGGACAAAGCCAAGAGCCAGGAGCTTCTTCTGGGTCTCCCACATAGGTGCAGGGGCCCAAGCACTTGGGCTGTCTGCTGCTGCTTCCCTAGGCACGTTAGCAGGAAGCTGGATCAGAAGTGGAGCACCAGGAGCTCGAACTGACGCCCATATGGAATGCTGGTGCTACAGGCGGTGGCTTAAGCCACTATGCCACGATACTTTTTGAAAGTGTATACTTTCGGCCAGCACCACGGCTCAGTAGGCTAATCCTCCACCTTGCAGCGCCAGCAAACCGGGTTCTAGTCTCGGTTGGGGCGCCGGATTCTGTCCCAGTTGCCCCTCGTCCAGGGGCAACTCCTCTGCTGTGGCCAGGGAGTGCAGTGGAGGATGGCCCAAGTGCTTGGGTCCTGCACCCCATGGGAGACCAGGAGAAGTACCTGGCTCCTGGCTTCGGATCAGCACTGTGTGCCGGCCGCAGTGCGCTGGCTGTGGCGGCCATTGGAGGATGAACCAACAGCAAAGGAAGACCTTTCTCTCTGTCTCTCTCTCTCACTGTCTACTCTGCCTGTCAAAAAAATAAATAAATAAAAATAAGAAAGTGTATACTTTCCTATGTTATAAAGACAAGATCTGAAACTGTATTCATAGTACATCTGATATGAATCCTATAAAAATATTTCAGTGTAGACAGAAAATGTAGGACAAAGGCAGTGACACTAAATATACCGACTTCAAACATTGTTCTCTCATAGTGGAAGCATAGGCTATTTTAATGTTCTTTAAAGTTTCATATTTAAAATTCATATTTTTTTAAATTTAAATTTTGCATTTAGAATTTTGTACAAGGAGTGTATCATTACTCCTAGAAGCAAAAAGTAAGTAAGTAAGGTGGCTAACTTCCTATGTTATTTATACAGAAGCATTTCAGTCTTATG